>NC_133214.1:15042933-15087933 GCF_958299795.1 Porites lutea | reverse complement strand
TTTTGTTATAGTTATGATTATATTAAAAATAATACTAATAATAGTAGTAATAATAATTATTAATTAATAATAATAATTAAGAATAATCTTTATTATGCTTTTGTCCATGTACATGGTTGATATTCCAATCTTGTAAATTTACTTTAATACAATAGAAGATAAATTAAATGTTATGCTAATAATGTGCAAGCTGGGAAGCTAAATGAACTAGTTAGTTTTTTTGTTAGCTCCCTGGACAATTTAGGTTCTAGGTAGCAGGTAAAATCAAAAGAAGAAGAAAAAACAAAGAAGGAAGAACTTATGTACATGAACTATGTTGCGTCATCAGCACCAATTGCATTATGACTCTTAGCCAATAACATCACTGCCTAACTGACAGTTGACCAATAACACCATGATGTAATGGACCAATTAGATCAATAACCAGAGTATAATACCATCAACTGATGTGATACAACTCACTTTGACTCTGAAGATGACTACCGCTCAGGTCGTCAAAACGTCAGTCACTGTCAACAACATTCAGGACTATGTTAACCTGGACGATCAAACTCAATCTATTAAATTTATAGTTATTTAATTGACCCTGAAACGCATACATTGAGATCAACATACCTTGAATTTGATCAACGGGATGCGTGGCTAACAATGAATGACGAGTCCAGATTCCTTTGTTGCTCTTTCAACATGTTTAACACAAAGCCGACACAACGGTTGAAACAGACAGAGTTTTTGCGCATGTGTCTAGTACCAAATCCAAGTCAGATGTCTTTTTCTGACATTTCTTAGTTTTTGCACGTGTCTGCTGCAGATGAAACTTGTATTTAGTTTGAATTGATGGATAGTTTTGTGTGTTTCAAAGGTGTGCTGTAATAATATTACTTAGTTTACTTTTTCCAATGCTTATTTCCTTTTTAATGAAGTATTTTTTGTTACTTTTTTTTTTGGTTCAATTTAACGACAAAAGTAGCTGGGGGTCAAGTAGCCGGGGGAAATCCCCGGCCTTAGTGACAACCCTGAAATTATCTGACCATTTTAATGTGCTGTACATCTCCCCCTATCATTTCTAAATGTTGGGCTACATTCCCTGAAGGGTAGACACCGTAAGGTGATTCCTTGGTAAAAGAACCTAACATAGATTGTAGATGAAACTTGGTACACTGATGTAACAAGTCAAGAAGATGATAAAAAAGTAATAAAAAGTGGGGGTCACTATGCTTGTTTTGACGTCACAATGCTGAGAAATACGGCTATTTAGGACCCTTTGACAAAAACCACGAGCAGCCCAAAACTAGACAAAAAGGAGAGATTTTTTCGATGATGCATGACGGGGGTGGTATCGCACAGAATTTAACTTTAATGTATTGTTTATCCACTTACGTACCAGAAAAATGCCTTTTAATGCCCATATTTTTACTTTATGCTCCAAAGTAGAATTAAATTGGACACGCGCTATTCGACCCGTGAGAGCTCAATCCCTACAATTTGATAACATTGCCAAAGAACTGAACATAGATTTGTGCCAATTTTTTTCTCATCGAAAGGAAGCACTGTCCTTGTTAAAATCATGAAATAAAAAATGGGGGTCACCGTACTCGTTTTTGCGGTAGAGCTGCAGAAAGTGCGCACCAAACGCATTTTCTCAGATTTTTGAGAGAGGACTGGGGCGAGTTTCAAAATAGAATGTATATGAAAGGGGGAAGAAAGTATTAAAAATCCTTTTTTCAGAATTTTTTATTGAGATATCACATTTAGGACACAATGTGATAAAGAGAGCGTTTAAATGAAAATCAAAGTGAGTAAGCACAAGTTAAACATCCACTATCAAGGTTCTCCCTGTGGAAGTCGAACTCAGCAACACGCGTACTGCTTACGTTATGCACATTCCCAACACATTGAGTCTCACCTCGGCAAGAAACAACGGCAAGCAAAAATTCCAATAGCGCTTCTCTTCAGTCAACTTCATTTTAATAATGTTACTTCACATGCTCTTTTTCACGGCAGCCATCTTGTTATGCGCAGTAAGAGATGCGCAGTGCAAAACCAGGGAATCACCTTAAATCAAGTCCCACACTGAGCAGGGATCCAGGGGGCCTGAACCTATCAACTATATACTGCACATTACAATTGTCTTGAATTCATAAAAATTGTTTGTTTTTCATAGTGTCAGTAGAAAAAAGAAAAATCTAATTGGGGTCCACTTGAACACACATTCATTTAGGTGATTCACAAAACCTAATTCTCAGTTGCTTGCCACACAATGTTTAATATATTTGTCTGTTTGTTACAAAGAAACGACTAAAATTTGGTCTTTGCCATTAAAAGTGTTTATCTTTCAGTATTTAGGGCCATCATCTTTACTTAGTGTTTTTGATTTTTAGCAACATTTATTTTCTTATCCACTTCCTTCTCGACAAAAATATCACAAAAGTGATTTGTTGACATAATTGCCATTTTTTATTTTTCCACAAGATGCCAGTACAATTCTTACTATCAATGAAGTAACAGATAGCAAATATGTTTATAGCTAATCATATTGCAGAATTTGTGATGATACCATTTTTTACTACTTTGCTTTTGCCAATGACGTAGCATTTATCTATCTTTGGAAGAATAATAATTCTACCTTATTATAGAATGTATTTGTAAATGTCAATAATCATGTAAAAATCTCGTTCTTACTTTATAGGAAGCAATCACAAGAGTGGTAGACTAATGGAGGTTTGCATTTATGAGTGTGCAGTAGTGTTGGACACTAGATGGGAAAAAATCAACTAGATGGATGACATAACATGCACCTAGTACAAGGCAACTGGATAATGGAGAAGACAGTCAGACTGGAGGGCAAACAAGACAACTGACTAGGCAATGGACAGGGTAAACTAGAACTGGCTGGATGACATCACCTAGCTAGTACAAGAACCTTTTTTAGAAGAGAGTGGAGAGGATGAATTAGAGGGCAAGTGATATGAGATATCATGTGCACCTGGTTCAAGAGTTGGGCTGTGGATTGTGGAGAGTCTTGCAACATCTGGTTTGTATTGCATGATATTTTAATTGACTAGAAATGGTATAATTATTATTTTAAAACATCTTAGTTTAATATTATCTCACTCTTTAAATAATAGCAATAATAATAACATCTAAATCCCAATGATAAAAACTAACTCAAAGGTTTTGGCCCTGCCCGGGAGGCCTGAATGCGGGGTACAGCTGGCCTGGGGTTTTCCTCCTAAGAGCAAGTGGACGTACGGGGAGGTTTTTCACCCAGCTGTTGTTCCACAACCCCCATTCACACTACATTTCTTAAACATGAGAATAGAACTTAAATAATTATTATATATCACATAAAATACTCAACAATCATTTAACTACCCAGTTGTTGTATGACTGAAAGAACTTCCTTATAATAGCTGTGGTTTTTTGGAACAAGAATTGCAACTTTCAGAAATTACTTTTAAGTATTGTGAGGGGTTCTAGAAAGTAGCCTGAAATTTACAGAAAAATATTTGCCTTTCTTCAGGGAAAATTAATTTTCACTGTTCCCTTAATGAGAGTAGATGGAATGTTCGAAAATCTTTTACTTTTATATGCATCTAGACACTTTTTTCAGTCATGTGACGAACTGAATTTAATTCACTGATTATCTTGAAGTTAAATTCCACTTTATTAGTAATAATTCCAGTGTGTGTGTCACCATTGCACAAACAGAGGCCAATAATAATAGCATCTAAATCCTGATGATAAAAATAATTCAAAATTTTTGGCCCTGCCCAGGAGGCCTGAATGCGGGGTACAGCTGGCCTGGGGTTTTCCTCCTAGGAGCAAGTGGACGTACGGGGAGGTTTTTCACCCAGCTGTTGTTCCACAACCCCCCATTCACTCAACATTCTCTTAAATGTGCGAATAGAACTGTAATATTATATATCGCATAAAACACAATAGTCAGTTAACTACCCAGTTGTTGTATGACTGAAAAAACTTCCTTAAAATAGCTGTGGTTTTTTGGAAAACAAATTGCAACTTTCCGAAATTACTTTAAGTATTGTGAGGGGTTCTAGAAAATAGTCTGAAATCTACAGAAATTAAATATTTGCCTTTTATCAGGGAAAATTAATTTTCACGGTTCTCTTAATGAGAGCAGGTGGAATATGATCGAAAATCTTTTACATTTATATGCATCTAGACACTTTTTCAGTCATGTGACAAACTGAAATTAATTCACTGATTATCTTAAAGTTAATTCCACTTTACTAGTAATAAATTCCAGTGTGTGTGCCACCATTGCACAAACAGAGGCCATTGGGAAGTGTCATTTATCAGCATTACATTTACTTTTATGTTTTGTTTTATTGGATGAATCAGTGCAGTTAAGGAATGTTAAGTTTTGGTCTTCAATTTGGGAATTGTTCCCTGGCGCCTGTTTGTTTAGCCTGAGAAAACAGCCAACATTAATTTTTTTGGTGATGCTACCATTGGCTTCCCCGCCAAATTATGTCTGAGAAATGAGCACAGAAATTCCATTCTGATGACACATCACTACCCAGATCTGACTAGTGCTTGTGATTGGTTGAATCACATTTCCCATGCCGCATGAACAATCAAAAGCACTACCCAGATCTGGGTAGTGATCCATCAGTGTGGAATTTCTGCACTCATTTCTCAGATGTCATTGGCAGGGAAACCAGTGGTAACGTCGCCAAATGTAGGCTGTTTTCTCAGGCTACTGTTTGTTCAACTAGCTAGTATAGCTGAGTTTAACATTTCCACTACAAGATTCCATTGAGCAGCCGGCATGTTGGGATGCCACGAAACAACATCTGAGGAAGGAGTGCAGAAATCCTATACTGATGACATATCACTACCCAGATTTGGGATGTAATTCTCCTTGTTTGAGGCAAATTACCACATGGCACAACCAATCAGAAACACAACCTAGATCCTAGGCAATCGGGCATTAGTATGAAATTTTCATCTTTGTTCTATGGACATTATTTTATGGGGAAATCAGCAGTGGCATAACAAAATTTTGTCGCTTTTTTCAGGCGGTGGTTTTAATTAACACAACGTCCATTAACTTGTGACAACAGTGGGAGTCAAACAATCTTAAGTTTGCAGAAGGTTTAGGTCACCTTTCAAGCACAGGTTTTTGTTTCATTAGTTTAATGTCAATTAAATTAGTGTGACAATTGGTGGGGCCACTTTTAAGGTTGCTGCTTGCAGGTTGCCATGGATACCTCCTTGTGTCTTCCTTGATAGCTTAAGATTCCTACGAACAGTTTTCTAGGCACCAGTTCCCAAGCTCATCTTGACGAATTAGATAAGTCATCTGATGGCTTTTATAAGATTTTTTTTCTCTCTGAGATATCTTTCCTTTCCTAGGGAATTTCAGTAGTAGGGTGTAGGTCTTTGCGAGGGAGTATTCCCTTACATATGCTTTACATTTATATATTAAGATATACATATAGAAATGTTTAAGTATGAAATAGTATGATTTTGTGCATTCTGGAACCAGGGCCTTGGATAGGACATATATTATTTTAAAGTCAGCAGTTCGTACCTAAAGAAGGGTAGGGAAAATCCCATAATGTGGTCTGAAACACAAAAAAAGGTTTCCAGAACACTTGCTTGATGATAAGTATTGTAATCCAACTAAAAACTATAGGAACTATCTTGCGTCAATACATATTTGAGGTTACCATTATTTTGTTTTCCATAGCATATTAGTCAAATTACTATTACTATTTGACACACCAGTCTGCATGCATTTGAATTAAGACTTAAATGGATTCAATTTTGGCTGAAAACTGGTACCTGTAGTTTTAAACTGCTCTTTGGAATCTTGTTGAACATCACTGGGCTTGCTAGATGGAACATATCCTTTGGTCATTAATTTGTATTTATTTTTAGCAGTAATAAATATTGCTTAATAATTACTGATACTCATTGCCAAAATTTCATGGAAGGGCGTGCATCATCTGCCCTTCCCAGGTTAATGATGTTTATTTCGATGAGTAATCTGGAAAATATTGATTTCAGATGCAGTTTTTTTCCACATCAGGCAAATTGATCGTTTAGCTGGGTTGTTCTTGATTTATAAGCAAAGGAAGCAGTTAAAAAATGAAGACTCGTGAAATTTGGTCCAAAACCCATTTGTTTATACATCTATCTAGGGGTAAAAAGGAAACTTAAGCACTGAAACACAAATTATAGTTAATGTTATTTAAGGATCATTCAAGGGCTTTGGTTCTTTTAATTTCTTTAGGAGTTTCTGCATTTAATTAGTCTACTTATAGGGAATTAATAGGAATTCTGGTTGGTATTGTAGTGAAGTGAAGCCAAATTGTCAAACATCATTGGTCCATCATAATCCTATATTATTTACACAACAAACAGCAAGCTCATTAGCACAATTAAGACCTTTAACCAGGCTTCAATTAGCATAAATAATTGAACTTTCACTAGCATAAATCGTTTATAGCCAGAGACTAAGGTTAGTATTTCTGTATCGGCATTGAAAAAAAGTCAATTTAATTACTTTTTGGATCATCTTTATATAGAACTACAAAGAAAAGATTTAAGTTAGTTCATCATCTCAAATCTAATTATTTGGCATATAGTACAAGGTATAAGCTCTTGCTGCCTGCTAAAAGTTTACCACCAACAAAAAGAAACAAAACAAAACCAAAAAAAAAAAAATACAAAAATGCTTAGCAGGCAAGGGTTAACCTTCAGTAATACAAAGCTCTGGGTGTCCACTCAGGTACATTATTCAGGTTAGTTTAATTTGTCAGGTTAATTTTACATTTTATTTATGCAGTTATTTATAATTAATAGTGTTTATATGAGGTCATCACTGGTCTTTTTTTCTTTATTATATTTGCCAACTTTCATTCTAGTCCAGATCTAGAAACAAAAATTAGCACTGATTTCACAACTTACACAGTTGCATCTTTGCAACGGTTTTTCCATTGCAGAACACAAATAAGTTTTGGAATAGTTTTTAAACATCCTAGGAGCGTACACAAGGTTTGTTGATTTTAGACTGCAGACTATTGGTTACCATCACATTCCGTTTAATTAAGTTTAGATTATTATTTTATAATATGCACGCCCACATTTCTTGGTGTTACAGTAGTTCCTTCGTAAATATCAGTTGTTAGTTAGTTAGTTTGTTTGTTTTTTTTTCTTTCTAGGTTTTTGCTCCTCAGCAGGTTAGCATGTTGCTATTTGCTGGTAGTAATAAGCTGTTACAAAAAAAAACTAGTAGAAATTAGGGTTATAACTAACTCTTTCTCTTTTTCGGAATTATATGGTAACACCAAGTAATACAGGGCTATTGTGTTTTTAAAGTGCTAATGGGCTTGCATTTTCTACTTAGAAGTTTAGTCTCTTATTTAATTTCAGATATCAGGTGGCACACTCACAAGATTAGGAGCCCATCACTTGGGAAAGGTCATGTTTAATCTAGCCAACCTCGCCCCTGCTGGGCTGTGGAAGCTCTGCCTCTGAGAAGGTGTGTTTCTGATGTCCTCTGAGATATTCCAATGGAGAAATCTTGGGAAACTTTATCTGATTCTGTAATTCTTGCTGGGGGCAGTTTGGCACTTGGAAGATTTGGTGGTTTGTTCCCAAGTGAGGAGGACAATGTGAAGGAAGGTGAGAGTTTGCTTCTCATGTTTTTAGGGTTTCATTCATTTTGTTATGATACCACACCTTTTTCCAAATTAAAAAGCATTTCGACCCAAGAGGGAGCTTGTCTGCAAACAATATATCTGGAAATGTTCATCTGTCTTGGATTTGATTTACGGGGGTGCTAGCATTGTGCTCCCCGGCTTAAGGAAAGGTGTGTGGAAGGAGGACTCGTTGGCAAGGACTGGACACTGAATTGCACTAGTTTGACTTACCTAAATTTTCACAAATTGCATCAAATTGAGCTGATAGTCTCTAAGAATCTCTCTAATGAGGGCAACTGGTTATGGATTTCTCTTCTAAACCTAAACCTCGCGTAGCAAATATAGATAGCTTTCCAAAACATTTAACGAAATAGAAGTCGCATAAAAACCTGTTTTGTTCTTAATTTTTCCCAAAAATGCAATAATTCCTTGTAGCTTTTGAATCTTTAAACCATATAAACAAAACACTGCTCTTATAATAGGTCTGACATCTTTTTCCTAAATATTTCAAAATAATTAAAACTATGTTAGATTGCATCAACATCTATTTTTTTTTTTGCCTGTTGTTTTTAGTCAACTGAAAACAACAAGCAAACAAACGTGGCTGTTGATGTTCTATTTAAGTAATTTTTTTGTTTCATAAAAATCGAAATGTTTAGGTGTTAAACCATTAGGGAAATACAATTAGCTTGATTAATCAGACAGCTGTGATATAGTCTGCTCTATTTTCTTGTTGTTAAGAAGAGCATAGAGTAGATTTCCATTGACTGTGTGATAAATCAGTTAATTTGACTTAAATAGTTAAGATTCGGATAGTTATATAAGCATAGCGTCATGACATCGATTTCCGCGGATATTTTCTTGGTGGTGACTTCAATTGATATTTTTAAAATTGGGTTTCCGGTTTAGGACCGGGACCAAGTGGTCCATTCTGTTTTAGGGCAATTTTTTAGGGCCTGTTTACATTGAGGTGGGGGACCCCAGATAGGTGAGGTAGCACGTGGCGGGTCATTCCACCTATCATGTAAACGTGATAAAATTAAATTGAAAGATTACATGAACAGGCGGGCTAACCAGCCTAAGCGAGTTACCTCACCTACCTGGGGTCCCCCACCTCCATGTAAACAGGCCCTTCGTCTTTCTTGGCCATCTCCAGTCCTTTATCGGAATCTCGTTTTAAAGTATCCATTTCAGTCACGGCCATTTTATTTTATGCAGCTGCTGTATGATGTTTCCACGCTTTTTGAAGAGCTGTTGTCACGGTTGTCATGCAAGGCTGTTGAATTCGGCTGGCGTGACTATCGTGACTACAGCTAAAATTCTCGAGGGAACTCAAGATTGGGTTAATTTAATTCTTATGCGGAAAGCATCACGGCAAGCTGCATAAATAAAAGACTAAACCTCGAATCCAAATTTTTCCGAAAACATTAACCTTTTCTCCCAAGCTAATTTTTCCTCAAGAAAAGAATAAACATTTTTTTTCGAAAAATAACCGTAACTTAATATCATTAGGGAAGGTTTACTTTAAATTAAACAAAACATCTAGGAGCGCAATTTATGAATCTTTGGATAATTAAATTATTATGCAGAAAAGCATCACGGCTAGCTAGATAAATAAAACCAAAATTTTTCCCAGACACAATAACTTTGAGTAGGTTTATAATTCTCTCGCGTTGATTTTCCTTAGGCCTTAAACCCTTTTCGAACGCTTTTTTTTTGCCTGTTGTTTTTAGTCAACTGAAAACAACAAGCAAACAAACGTGGCTGTTGATGTTCTATTTAAGTAATTTTTTTGTTTCATAAAAATCGAAATGTTTAGGTGTTAAACCATTAGGGAAATACAATTAGCTTGATTAATCAGACAGCTGTGATATAGTCTGCTCTATTTTCTTGTTGTTAAGAAGAGCATAGAGTAGATTTCCATTGACTGTGTGATAAATCAGTTAATTTGACTTAAATAGTTAAGATTCGGATAGTTATATAAGCATAGCGTCATGACATCGATTTCCGCGGATATTTTCTTGGTGGTGACTTCAATTGATATTTTTAAAATTGGGTTTCCGGTTTAGGACCGGGACCAAGTGGTCCATTCTGTTTTAGGGCAATTTTTTAGGGCCTGTTTACATTGAGGTGGGGGACCCCAGATAGGTGAGGTAGCACGTGGCGGGTCATTCCACCTATCATGTAAACGTGATAAAATTAAATTGAAAGATTACATGAACAGGCGGGCTAACCAGCCTAAGCGAGTTACCTCACCTACCTGGGGTCCCCCACCTCCATGTAAACAGGCCCTTCGTCTTTCTTGGCCATCTCCAGTCCTTTATCGGAATCTCGTTTTAAAGTATCCATTTCAGTCACGGCCATTTTATTTTATGCAGCTGCTGTATGATGTTTCCACGCTTTTTGAAGAGCTGTTGTCACGGTTGTCATGCAAGGCTGTTGAATTCGGCTGGCGTGACTATCGTGACTACAGCTAAAATTCTCGAGGGAACTCAAGATTGGGTTAATTTAATTCTTATGCGGAAAGCATCACGGCAAGCTGCATAAATAAAAGACTAAACCTCGAATCCAAATTTTTCCGAAAACATTAACCTTTTCTCCCAAGCTAATTTTTCCTCAAGAAAAGAATAAACATTTTTTTTCGAAAAATAACCGTAACTTAATATCATTAGGGAAGGTTTACTTTAAATTAAACAAAACATCTAGGAGCGCAATTTATGAATCTTTGGATAATTAAATTATTATGCAGAAAAGCATCACGGCTAGCTAGATAAATAAAACCAAAATTTTTCCCAGACACAATAACTTTGAGTAGGTTTATAATTCTCTCGCGTTGATTTTCCTTAGGCCTTAAACCCTTTTCGAACGCTTTTTTTTTGCCTGTTGTTTTTAGTCAACTGAAAACAACAAGCAAACAAACGTGGCTGTTGATGTTCTATTTAAGTAATTTTTTTGTTTCATAAAAATCGAAATGTTTAGGTGTTAAACCATTAGGGAAATACAATTAGCTTGATTAATCAGACAGCTGTGATATAGTCTGCTCTATTTTCTTGTTGTTAAGAAGAGCATAGAGTAGATTTCCATTGACTGTGTGATAAATCAGTTAATTTGACTTAAATAGTTAAGATTCGGATAGTTATATAAGCATAGCGTCATGACATCGATTTCCGCGGATATTTTCTTGGTGGTGACTTCAATTGATATTTTTAAAATTGGGTTTCCGGTTTAGGACCGGGACCAAGTGGTCCATTCTGTTTTAGGGCAATTTTTTAGGGCCTGTTTACATTGAGGTGGGGGACCCCAGATAGGTGAGGTAGCACGTGGCGGGTCATTCCACCTATCATGTAAACGTGATAAAATTAAATTGAAAGATTACATGAACAGGCGGGCTAACCAGCCTAAGCGAGTTACCTCACCTACCTGGGGTCCCCCACCTCCATGTAAACAGGCCCTTCGTCTTTCTTGGCCATCTCCAGTCCTTTATCGGAATCTCGTTTTAAAGTATCCATTTCAGTCACGGCCATTTTATTTTATGCAGCTGCTGTATGATGTTTCCACGCTTTTTGAAGAGCTGTTGTCACGGTTGTCATGCAAGGCTGTTGAATTCGGCTGGCGTGACTATCGTGACTACAGCTAAAATTCTCGAGGGAACTCAAGATTGGGTTAATTTAATTCTTATGCGGAAAGCATCACGGCAAGCTGCATAAATAAAAGACTAAACCTCGAATCCAAATTTTTCCGAAAACATTAACCTTTTCTCCCAAGCTAATTTTTCCTCAAGAAAAGAATAAACATTTTTTTTCGAAAAATAACCGTAACTTAATATCATTAGGGAAGGTTTACTTTAAATTAAACAAAACATCTAGGAGCGCAATTTATGAATCTTTGGATAATTAAATTATTATGCAGAAAAGCATCACGGCTAGCTAGATAAATAAAACCAAAATTTTTCCTAGACACAATAACTTTGAGTAGGTTTATAATTCTCTCGCGTTGATTTTCCTTAGGCCTTAAACCCTTTTCGAACGCTTTTTTTTTGCCTGTTGTTTTTAGTCAACTGAAAACAACAAGCAAACAAACGTGGCTGTTGATGTTCTATTTAAGTAATTTTTTTGTTTCATAAAAATCGAAATGTTTAGGTGTTAAACCATTAGGGAAATACAATTAGCTTGATTAATCAGACAGCTGTGATATAGTCTGCTCTATTTTCTTGTTGTTAAGAAGAGCATAGAGTAGATTTCCATTGACTGTGTGATAAATCAGTTAATTTGACTTAAATAGTTAAGATTCGGATAGTTATATAAGCATAGCGTCATGACATCGATTTCCGCGGATATTTTCTTGGTGGTGACTTCAATTGATATTTTTAAAATTGGGTTTCCGGTTTAGGACCGGGACCAAGTGGTCCATTCTGTTTTAGGGCAATTTTTTAGGGCCTGTTTACATTGAGGTGGGGGACCCCAGATAGGTGAGGTAGCACGTGGCGGGTCATTCCACCTATCATGTAAACGTGATAAAATTAAATTGAAAGATTACATGAACAGGCGGGCTAACCAACCTAAGCGAGTTACCTCACCTACCTGGGGTCCCCCACCTCCATGTAAACAGGCCCTTCGTCTTTCTTGGCCATCTCCAGTCCTTTATCGGAATCTCGTTTTAAAGTATCCATTTCAGTCACGGCCATTTTATTTTATGCAACTGCTGTATGATGTTTCCACGCTTTTTGAAGAGCTGTTGTCACGGTTGTCATGCAAGGCTGTTGAATTCGGCTGGCGTGACTATCGTGACTACAGCTAAAATTCTCGAGGGAACTCAAGATTGGGTTAATTTAATTCTTATGCGGAAAGCATCACGGCAAGCTGCATAAATAAAAGACTAAACCTCGAATCCAAATTTTTCCGAAAACATTAACCTTTTCTCCCAAGCTAATTTTTCCTCAAGAAAAGAATAAACATTTTTTTTCGAAAAATAACCGTAACTTAATATCATTAGGGAAGGTTTACTTTAAATTAAACAAAACATCTAGGAGCGCAATTTATGAATCTTTGGATAATTAAATTATTATGCAGAAAAGCATCACGGCTAGCTAGATAAATAAAACCAAAATTTTTCCTAGACACAATAACTTTGAGTAGGTTTATAATTCTCTCGCGTTGATTTTCCTTAGGCCTTAAACCCTTTTCGAACGCTTTTTTTTTGCCTGTTGTTTTTAGTCAACTGAAAACAACAAGCAAACAAACGTGGCTGTTGATGTTCTATTTAAGTAATTTTTTTGTTTCATAAAAATCGAAATGTTTAGGTGTTAAACCATTAGGGAAATACAATTAGCTTGATTAATCAGACAGCTGTGATATAGTCTGCTCTATTTTCTTGTTGTTAAGAAGAGCATAGAGTAGATTTCCATTGACTGTGTGATAAATCAGTTAATTTGACTTAAATAGTTAAGATTCGGATAGTTATATAAGCATAGCGTCATGACATCGATTTCCGCGGATATTTTCTTGGTGGTGACTTCAATTGATATTTTTAAAATTGGGTTTCCGGTTTAGGACCGGGACCAAGTGGTCCATTCTGTTTTAGGGCAATTTTTTAGGGCCTGTTTACATTGAGGTGGGGGACCCCAGATAGGTGAGGTAGCACGTGGCGGGTCATTCCACCTATCATGTAAACGTGATAAAATTAAATTGAAAGATTACATGAACAGGCGGGCTAACCAACCTAAGCGAGTTACCTCACCTACCTGGGGTCCCCCACCTCCATGTAAACAGGCCCTTCGTCTTTCTTGGCCATCTCCAGTCCTTTATCGGAATCTCGTTTTAAAGTATCCATTTCAGTCACGGCCATTTTATTTTATGCAACTGCTGTATGATGTTTCCACGCTTTTTGAAGAGCTGTTGTCACGGTTGTCATGCAAGGCTGTTGAATTCGGCTGGCGTGACTATCGTGACTACAGCTAAAATTCTCGAGGGAACTCAAGATTGGGTTAATTTAATTCTTATGCGGAAAGCATCACGGCAAGCTGCATAAATAAAAGACTAAACCTCGAATCCAAATTTTTCCGAAAACATTAACCTTTTCTCCCAAGCTAATTTTTCCTCAAGAAAAGAATAAACATTTTTTTTCGAAAAATAACCGTAACTTAATATCATTAGGGAAGGTTTACTTTAAATTAAACAAAACATCTAGGAGCGCAATTTATGAATCTTTGGATAATTAAATTATTATGCAGAAAAGCATCACGGCTAGCTAGATAAATAAAACCAAAATTTTTCCTAGACACAATAACTTTGAGTAGGTTTATAATTCTCTCGCGTTGATTTTCCTTAGGCCTTAAATCCTTTTCGAACGCTTTTTTTTTGCCTGTTGTTTTTAGTCAACTGAAAACAACAAGCAAACAAACGTGGCTGTTGATGTTCTATTTAAGTAATTTTTTTGTTTCATAAAAATCGAAATGTTTAGGTGTTAAACCATTAGGGAAATACAATTAGCTTGATTAATCAGACAGCTGTGATATAGTCTGCTCTATTTTCTTGTTGTTAAGAAGAGCATAGAGTAGATTTCCATTGACTGTGTGATAAATCAGTTAATTTGACTTAAATAGTTAAGATTCGGATAGTTATATAAGCATAGCGTCATGACATCGATTTCCGCGGATATTTTCTTGGTGGTGACTTCAATTGATATTTTTAAAATTGGGTTTCCGGTTTAGGACCGGGACCAAGTGGTCCATTCTGTTTTAGGGCAATTTTTTAGGGCCTGTTTACATTGAGGTGGGGGACCCCAGATAGGTGAGGTAGCACGTGGCGGGTCATTCCACCTATCATGTAAACGTGATAAAATTAAATTGAAAGATTACATGAACAGGCGGGCTAACCAACCTAAGCGAGTTACCTCACCTACCTGGGGTCCCCCACCTCCATGTAAACAGGCCCTTCGTCTTTCTTGGCCATCTCCAGTCCTTTATCGGAATCTCGTTTTAAAGTATCCATTTCAGTCACGGCCATTTTATTTTATGCAACTGCTGTATGATGTTTCCACGCTTTTTGAAGAGCTGTTGTCACGGTTGTCATGCAAGGCCGTTGAATTCGGCTGGCGTGACTATCGTGACTACAGCTAAAATTCTCGAGGGAACTCAAGATTGGGTTAATTTAATTCTTATGCGGAAAGCATCACGGCAAGCTGCATAAATAAAAGACTAAACCTCGAATCCAAATTTTTCCGAAAACATTAACCTTTTCTCCCAAGCTAATTTTTCCTCAAGAAAAGAATAAACATTTTTTTTCGAAAAATAACCGTAACTTAATATCATTAGGGAAGGTTTACTTTAAATTAAACAAAACATCTAGGAGCGCAATTTATGAATCTTTGGATAATTAAATTATTATGCAGAAAAGCATCACGGCTAGCTAGATAAATAAAACCAAAATTTTTCCTAGACACAATAACTTTGAGTAGGTTTATAATTCTCTCGCGTTGATTTTCCTTAGGCCTTAAACCCTTTTCGAACGCCGAAGTGGCGAGGATTTTAAATAACTGCAGCCTTTAATCATAAGAGCAGGTTACTTTTGAATTAATCAAAACATTTTGAAGCAAAATACATGCGGCACTGAATCATTAACGCGTAAACTTTGCTTCAAAATGTTGTTTAATTGCTTTCAGAAATTTCGAAATATTAGATCGACAACAATAGTAGCACAAAAACGAAAAGACAACCAAATTTCTTTTGATTTAGGTCTAAAAACTAAACAGTAAATAGGGCGAAAGAAATCCAGTATCAGAAGCTCTCATAGGAGAGATTATTATTGACTTGTGCTCTTTGGTGAAGTTTGAGGAATGAAGGTCCGGTCAGACTAAGCGGGATTCTGTGTTCAATTCTTGCCTTCGTTTGCCGACGGAAGCGCATTGAGTACTGAGTTTCACTCTGGTAGTGCCCTTTTTTTTCTTGTCTACGGCTCTTGGGCATTTACGATATATTGAATTTGTAGACACGCAACTTCGATAAAAATTTAACTTTTCATCACAAATTACATTGGCTAATTTTTATTCCAAATTATTTTGGTGTGGTATTGTGACAAAATTGAATGAGACCCTGAGGGCATGAGGAGCAAACTCTCACTTTCCTCTACGCTGCCCACCCCACTTGGGAACAAACTGCTGAATCTTCTAAGTGTCTAACTGCCCCCAGCTTGAATGAAGGGATCAGATAAAACATACCAGGATTTTAAAGTTGGAATATTTAATGAGGACAGAAGAATGAACACCGACTCGGAGCAGAGTGGAAGCAGTCCGGCAGGGGCGAGGGAGGCTAGATTACTTTTTTTTAATTTTTTTTTAATTGTAAATAAATGGACAACAGAGACAAGTTTTATTTCTTCAATAAAGTATTGTTATCTTCAGTACCCGTGCTGTTTACTTTGTAATCCAACTACTTGAGTGAACCAGATAAACACCCTAAAGGCTCAGACAGAGCAAAACATTGCGCGTAGTAAAGACTTCTTTACACCAGCGACATAAGCAAAAGCACAAGTTAAGTGCGGACGTAACAGCACAAGAATAATCACAAACACAGGAGAAAATACGCACTTATTCTTTCCATTCTCACCAGTAATAAACGCAATTAAAGCACAAGTACAAGAAAATCAAACGGGTACGTTTTATTCTTCTTGTGCTTGCTCTTTAATGTTGTGAATTAGTGATGATCAAGAAAAGAATGAGTGTGTTCCTTCTTCCCATGTTTCTGCTTATCCTTTTGTTGTTGACGATCTCACTGAACTCAGTTGTACCGGTTTTGCTTGCGTCTATGTCGCTAGTATAAACTAATCTTTAACCTACATTGTTTTCCAATCAAGCGATTGTTGCATTCAATGTTGTTAAGGATTTATTGAATTGAACAAATTGCTTTTCTTCACACATCGAACGCAACAATCTCCGCGGTAAAAAACGACGTAAATTTACTGCGCGCTATGCTTCACTGTGTCCGAGCCTTTACGTTTGAGAAAACGATAAATACTTCAACAACAAAGTACAAGTGTCGATGCGAACTTGGAAAAACAAGACAGGACTTGGCAACAGCATTAAGAGAAATTTCGCCCACGCAAATTCTTATAATTTTGCTGATAAGCAACATTTTAAGGTGTTTCGATAGAGATTTTCGGAGACCATACCGATATTTTTCATTCGTCTTAAAAAGAGATTTTACCCTTGTCTGATCGCTATGAAGTTTTCACCGCTGACTGATTTTGGATTGAATAGCCGTGATAAATTCTTTAATAAAAAAGTTCTAAATGACTTAAATTAATCCTAAGTAACGTCAGAATGCTGCTTGATATCATATTTCGCCGCTTGGAAATTTTGGTGTATTTTCTTTCATGAGATCCTGAAAACTAAGCTGTTATCTCACCACCTGTCTAAATGCAACTTCATTCTAAATTTTGATTTTTAGCGCTTTTCTGTATATCTCTAGAACGGCTTGACAGAATTATTTTTAAACCTCATCAAATAATCTTCATGAAGTGCATAACAATGTCTGAAACTTTCATCAAGTTTGATTCACTGTAACGCCTTGAAATTTCAAGGCAAACGTAGCCTACGAAGCGACCAAAAATCTGTGTTACAACATTCACTGTTTTGACGTTATGCTAATTTTTCCAAATTAATGCGGACGGCCATACATTCATGACTAGTACACTTCAGTTTGAATTTTATTGCATCTTTTGAATGTAAAACATTGAGAATATTCGCACTAAGGCGAATGAAAAATATCGGTATGGTCTCCGAAAAAATGTATCAAAACACCTTAAGGTCTTTCTCAAAGTTGCACCAACACTCGTATTTTGAGCCTGAAGTACTAGCTGGTTTAAATCAAGAGAGAGAGCTAAGTTCTGTTTTTGATAAACTCTTGGTAACTCTTTGTGGTAAACATCAGACTAATCTTTAAAAAAACACCTTGCATGTCGACGCAAAGTACGCCACAAATAAGTGATTTTCAGAAAACAAAAAGACAAAAAATATCCTGACTGTGTCTAATTCTTACGAATAGAAAGGTGTAGTCTTCCTTGAAGTGGCTCTTGGGGTCGTCACACAGAGACAAACGCCTTGTGTGACGAACTCAAGGACAACTGCAAAGAAGACTACGATTCTGCAGCACACTGGAAATAAAAAGAATTCATAACGCTCTCATTTGTGGCGCATTTTGCGATATAAACAAGTCATTGATAAAGTCAGTCTGAAATCACACAAAGCGTTATCCAAGACCTTTCTTCTTTATACTGTGAACTTCTTTTATTCCCCAAGTGATGAAAATGCTAATTCTCCTTGCTAATTCGCACAGTTCGTTTATAATAGTTATGTGATTTCTCGCGTGCCAAACCAATACCCTAAATTGTTGTTTTCTTATTCTAACCACCCTTCCAGCTTCAAAACTTATTGGTTGACTCAAACGATCCCATAGATCATGGCGCCGAAAGCTAGTACCCAATCCCCTTGCAGTTTAGGCAATGCAAGGCAGATCTGAGATTCATCTTAAAGTTCACAGTAAATAAACCAAGAAATAAACTAGCCCAGACATGCAATCCACTAGGACCATACAGTCAAGACAAGTCATTAATTCAGTCATGAATCAAGTCAAAGTCAATAAATCACTAAATTTTTCAGTCAATATGTCAATATCCCGGTCAAGCAGTAAGTACAAGGGTATATTGATATGTCATGCAGTCAGCAAGTAACAAGGAAAATAATCTATTCGAAAAAAAATACCGTCTTAGTCCATAAATATATTGATGATACATGGTCGCCATATTGGGTTTCTTTCTTAGGGTTAAGGCTTGATTTTGGTAAAAAAAATTGGAAATTTCCATTATGTTTCTTTTTGCCCAAAATAAGCCATGAAATAATATTTGATCGTCATCTACTTTAGAAAACAAGCCTTTCAAGACTATAATAAGGATATTGATTTTACAAAGGTGCCATACTAAATTTTTTTTCAAAGGGTTTAACCCATGATTTTGGTCAAAAATTGAAAATTTCCTCTTTGTTTATTTCTGGACAGAATAGGCCTTGAAATAATGTTTGATGATCATTTAGTAAAAAAAAGCCTTCCTAGACTATAAAAATATGTATTTTACAAAGTCACCATACTGAGATTTTTTCAAATGGATTAACCCATGACTTCGATCAAAAATTTAAAATTTCCTATTAGTTTGTTTTTGGACAAAATGCGCATTCAAATAATGTTTGACGAGCATCTAGTTAAAAAACAAGTTAACCCTTGATTTTGGACAAAAATTGGAAATTTCCTCTTTGTTTTTTTTTTTTAACAAAATAAGCCTAGAAATAATGCCTCACGATCATCTTGTTAGAAAACAAGCCCTCCTAGACTACAAAAAAGGGATTTTACATAGTTACCAGATTGGGATTTTTTCAAAGGGGTTAACCCATGATTTTGGTCAAAAAATGGAAATTTTATCTTTGTTTGTTTCTGGACAAAATGGACCTGGAAATAATGTTTTGATGATCATTGAGGTAGAAAACAAGTCCTCCTAGACTATAAAGATATGGATTTCACATAGATGCCGTATTTGTCTTTTTTTGTAATAAAGTAAGCCCAGAAATAATGTCCCATGATCATCTTGTTGGAAAAAAGCCCTCCTAGACCATAAAAATGAATTTTTACAGAGTTGCCATATTGGGATTTTTTCAAAGGGGTTAACCCATGATTTTGGTCAAAAATTAAAAATTTCTTATTTGTTTGTTTTTGGACAAAATGGACATTAAAATCATGCTTGATGATCATCTAGTTAAAGAACAAGCCCTCCTAGACAAAAAAATATTAATTTTACCTAGTTGCCCTAGTTAACCCATGATTTTGGTCAAAAATTGGAAATTATCCATTTGTTTTTGGACAAAATGGGCCTTGAAATAATGCTTGATGATCATTGAGGTAGAAAACAAGCCTACCTAGACTATAAAAATCTGGATATTACAAAGTCGCCATACTGAGATTTTTTCGAAGGGGGTAACGCAAGATTTTGTTCAAAAATTTGAAATTTCCTCTTTGTTTGTTTTTTGGCAAAATACCCTAGTCTGTTAGTCAACCAGTCAGCCCATTAGTCAATCAGTCTGTCTGTCAGTCAGTCAGCCAGCCAGTTAGTCAACCAGTCAGTCAGTCAGTCAGTCAGTCAGCCAGTTAGCCAACCAGTCAGTCAGTTAGTCAGTCAGTCAGTCATTCTGCCTGTCAGTCAGTCAGCCAGCAAGTGAGTCAACCAGTCAGTCCATTAGTCAGTCTATCAGTCAGTCAGTCAGTTAGCCAACCAGTCAGTCAGTTATTCATTCAGTCAGTCAGTCTGTCTGTCAGTCAGTAAGCCAGCCAGTTAGTCAACCAGTCAGTCAGCCAGTTAGTCAACTGGTTAGTCAGTTAGTAAGTCACTCAGTCTGTCAGTCAGTCAGCCAGCCAGTTAGCCAACCAGTCAGTCAGTTATTTAGTCAGTCAGTCAGCCAGCCAGTTAATCAACCAGTTAGTCAGTCAGTAAGCCAGTTAGTCAACCAGGTAGTCAGTCAGTCAGTCTATTAATCAGTCAGCCAGCCAGTTAGTAAGTTAGTCAGTCACCTAATCAATCAGTCTGTAAGTCAAACAGTTAGTCAACCAGTCAGTCTGTCTGTCTGTCTGTCTGTCAGTCAGTCAGTCACTCAGCCAGTTAGTCATTCAGTCACTCAGTCAGTCTGTAAGTCAGCCAGCCGACCAGCCAGTCATTCATTCATTCATTCATTCAGTAAGTCACTCAATCAATAAGCCTCTGTTAGTCAGTCAGTTAGTCAATTCGCCAGTAAGTCAGTTGGTCTGCTATTCAGTCATTCAGTCAGTAAGTATGTCAGTCAGTCAGTCGTCACCAAGCCAGTCAGTTAGCCAGTCAGGTCGTCAATCAGCAAGACTGTCAATTACATGTACTGATGCTGGCTGTATAAGTCATAATATAGATTGCACGTCTGATCCTACCTACAGTCAGTTTCACATCTTTTTATCCTCCATGTGAAAATCATGAGAACTTTGAACAAAGTTCTTACCACAGTGCTAACAAAGTTTGAAATTTTAAGTAGTTTTCAAATTTCAAATTTTGCTAAATTATGAATGATATTTTAGTTATCATCCTATTTTAATATGTTAACAAAGTTGTTGTTTCATAAAGTGCTAGGTTTGACAATTGTTTTGGCTACACGTTTGGAGTTGCTGAGTTCAGAGACTGTCATTTTGAGTTGGAGATTTTTTTTCCGCAACACCCTGAACTTAATTCATGGCTTTCTGTTGTTTTCCTTTTTCAAAACATTCTTTTAAGTGCAATGTAGTGTACATAAGGCTAAATGAACGAGAAAATGACTGTTGAGTTCAGAGACTGCCATTTGAGTTGGACCATCTTTTCAGCAACACCCTAGACTTAATTCATGGCTTTCTGTTGTTTTGCTTTTTCAAAACTTTTTAAGTGCAATGTAGTGTACATAAGGCTCTTAGAACAAAACAAAAGACTTGACTGAAAAATAATATGAAACGTCAATGCACATCAATGTACATGTAAGGTTGCAATACATTATTTGTCCTTTTTTGGCCAATTAAAGCCTTTATTTTCTCAAAACGTTTCCTATTTCAGCCAAACGTTCACCAGTTTACTGCTGCTGACACTATGATTCGATTTTGAACTTAAATTTAAAGGTTCAGTGGTTGGCAAATAATTGGGTCATTGACAATGTAGTTCTTTGAGAATGACTTTGCAATGTAATTTTGCACATGAAGGTGATGTAAAACGACTGTGACTATAATAGCAGAACTTAGCTCATATCTTTTTATATGTAGCAAAACTGATCAAAAGAAAACTAATACTTATCCAGGAATAAAATGCTAAATCTATTTGGCACGATTAATTTTCAAGCCAAATTTTTAGACACACAATAAACTAAAATTTATTTTCATGTGCATTTTCATAGTATAATAATTATACCATGAAAATTTACAGAGTTTATTCAACCAGCAGTGTTTATTCAACAAGCAATGGGTTGTAGATTGAGTGACATCCACTAAAATTTTTCAGATTATGCTTAGTTGTCGAGTTGCAAACAGTTAAGGGTTTTGGATAGTTTTCCTTCATTTTGTATACATGTAACAGTGAATTGAATGGCTTCTTGAGCTTACAACACAGACTGCTTTTTGAATTTCCTAAAACGGTTTAGGGACTAGTCAATTTCAACAAATGCATTTGTCCATCAAATCTTCTGACACTAAACAGATCCAATCACTTTTTATCAACTAACTGTTTTGAGTTGATGTTGTAGATTTTATTCAAAAACGTCCTTCTGGAAATTTTAAGCAAACATCATTTGTTTTGCAAACCAACTTCTGCATAACAAATAAAGTGGTTTTGACCTTGATTAACACGAGGAATCATCAGAAGTTGACACTTCTGAAAATTATATCAATGAAAAAAATTATAAATATATCAATGAATCTTGTGGCAAAACAAAATGGTGCACAAAGGAAATTCCATACACCTGAATCACGTGAATGATGTAGTAAACTTAAAGATACCCTCTACTGTTAACTGACTTAAAATGCATTTTTAAAAAGGCATTTTAATGTAATGTCCTGGATAAGATTAGTAATGTTGTCTTTTGAACAAGCCAGCCACATTTTATTTATCTGGTTCACTCAAGAACTGGATTACAAAGTAAACAAGGCATACATTACAGTACTGAAGATAACCTCGAAATCCTAAATCTTGAAGACTTGATCCAGTTCGTTTGTGGCATACAACATGACCTGGAAGACCTGGAAGAAAAAAATCACAAATCTACATAAGCAACAGGATACAAGTATCTAAAGTCAGAGGTTTCAAGTAGCCAGCTGGTTAAAATAGAGACTATAAACAACAAGGGGCCCATAAGTACCCCTTTTCTAGGGGGTCTTTTTCTTGGGGCATGCTCCCCCAGAAAATTTTGAAATCTTAAAGCACTAAAATGCATTCATTGGTTGTTAGTACTTATTGAAACATTAGGCTGATTTAGCAACAAAACGGGAATGTCAGTTGACGACGGCACGCGCAAATAAAACAACTGGCTTGACCAATGGCAGAGCGGCAAATTGAGCACCAGAAGTCGTGTTTAGTCCTTTCCGTGCGCTTTCCCGTCGTCAACTGACGTTCCCCTCCTGTTGCTAAATCGGCCTATTACTACAGTGGAACCTCTATAATTCAGGGGACACCCTCAGGACCGAGGAAAGTGTCCCCTGAATAGAAGTGTCCCTTGAATAGAGGTTGGGCAAGGGTTTGTTAATAATTAACCAAAAAAGGATGTTTTTTTCATATCTGCCTTGGAATCTGTTGCAGGTATCATTTTTCAAGTAGCTAAATAAAAAATCACAGTTAACTTTTCTCTGGCAAATTGTTGCCTTGTTATTCCTACAAGTGCAGTAATATTGTTCATATTGTGAAAGTTGTAATCATTGTGATCAGTGTAAACTTATCAACCCTCTTTGTGGTCAGTCACGTTCCAAGTACTAAGGTGTCCCCTGAATGGAGGTTAAACCTGGGATTCAGGACCCAGAAAAAGTGTCCCTTTCCCCTGAATAGAGGTGTTCCTTCAAAAAAGGTAATAGATTAAAAGATTATGTGAATATTTGTCCTCTGCCAAAATTAATATTGTGTCCCCTGAATGCACAGAGGTGTCCCTAAAGAGAGGTTCCAATGTATAATATTAAATTAATTATCAGTTCGATTAAGAACCTATACTTATAAAACAGAGGTGTTGTTATATTAATATTCATAATAATAATAATAATAATAATAATAATAATAGTAATAACAATAACAATAATAGTAACATCATTCAATAAGGTTAAATACATCACATTCAGATATTGATAATATTATGGACCCATAAAGAAGTAACTATATATGATCAGAAAAGCCCAACGTAACTGGGAGAGGTCCCTTACCAAAATGCCACCCAATTTACTAGTTACATTCTATTTTGCTATGCTAGTAGTATTACCAATAAAGGTTTACAAAACCAACCTAGTGACTTATTGTGATCTCTTTCCTGTGGTAATGACGTCCTTTAATACAGCTGCGTCTCTTCTGATGGAGCCACTCATAAACATGAATCTGACGATCTGCCACGCCCTGTTCAAGACAAATTGCCACATTAATTTTAACATCAAAAGATTTTGCCTGAATAGGTGTTGTGGAACAAGAGCTGGGCGAAAAACCTTCCTCAATGTCAACTTGCTCCTAGGAGGAAAACCCCAGGCCAGCTGTAACCGACATTGAATGACTTCCTGGCCTGTGTCAGCAAACATTTCCTAAACTAAAACGATTTCTAAATTCAGCAGGTAACCATTGATAATCATCATCATCATCATCAGTCGACCGAAGAGCAGTCGCCTGTAAGTCAGCTCCAACTGTCTCGGTCTTGGGCAGTGTGCACAATGTCATCCTCTGAGAAATGCCAGAGATTCCAACCCTCCCATTTTGGTCGGAAACCTCCCATTTTTGGCGAATATTTGCAGCCTCCCATTTTCGCTTAATATCATCCCAGTTTTTGAAACTTTTCCTTTTCTTTTTTTAACCAGTCTTTTTAGCACTCCTTTGCCCTTTTTCTGTGGTTTTTCAGCCATTGGTACAATATTTCCATTAACTGTGATCTAAAATGCAGGAAATGGCATCTTAGAGGCAGTTATCTTAAAATTTTTCTCGAGGGAGCATCAGGGTTGTCACTAAGATTTCAAGTTGCCGGGTATTTGTTGTTAGTAACCGGGGAAGTCACAAGCAGTCATGGAGCCCCTTCCCCCCCCCTCCCCCAAGAAGTTTTTGAAGTGCAACTTCTACCATTTTCCAAAGGCCATTACCGCCCCCAAAAAGCAATCTTCATCAAGAGTACAGCTATCATTAGCAGTTTTATGATGATCACATCTTTATTAAAGAAAACTAAAACATTCTTAGACACTAAAATAATAAGTTTTTACTTTACATAAAGGCTTGTTGGAGGGTTTTTTAGTGGCCATCAAATGAGAATATACATGTAAGTAGCGGCCCTGAAAAAAATGACGGGTTGGCACCGGTCACGTTATCTGCGCCGTCTTATCCTCATGTAGACAAGGCGCATGCTGGCCAGTGAAGTGTTAAATCACAATGATACTTTACAAATGTTAAAAATGTGGAAAGGACAATCAATTCTTATATGGTGCAAATTAATTAACATGCGCTGTAAAATCAATATTTTATTGTAAATCCTCATTTAGTTATACGTAAGAACGAAACAACTTACTGAAAACAAAAGGAAACCTAATATTACAAATGAATTAACCCATGGCCAAAGAGGAAAGAAGACAAGCGGACGATGAATGTACGAAAAAGCATCATAAACATAAGGTTACTATGGTTAGTTGAAAAATAAAAGTATGATAAGGCTAAAACAAGCGTAACGTACGAAAAATCGTGGGGTAAAATATGGCAAAACTAAACTGCACAACTGGTAACATTAGTGGTCTCGAATTTATGAACGAAACATAACTCAACATACGAAGAAACTGACCTATGGAAAAGCATTTAAAAGACAGGGCTAATACTTTATAAATGACGCTGAGATGCCAAAACGAGACTCAAGGAGAAGAATGCAAAAGTAATGCTGATGCTTAACTTCCCTTTTATATATAACTTCTTGAAAGGAGAACTGACAGGATGCGATCATGACCTGCGGACAATGATCGAACATTTCCCGTTGACCATCCGTTATTTCATATACTCAATACCTAAAGCTAAATGTAGACCTGGTCACTTAATATCAATATATTAAACATGGCAATCAGTCATAGTCTTCATCTTCAAAGCCTTCATCATAATCCTCATTATCATCAACATCAGCATCAGGGAGATTAAACGGTTGGATGAAGCCTCAACTTGTGATGTCAACAGCGGAGATCTGCTCAGGTCTTTCATCATGAACAAAGAGTGCAGATTCCTTTGCCACTTCTTCGACATGTTCAACACAAAGCCGACACAACGGTTGAAAGTAGGGACTTTAAGCATCGACAAAGGTGACGGCAGCGAAAACGTCACTATTAAAATGGATTGGCCTTTTTTCCAAATTTGTAGCATGTATTTCAATTCGCTGAAAATAGCTAATGTAGGCCAATTTCCCTGGAGTTGATTTCTTTGGGACCGCACTCAAGTTTAGAAAGAGAAAGAAAAGTTTGTGGTTGCTTGTTTTACGTCCTCCATAAAACATGAAACTAGGCATTTTCATCTCGTGGTCGCGCAGTAACGGCAAAGAAATGTACAAAAAAGTGTGATGCACGTGCAAACTAGTTGTTTTGCTCAATAAACCTATTGCTTTTTTGACGTTCTCGTTGCCGGCGCCGTCATCGTAGCTAAAACTCCCTACTGACATTTCGCGAATGGAGAGTTTTCGCGCATGTGTACTACTACAAAATCTAAGTTAGATGTCTTTTTCCGACATTTCTTAGTTTTTGCACGCGAGTATTTCAAAACAAACTTAAACCTGCTGCAGATGAAACTTGCATTTAGTTTGATGGATAGTCTTTGTGTGTTTCAAAGGTGCACTCTTTTGGTTTAATTTAACGACAAAAGTAGCCGGGGCCCATGCTTTGAGTAGCCAGGGCCCTGGTCCCCGGCCCTTTGTGACAACCCTTGAGCATGCCCGTAGAACACCCTAGAGGCCCATGCCTTCAGCACTACTGGGCACCACTATGCCAGCTTAAAAACCTCCCTTTTTTAGTTGGCAGGGTTGGAATCTCTGAAATGCTTATTCATTACCAATAGATAGCATTACCAATAAAGGTCAACAAACCAACCTAGTGACTTGTGACCTCTTCCCTGTGGCAATGACATCTTTCAGATCAGCTGCCTCTCTAATGTTGGAGCCACTCAAGAACATCTTCTGTTTAAGGCAAATCAGTCTTTGTGATTCTCTTCTCCCTGAAAAAGAAATAACTGAAGGTTAAGCAAAGCGAGTACATCATAATTTGAGACTTCCTAGGTTATTTTTACTATTATTAGTAGCATAGCAACATACAAGATTTGATAGTTCTAGTGGTGGTGGTGGTGGTGGTTGACATGACATCTAGTTCTTCTAAAAAGCTGTTGGTTTCAACCTCCACTTATGGCCACCTCTCCACAATGCAGGGCCACGTCTCTATGATGGCCACTTATCTTTGTCCTGGCAGACAGTCCATACAATGCTTCTTATTTAAACCTCTTGATAATGGCCACCTCTCGAAAACGGCAATGGCTCAACAACCAGTTTTTTCAGCGACCGATGGAAAGTCAGGAATGGTCATGAAATTTCATTCCCATGGCGCTTTGATGATTAATCACGGCAATCATATTTTAATTGTGTTCCATTTATACTGCTGCAGTAAGTATATATTGTCTAAAGTCAATTCTTATTGATAAATATTAATTGAAGATTTATCAACAATATATTTTGTCTGGCCTTCTGTTGCTTAATACTGGCACATATAGTTTTCTTTTGCCGTCTTTTTTTCTTCTTTTACTAGTTTTTTTCCCTTTTGTGTGTGTGTGTGTATTTTGTGTAGCTGTGTGTGTGTGTGGTACCTGAACCTTTAATATAATCATTTACTAATAACCTAAGTAAGGCTGCCCTATCTTTTTAGCCCTCAATTATTTTATAGTATTTTTATATACACCTATTTCAATTAAGGTTGCTCCCGTGAACCATGTTTCATAGCCTGCAGTGCACTATGGTAAACCCTTTTCTAGCAGGAAGTTTAGTCTTGTTCACGTTCATTGAAATAATGGAGACCATTTGTGAAAAGGCGTTCAAGAGAGCTTTCAAGTCAAATGGCTGCTAAAATTTTTAAGCATGAGCGAACTGAAACTTTCATTTTGTAAAATCTCATAGTAAAAAATTAGACGCCTCTTCTTTTAACAACATTTAATGAATATATGGGTTTTACCGCCTGATTAAGCCGCGTTTTTGCACGGACCAGAATGCTGTTTATTTCAATAAAGCAAATCAATGCTCTTCTTTTTTTCATTCAGTTTTAAAAAAATTGTCTCAAAAATAGATAAATGCATAATGTTAAGTTATTTATTGTTGTTCAACAAACGCCTTGAATTTGATTTTTTTTTAACTCCATCCAAAATTCCCACGTGCACAAGCCAAGCAAACTCATTGAATTGCAGCACCTGTATATACCACAGAAAAAAACCTAACCTCAAATCACTGTCTTAAATTAAAATGTCTAGGATTCAGTGTTTTGAAATACATTGTCTTAACGTTCTGCTGACACAGCATAGAAGCGTCTCAGCAGCATTTGCTTTCTAGGTTTCTAGGCTCGTTGCGGGTACATCATTTACTAGACTTGCTACAATAATGCACTGCGGGCTATGAACATGGTCTTCTCTGAAGCAACCTTAATTGAAATAGGTGTATATATACACCCTGTGTGAGGTCACTCAGCGACCGAGGACGTATAAATACATCCTCAGACAAATGAAATTTAATACCAACAGCCCAGTCATTCAAGTTGTCTTGAATACATAAACTTCAGTTGTTGAGAAATGGCTGGCGGTTGCTGGGTGTATTTGTCTCTGGTAGGCAAGGGTAAACTGTAAACATCAAAAGGTTTTCTTGTAAATAATGTAAATAATGTGATTGGTGGGAAGTAAACCAATTAGGTAAAATGTTACAATGCCAACATCTTTTTTAAGCTTTTGTTTCATCACAAGTTCCTGCTGATGATCGGAGTCAAGGAGTATTTTTTGCACAAATGCCATGTGTCGTACTATACGTTATGACGTCATCTACGTCCCCTTCCCTATCAATTCTCAGTATTTAAAGTTGTGGGGGGTTGACAGCCCTGCATGTAGCCGTTGGAAAATTTAAATTCTTACAGCAATAAAAGAATCTTAGTCTCTACCACATTTCTACGATCTCAGAAGAGCCTTACCTTTTATAATTTAACCTCCGGGCCTACAGACTTTTTGTATTGCTTGGCGTCAAAGCCTGTTTCCCGTTGCTGAAGTAGCACATTTCTATACACGTAAAGGAGCTAAACGACGACGAATAAGCCACAGTGTTTAAGCCACGGTGTTGAAGTTCAGTACAAACGGTGAAATCACTGTAAAGTTCAGGTTCGGAACAAGCACGTTTTTTAGGCGCCATCTTTGTTGATTCTTGGTCCCAGGACTCACTCATTGCAGAGATTTCGAAATTATACCACGTGACCAACCTGATCCGTTTTTATGCCAATTTCAAACATGAGAGTCTTGAATAGTTTGGAACAGTTTTTTTTGTCAATTTTTGCCTTTTTAACAAATACAGATTTATTTTGAAAAATGTAAACTGAAACGCTGCGCGCTGTTTTCAATAATGCCCAGGGCTAATTGATGAAAAGCCGACGATTCCTTTTAAGACAGTGACAGCAAACTGATTGACAGAATCGAATATAAACTTGAATCTTTATATACAACCGTGGGGTATTTCAAGTATTTAGCATTTAAGAACAAATTATTACTCTCCATAGTAATCGCCAATGCATTTTTCCAACCGTGATGTTTCGAAGGGGTGACGAAAAATGGTTATATTCGGTGTATGACGATGACAAAGTCGGGGATTTCCCTCGTCAGGCTACCTGAAATATGCGCATTCATGCAGACGTGATATACTCGTCGCTTGCACTTAAAAAGCTACGGCCAAGTATGTATTCGCTATCGAAACCTTCTTGCAGCTTTTGCGGGAAGCAGTTTACCAAGGAAATTGGCCGAGTTGATCATCAAATAAGAATACACGTTGATGATTCGTTTTATGGAAAATTTCCTTGTGAATTTTGTACCCGTAAGTGTCGACGCAAGGTTGACCTAGAAAAACATTTGGAAAACCCAGGCAAAAGGCACCTGAGAAAAGGTAATTTTAATCAATTGTAAATCTTTAACATATACGGAAGTGCATGTGTTTTCGACCCAAGTCCTGAACTCCTGATGGTTTGATATGAACGGAAAATACAGGGAGCTTTTACAGCAAAGGCGTTTGAGCGACGGACGCTAATCGGAAGTGAACCTTCTGCAATCTTGAGCATTTAGTTTGCCCAAATCTTCTGAAAATCGTGTTTCTAAGGGTAAAGACGCTAAGCAGTCACTAGAAATATTGAAAAAAGGTTCACTTCCGGTTAACGTCCTTTGCTCAAAATCGCCGTCGCTTAGTTTAGAAAAAGATAACTCGCATATTTTAACTTTTTCTACTCTCAGATACTACCATGGTACTTTAAAAAATAGTGAAATGGCTTGTTTCAGCTGAAAACCGTAAAGCTACCGTAAGGCCCACTAGTTTATAATGAAAAACTTGAACAAAGCAGTTTAAATTACTTCCCAAGATAGGCTTGAAGTAATCATTGTTTAAATATACTATTAAAAGTTCTTGAGATGTTGTGCAAATAATCTATAGAAAATTCCAAAAAAAAAATTATCCTTTTAAGCGGGGCAATGGTAGAAACGTGATGTATGAGGAATTATAATGTACCGAATATTGTATAGTGTACTAGAGTACTATAGTATAGATGTCTAAACATTTGTTACATGGTATATTTGTTATATATTGCATATATTCCCTACATTATAATTCCCCATACATCACGTTCCTACCACTGCCCCGTTTAAAAGGATAATTTTTTTTCCGCAAAATTTGCATGAAGAGAGTGTTTGGCTTCCAGCAGAAGGGAACGCTTTTGTTCTTGCTCACCAGCATGGCCAAAGTGAAGTCAGTCCAAAACAAGCACTGTTAAAACTTATGTTAATATACAACAGTGGGTTTTTACACTGAAGTATTTGGTACTCCTTAGTACAAATTATTACCCTCTATTAGTACTCGCTAAAAAATGGCATTTTTTCAACTATGATGTTTATAATTTTGTGAGCTGTATGACGACATCGGGGATTTCCCTCTTTAAGGCCACTTACGAAATGCAAATAAAACAGACAAGTAAATTTAATTTTCGCTTTTACTTGAGAAGATTCGTTCTTATTTAGTGAGCTAGTAATGGACTCGTTTCAGTTGAAACCTTTTCCGTGTACAGTTTGCCGCCAGCGGTTTAAAACAGATAATGGCCGTGCTTCCCATCAAAGAGCTGTGCATGAGAAGCCAGTTAAGTGTACAGTTTGCCCAAGGCGGTTTACCACAACTTATGGCCGTGCTGCTCATCAAATAGCCGTACATGTTGACAAAGGTAATCATTTTGTACCCGTAAGCATATTTTTGAAGTTTGAGCGTGGGGCACCACTAACCGAAAGAGTGCCTTTCGCGTTCTAGGGTAGGGAAGTTTTGCCCAAGTTGTCGGGAAATCGTCCCTTATATAAGAGTCAAGACACTAAGCAGTCACTAAAAATGTTGTAGCGTTAATGGGCATATTAAAAGGGAAAAGGCCTCACGCTTCTGGTTAGCGTCCGTCGCTCTAAAACACCTCAGGTAACAGCTTAGCTTTTAGTTTACGTAGAGGAAAAGTCGAGTATTTTTGTTTTCTTTTTCTACTCTTAGACACTACACTACCTTAGTACTTTATGAATTAGTAAAATGCTTGTATCAGTTGAAAACCTGAAGTCCTACTGAATCTGTGAGAGTGAAAGCAGTTTGAAATAGCGCTTTGCACTATTACTAAAAATAGGTCTGTCACCTTAGACCCCCACAGTATGGCGTTCCATTTCCGCAAAAATTCAATGTTCCATTTTACATTGTACTTTGCACAATCTGTCGTGCATTTTGTGTTTGTCATTTGAGTTTACACTCGCCATTCGACTTTTTTACATTCTGATTCAACTTTGATTTATGCAACATTCAAGTTTTTGCTTTCGACATTCAGCTTTTTATAAGTAACAATCTAGTTTTCTAATTCGATCTTCAAGTTCAGTGGAATGTACATTCATTTTTTCGCATCCAACATTTAGTACTTATCCTTTAAGTTTTCGCTTCCGACATCCGACTTAGGACATTGTACTTGCAAGTTTCCGCATTCGACATTCAACTTTTCGAATTCAACTTTAACCCGCTGGTCAGCGACCGATGGAGATAGTAGGCTCGATTGACCTGACTTAACCCCGCTCAAATGGTGGTCGAGAGTCGGTTGAGAGACTTCCCAGTGGAGTTGACTCGGGGGACCTTCTCCACTCCCGACAAACCAGACGTCGACAACAGATAGAACATGGCCGATCGCCAGGATGCCGCTGCGCAGTCTTCGAGGGAGGTGAGTGCTGTCCAACCGACTGTCTTCTTTAGTGGAAAGGTGTATTTCATGAAAAATCTCTTAAATACTTAGCCTGAATTCCCATACAAATCCTTTATGTTCGCGGCCATTTCAAGGACTGTGCATTTGAGACCGCTCACATTAATGAATAGGGGTGGACCGTTTGTCTTTTGAGGGGAGGTATGGGTGATTGACTCTAAGTAAAAATTTGTTTCTTAAGCCTGTAGAGATAGAATATATTTCCCTGGCATATGACGGTGTAACATATTTTTCTCCAACATTACATGCCACAAGAAATTTTTTTTTTCAGTGCTGGATATTTTTTTCTGAAATCATTTACACGCGAGAGCTTGGGTAGCCTCCCGCGCAGACGTCCTATGGGGTATTCGGGAGGAATGCTTGACGAATGCCGGACGAGTCCCCTTAATATCCTCTTAACATCTGAGTTAGAGGCTAGAGCTTGGGCCGCCTGTGGGGTTTTTATGCAGACCGATTTTTGATTGCAGGTGTGCAACAAATCAAAGTTCATTCCTTTTCAAAAAACAAAGAAACGAGTAAAATACACAACGATAAGAGTGTTGCAAGCAAAAGCTTTCGGAAATATTTTATTCTACGATCGATGTCGTCCAGTACACAGCGCGCGTGAAGTGATCAAAATCAAGTTGGCACTATTTATGGCTCAGTCAATTCCAAGCGTGCCCATCCTCCCCCCGGCATTTGTCGGGCATTTGTCATTTTCTTTTGGAAAAGCTGCAAATGCCCCATGGTGGGGCTTTAAAATAGGGTGCAAATGCCCCACCCCGGGACAACGCCAAAATTTCATTTTCCAGTAAATAAAATGCAAATACCAATGCAAATTTATGGGAAATCTGTAATAATCTGATCAAACTCGCGCGTGAAAAAAAGATCACACTGATCTGATTTTAAATATCAAAGACAAAACTATTAACTCGAATTTTAACAAGACCTCTATTATTTTCGAAGATGTTTATATAGTGAATGAAAAGAAACAACCGACGAGATTGATATCAGTATTTTCTCATCATGATGGACACGTTTCGTCAGCGTATCGTCGCATTGATCGTACAATACACAAAGTTTATATTCACTTTTATATATCTCACAGAGTCTTCTAGGCCTTTCTGCCTGAAACATTCACCGCACAAAAAAAGTGTCTTTCCTTTAAACTCTTCAAACGATACATTGATTGTTTTTCATCCACATGCGAACTGATCAAGATGGCGGGACAGATGCAAAACATACTGTGGGGTAGGGAAGTGATGGAGTGAAAACCACACATATCTTTTTAGAGCATTAGACAGTATTTAAAACATTATTTATAGAAATATCTAAGGCTGTCTGAATGTTCATATTTTTAAGTGAAGTATTGAAAAAGGAACGACGTTAATTCTAAAAGAATTGACAAATACCCCACCCCCGGGCAGAGGTTTTCTGACAAATCCCCACCGCGGGGACCGACAAGATGACAATTGCCCGACAAATGCCCGGGGGATGGGGGTGGGCTCGCTTGGAATTGACTCAGCATTATGCGTTCATGTATGCTTCTGTCGGCGCGAACACGAACTTTATTGAACACATAACTTCTTGACAAAGGTTACTTGACAAAGGTTACCCCTATACTTACTCGGAGACGGTGTTTCTTCCATAGAAGACAGACGGTCAGCTACCCTCAAGAGAGTGGCTCTCACCTCGCTTTAACTAGCAGATGCAGCAGCATCTTGGCGATCGGCGGCTTTTACCACACGGTCGAGAACACGTCTGTCGACGTCTTGTTTGTCGGGAGTGGAGAAAGTCTCCCGTGTCCACTACACTTGGAAGTCTCTCGACCGACTCTCGACCACCATTTGAGCGGGGATGGGTCAGGTCAATTGAGCCTACGATCTCCATCGGTCGCTGACCAGCGGGTTAAAGTTGAATTCGAAAAGTTGAACGTCGAATGCGGAAACTTGCAAGTACAATGTCCAAAGTCGGATGTCGGAAGCGAAAACTTAAAGGATAAGTGCTAAATGTTGGATGTGTAAAAATGAATGTACATTCTACTGAACTTGAAGATCGAATTAGAAAACTTGACTGTTGCTTATGAAAAGTTGAATGTCAAAAGCGAAAACTTGGATGTTGCTAGCCTGCAGTGCAGGCGTTTTCATCGGGCGCGCGCGAATGGTTTTAATCGCGAAAGCGCCATGTTGAAACTCCCGAAGAGAGGAGGAAATGGGGCGAGTCAAGGGGAGCGGGGGAGGGGGCGGGGAGAAAGAAGAGAAAAAGAGAGTATTTTTTTCCTCCCCTCCCCCTCCCCCCTCTTCTTTTTTTGCCCTCACACCTACCGTAAGGGTTACTATTTCTACTCTCCCCAATCTTCCCCTGTCATAGAATCAAAGATGGCGGCTTCATCGTAGCGATCCGATTAACAAGCTTTCGCCCACCCAAAATACGCCTGCACTGCAGGCTAGGATGTTGCATAAATCAAAGTTGAATGTTGAATGCAAAAAAGTTGAATCGCGAGTGTAAACTCGAAATGACAAACACAAAATGCACGATAGATTGTGCAAAGTACAATGTAAAATGGAACATTGAATTTTGGCGGAAATGGAACGCCATACTGAAAAGCTTTGTATGAGCAACATGGGTTTATCGCCCGAGGATGGGGGGGGGGGGGGGGGGAGCGTTTCATAAAATTTGCACTGAGCGTTTTTAAAATGTTTTTTTGAGCTTTATTCCAACATATTAAAGGCACTACTGTTTTAGGGAGCAAAACCTGGTCCAAGCAACTTAAATAAATGGTTAAAATCAGAAAAAAGTAGCCTGCGAACGGCAGACGTTTCTCCTCGAACCGTCCTTCAGCGACCTCAGCGGCGATGGCGAGGAGAAACGTCTGCCGTCCGCAGGCTACAAATAAAGGGACTTGATTAAAGAAAGGTACTGAAATCGGATCCCTGGCTCTGTCTTAGTCAGATAGCACTCTGTGCACTGAAGCATAAACTGCGGGGAGTCTCTCTTTTTCTTCAGATTTAGTAAGGGAAGTGCACGCGCGCGCGAGCGTTGAAAGGCGAAGCCGCGAGACGCGAAAAACGAGGGCGGCAGCCTCTCCCTTCTCACGCCTTCAGTCACGCGCGTGGTCATTTACGTGTCTCAGGCGTTTTGCTCGACGGACCAAGAAAAAAGGGAGACTGCTCGTAGTCTAATGACAGGGTTGTGTACTACTCCGAAACAGAAATTGCTAAAGAGAAAATCGAGTTTCTATGTACTTCTCGCAAGCCTGTGACAGAATATCTAAGCTAAAAAGCACACCAACATTAGCACAAACCGGGACAACTTTGTTCTGTTGTTGTGCGGCCAGGTACCTTTGTAGATACCATACAAATCTGGGACGAATACTTAACAATTATTCTTTGAAATCGAGGTGAATAATGGTTGGATTTTACCGAGCGGCGAAGCGGCGAGGTAAATATTCCTAAAGCCACTATTCACCGAGATCGAAAAGAATAATTGTTTTAGTATATACACACAAAATGATCTCAAGAAAATCAGAGAGGAAACCATTAAAAAGTACGATTTGATTGACGGATCAAATCACGCAAGAGTTTAAAAATAGATCTTTGCAGAATTTTCAAACATGACAATTCAAAAGTTTATCACTTCGCAAACAGCAGCGTAATGTATCGGTCAAATCGAAGCCTCAACATGCCCCCCCCCCGGGCAACCCCTCGGGCATTTGACTTTTTTGAAAATTATTGTTCAAATTCCCCCCTACCCGGGCCAAAATGCCGTTCAAATGCCCCACACTGGGGTCCATTCAGGTGATCAAATGCCCCCACCCCGGGGACATTTCACAGGCACAAAAATGACAGAAGGACGGCGGAAACGCCTTCAGTTGTCAAACAAAATCTTTATAAATATAACAAAAATTGAGAAACACACTGTTAGCGTATTTACTACGAACAAAAGTCTCGTGCAAAGTGGCGGAAATCGCTGCTACAAGGTCACTGAATGTTCAGCTTTTCTTCGTCATGCAACATACAAAGCGTTCAATAAAAAAAGATCCCACCTATTGAGATTACTACATCATGACCATTTCACTGACATGCATCATCGCTCACCTTATTAATTAACACACTTGCAGTAGGTCAAAGTAGTTGACCTGAGCTTATTATTTTATTTTATTTTATGTTGTTGTATTGAATAGCCGGTATAGGTATTGTATTTCATTGTAAACACAACAATAAAATACATTCATACATTCAAAGCCTAAATCCAGTATTAAAAATTTTAAAATTTAAATACTTCAAATACGCAACAAAACTTGTTTAAGCCCTTACCTCGTAACCAATTCGCCACAAAGGCACAATCTTTTCCACGAAAATCCTCTAACACCGCGTCCCCCATACCTCGCCACGCCAAAGATTTTACATGAAATCGAGGGTGCAGTTCAAATTCCCCACCCCTAAAGCATGGGGATCAAATTCCCCACCCCCTGGACGACTCTGATAAACAAATTCCCTCCTCCGCGGGACGGCAAAGGTGTCAAATGCCCGGGGTATGCCCGGGGGGGCATGTTGAAGCTTCGATTTGACCGATACATAATGGCTTAGATGGAACCGTTAAAAGTTTCAGTTGTTTCCTTACCTGAGAAGAAAAGTAGAGCTTTGTTGTTTTTTGTTGACTCGCCAAGTTTATAGCCAAAAAGGTAATTTGTTGTGTCGTTCTTCGCATGAAGTGCCACAGGCAGCCCAAGCTCACGTCACGTGAAAGGATTAGATTAATTATTAGCGGTGTGCGAGCCGGGACGTGACTGTTCAACGAAAGCGGTATTGGGTTACATGGCGGCCGTGAATTTATAAAGGATTTGTATGGGAATCCACGTTATAGATTTAGGAAGATAAATACTCGTAGAAATTCTCAATAAAAAACGTCTTACCTTGCGATTTCGCACCGGATCGGGAAAATAACCACACAGCAAGCAAGAACACACCATGTAAATAAGGTAAGACGTTTTTTATTGAGAATTTCTACGAGTATTTATCTTCCTAAATCTATAACGTGGATTCCCATACAAATCCTTTATAAATTCACGGCCGCCATGTAACCCAATACCGCTTTCGTTGAACAGTCACGTCCCGGCTCGCACACCGCTAATAATTAATCTAATCCTTTCACGTGACGTGAGCTTGGGCTGCCTGTGGAAGTGCAGACAAAAATGGCGGCTCGGTTGCACGAGATAAGACGTCGTCTTCCTGTAGCATTATTTTTCCTTTTTACTTGAAACGTAGAATTTCTGCAAACATTTGCTTTCAAATTCGTTTTGTTTGTTTCGATTTTTGGGCCAAATTTTTCTTGTTAGGAAACGCTGAGTTCACGAAACGGCCTCTTCTGCGCGAATAAACGGCAGTTGCAAACAATCCATCGACCATAAAACTCAGTAACCTGAGATCAGGCTCTATTTCCTCGAATTTTCGTTTCGCTTTGAAAATAACATTCCGGCGGGCAAGGCGAAACGAAAATAGGGCTTGATACAAACCTTCTACGAAACGTCTTCCGCCCACTTTTTTGATTGATTGACATTTGCCAAATCAGCCAACCAAAACTACGTCCGTTGCTTTTTTTTTCAGCATACAAATTTTTCATACGTGGGAAAAATGCAGACTCGCTGTCTTGAAAAATAGCTTTTTTCTTTTAATCTTTTCAACTAAAAATAAAACGGTCAGCACAATCACATTTAACTTCTTGCGCGATTAAAGGAGATCTTGGAGGTTATTTCTGTTACCTTAACACCAGCGCCACAAGCTTTTATGATAATGCCTACAAAAAGTCCTTGAACAGCGATGCGATGTTTTTCGTCTAATACTTCACAGTTGGCGATTGAGGTTTCTTTCGCAATGAGCCTCCGCTTGCGTACCCCGTTCAGAAAAGTCATTCCCGGCTAAACTTTCAAATGAAACCTCTTTTAAGATGGAAGTAGTGATGGACAGTATTTTGATCTACACTCGTTTGTTGGTAAATCAAAAAGCACCTTGTTAACGGTCAACAACTTGCAGAGGGATTCAGCTCCGCGATACACCCACATTAGATCCGTAAATAAAGCAAATCCAGAGAAGATATGAGCAACAATATGAATTTTCTGAATTTCCATGGTATATAATAAGGCATGTTTTCCTACCATAAGACCATAAAACAATAAAAAGACGGTAAAATCGACCTTTCTCTCCGCCGACGGCGGATCATTCATGAAAACAACCACGCGAGGAATAAGCGCTTTCAACTTCCGGCGTTTCCGACAGCCAATCAGATCTTGTGGCATTGTTCTAACAGCCAATTAGTGTTACGGCCAAAATCTGTCCGCAACGAGCACAAACTTGAGAGAGTTTAGAATTATATTATGAATTGGGCAGTCCTGCTACCTCACAAACATTTCGCTGAATTTTTTATTTGTTTGTTTAGTTTCAGATGATATAAGAGAGAATTCTAGCCTGGATTTGAATAAATTCATATCTGATGAGTTACAGCCAAATGAAGAATTTCATCGTCTGTGTAATAATGCTGTTGATTCATTGTACCAAAAACTTCAGACAGACTTCCCGGGTACAGAGGACGATAAAATTCATAACCTGATTAAGGTTGGTGGTCAGACAGTCCTTGTGCATTCGCCCGAAAAGTGGGTGGTTAAGAAAGACGCCGGGGAAAAGTGTCGTTGTAGATGTTGTTAATTTTCATCAATATCCCTAGAAGATACTGGATGTCTTAAAAAGGACGTGGCACACAGTAAACTGGCGGCAGTTGAAAATGTTTGCCTCTCCCGACCGATAGTTTTTAATACATTCGAAGATGCTAAGGAATAGTGAAATTTGAAATACAGGTAAATAACTATTACGACCCCGGTCATGTTAACTTCCTGAAAGTACAAGATAAACTAAGTCGTTCCACGAATACCTGTATCAGTTCACTCTCCTTCCCTCAATAATGTTTCCTTGTTTTTTCTTGGGCATAAACGTCTCAAAAATCAATATTGATGGGGAAGAGGAAAATAAAATTCGCAAGTGTTTCAACAATTATAACCGGGATGTAGCTTTCATGCCAAATCGCTAATTTTTACCTCTAAAAGTTAAGATAAGCGTATCCAATACTTTTGCCCTGGAGTCCCGGTCTTCTAGCTAGACCTAGGGTCACAGTTGTCGTGTGGTCTCGTCAGTGTAGCACGAAAGCGATAAAAAATGTTATGAGTATATCCTACACCCCTAAATTGTCTTTGTAGGGTGGATCCTTGGCAAAAGGCACTCCAATAAAAAACGACGCCGACCTGGATTGCGTGATGGTCATGAACAACATTGACGACGCTTCAGAGTTGAGAGAGAAACTACCCGCCATCAAGAGTGAGCTTAAGTCATGCTTAAGCAGCAGAATAGGGGACTCATGGCAATTGGCTTCTGCGCAGAAGGAAACTCGGTTCTCCTTGCAGTTTAGGATGTCACGCTACCCAGGGGAGTCTGTTGAGGTTGATCTCTTGCCAACATTTGAAGCAAACGTACGGAACATCGATGGTACGTCCGTAACCGGAAGAGTTGCAACTTTGAGTTACTCATAGAGTAGTTAGTGCACGGCTTTTTGAATGGGAAGCCCCCTTGAAGAAATTCCCAGTTAACTCAACTTTCATAACCCAACCTAACTAAACTCATCGTACAACTGCTTTTTACCTTATGTAATTGTTCACCTAGTTTTCAATAAGTCCGCAAAATGTTCAATATCAGCTAAAGCTTTGTTTTGTTTTCCCTTTTTGGTCAAATTAATATGTGCTTCCAGTAGGGCAATCTCTCTTTTTTACCACTTATTTCGATATTGATTATATTCATCGCTTATACTTCTCTCATACCATTCTAAATTCTTGTTCTTTCCATAATTTCAAGAAAGGTTATCAATGCACTAGTACTTAGCAAACTCTACTACTGTCTAGCGTTTGGTCTAGTACAACGACTAAGAGTATCAATAAATTACAGCTTTGTAAAACTTCGCAGCTAGGGTCTTAACTCGTTTGTGTAAATTTTATCACATCACTCTCATTCTTAGAGAACTAAAATGGCTACCTGTCTCATCCAGGGATGGCATACTGGCTCATTCAAGTGCTTAAGGGAACTGGCTCCAGACTATCTGGCTAAAAAGATTAAAACGAGGTCCCAAATTCACAACAGAACCACGCGCAACAAGAATAAGATTGACATTTCCGGGTACAGAACTGCCGCAGGCCAAAGGACGTTTCATTATCGGACCGTTTCACTCCAATCCCTACCTGGGGAACAGTTCCTGTAATCACAGTCCCTGCATTAGTAGGCAGTAATCCCCCGATCCCCACCCCGGGGTTAAACAATTCATTCACATGTAGGTGCAACAGACCTACATAACCTTTGCGCTCGGATTAAACGACTTAAACAGTGGTTATTGGGTTGTTAGTCAACTGCCTATCAGTATAGCTACAAAGATGCGTAACAATTTTCAGAAATTAATCAGACATCAGCGTTTAGTAAAAATACGTTTATGATGTTGAATCTATTCATTGTCTTAGAACGAGAGAGGTTTTACAATAATATGGTGCTTAAGGACAAAAAGAACTGGCGATATTATTCGGCTGCCCTTGTATTGTTTCAAAGAGACTTCGTCATTGAACGGCCTGCACTCGTAAAAAGCCTAATTCGATTGGTGAAGTACTGGCGCAAGACGTTCTTTCCAAAGAATAGTGATATGCCCTCCTATCTACTGGAGCTTCTCACCATACATGCCTGGGAAAATGCAAATCGTCCAGAGAGATTTAACATAAAGATTGGCTTTAAAGCTGTTTTGGAGGTTCTTATAAATCACCAAAGTCTTCGTGTTTCTTGGGGAGATTACTACAGAAAGGATTTAATTCCAAGCAGGTACATTCATGGAGTGTTTTAATAAACACTTTATGACTGGTCACGAGGGAAACAGTTAATTTTGTTTCCCGAGAATCTCAATGCTTTCCGAGGCGAAGCCGAGGGAAACATTGAGATTCGAGGGAAACAAAATTTACTGTTTCCCGAGGGATAAGTCTTTAAGCGATTTATTATATAGCTGGAAATTAATTAAACCTCGCTGTAACGGCGGTCATCGATCAAAATTCGCTGGTAACATTGCATTGTTACCCTCTGACGTCATAGATTTTTTGCAATGTTGCCCGCTCAGAGATTTTGGCGGGAAACAGTTTCATTGTTAGATGTCATGTGACCTCGAAGTAACCAATGAGAGCGCGCGCTGTTGAGAAGAAATTTCCCGCTATATAACAAATTAGTTTAACTCCCGGGCTTTAACTAGGATAAACGAGCCGCCTTTTAGATTCTTGAGAACATAAACCGCGTCTCCGATGTTTAAAAACCGGTATGCTCTTCAGTTTTTTACTTTATTTCAATCAGATGCAAAATCCGCTAAAAATGTCTCTTGAGGCAAGGAATTCGTACAACGTGCTGTTAACTCTTGAATAAAGCAACTGTACAAATTTTCTTTAACTGCAGAATTTTACTTATGGACTATTTCCTTTTTTGGCATTTCAGTGTTCTGAATGAGGTCAAGAATAATGGGGCATATATCATTGATCCTGCCAACCCAACCAACAACCTGTACGACGATGTTGACTGGGAGGTGGTGGAAATGGTTGCAAAAGTAACCAAGCGGAAACCTCTTCTTAGAAATGTACCGGGTGCTCTTGCTAACTGGAAATGAAGAACCACCATTTTATTAGATTTATTTGTACATGGAGAATCCCTATATAAAGGGATTAGGGTTTAATTTTGAGTGCGTAGTGTTTAGCAGCCAGGCGTATCATCGATGGCGTCATCAACTATCTAACAGCGTGATATCTATTTCTTAAACTATTGTAGTCGCTCCGTGTTTTTAAAGTTCATTAAACTAAGCTTTTACTAAAGATAACAAGTCTCCACGTTCTTTAGGAACCCAAGAACTCGACAGAGTCAAGCTCCTGACATCTGAAAGTTCCTCTGTTTTGTGAATAGTCAAGACAACGCAAGAAAATGGTGTTTGGTGACATTTTGAGCCAGATCGTTTGTTAAATTTCTAATTTCTGCTGGCGGAACTGAAATTTGCTACATGTTTGTTAGCCTGCTTTGTAGCCGTCCCACGCACTCGTCTAAACTATTTGTATAGAGAAGGTTTAGAGCGTCTGGGACGCAGGCAACGTGTTTGTTTATAGCAAAAAAGAGGGCCAAAACGTTTCAGAGTGGTAAGAGGGTCACCAAACCAATTTACTGAGATCTCAATTTGGACTTCTTTTCATCTCCGAATTTCTACCACCTAACCTACTATAACCTTATAGCTCATAATTCTCTCGCCCCAAATTCATAAACATCATGAAAATTCAGTTTCTCACACTGATTTATTCATGATATGCGTCAATCAACAGTCGCAATAAAAACAATAACCACAATTCAGTACTGTGTAACTCATTATATATTAATCCCATATAATTCTTCTGAGGAGGTCCATGTTTTCTCCCAGTGTACAGAGGCGATGATTAAAAGATAGTTAAATCAAAGCACGTTAATCTTGTGTATATCATACAATGGACTAGTTATAACTTCGTCTTCTTAAATACAAAATAAGTGTGCAACCTCGTTCCCAGGGACCACTCCTACTCTTCCTCCGGGAGGATGAGTAGGGAGGAAACCCGGGAACGAGGTTGGACGAGTGTGTTTGGTTGTGTAAGTGAAACCATCACACTTGGAGCCTGAATCACGCCCAACTCTTCCTCATTTCACCAAAGAAAAATTTAAAAGATAATATAGTAAGTATGTATTGACAAATAAAATAATACACAAGAACAAAGAACTCACCCTGCAAACCCCTTGTGTTCGCGAAGTAAAGAGGTGAAACCCACGATCTGGAGGGTGTGCAAAGGCTGATCAACATCATGGTAAGGATGGAGTGCTCATCCTGTTTGATGTGTGGTGTACGGTAGCCTCTGAACAGGCTGTCTTGTGGGGTATAGGATTAAGCGGACAAGGAGAAGACGGGGCGAAAGGACAAGGGAAGAGGCTCCTGCATCCCTTACCACGCTTCCCCTTGTTCACAAACAAATGGAAAGCTCACCGATATCGCTGTGCTCTGTAACAAGGTAAAGTTGACTATAGTAACTTAAGACGTTTTCAAGGGTACCTTTAACAGTGAGAAATATCGTCCCGTAGACTATGAGTAGTCTCTTGTTTCCTTATTGCTAATAGAACGAGCGAGATACTGAGCGATTGCCGGCTTGCGAAGAAAACGCCTACACTACGGACCAAGGTGGGGAGAAGGCGAGAAAGCGCGAAACAGGCCCGGAAGGGACAGGGCGAAACGAAATGGAAGGCTAAGCTCGATTTCCCATGCTCGGCTGGTAATAGAGTAAGAAAGAATTAAGGCACGAAGGGACGAAAGAAGCAAGGCAAAAGGCGAAGAGTAGACTAAAGGTAACAAAGCACCGAAAAGGCCAGGGACACGGAAAGGAGAAGGCAAGAAAGCGCGAAAGAGAACAGCGACAGGGCGAGGTGAGGTAAGGAAGCTCGAACTGATCACAGCTTTTTATCCCCATGCCTTCGTTTACTGATCTATAGCAAGTTGAGAATTGATGGTCGTTATGTAACAAAACGTTGGATTTTTGTCTTAAATCTTCAGGCATCTTAGGAAGTCTGATTAGCTTCTCCTATTAACCTGTGGGACGCGCAAAATGTTCAGTTTATCCACTTAGCACCGGGTTTCTTATCAGCCTCAAGAGTCATCAACTAACAGTGGATAGATACCATTGGTCGTTACCTTTCCTTATAGTCCAAGTCAGTACTAGCAATGGGATCTTTGCCACGGTAGTCCTTCAGCTTGTAGCTTCGTTTTCTATCTGTTTTAAACGGTGAAATCAAGGGCGAAGGACCTAAAGATAAGATGAAAATGCATTTAAAACATTTACGTAGTAAAGCTTAAACAACGGAAATCTCGAGTCAGTTAATAAGGATTAATGGTCACTTATTTTGAACCATGCATTAAACAAATGTTATGCTCATCAGATCGCCAGATGTGAGTGAGCCATGTCATGTCAAAGTTACATACACCGAGCAACCGTTCCCCCCTTTTTTATTTCAGTTAGACCCAGCCCCCCCAAAGTTTTTAGTGTTAATCTGCAGGTCTCCATACTTTTGAAAGCAGAAAAAACCGCCTAAGCTCGTTGGCTTTGAGCGTGACCACGATGTGTAAGATAGTTCCTTTCACGAGGAACGACAAACAGTTGTACGGAAGTTATCAGACAAAACGCAAATGTTAGGAGTGTTATATCATGAGTTATCGGAATAAAAAAAACTGTCTTGGAAACCGTGGATCGAAAAAGCCTTAAGTAATGAGAGTCTGCAAATATAGCCACAAATAAATAATTGTCCATTAAAAAAAGAACACTTTGTCTGGCCCTTTTTAGTTTTCGCTCGGATTGTGTTCCATCATAGGTTAAGCTCACAACAATTCGAGCTTGAGCTCGTGGCTTGGTATGTCAGCTGTGCGTGCTCTCGCAAATACACGTACGACAACATTCTCGACCCAAGAACTCTTCTCTTTTGCGCATGTCAGACGGCAAGTTGAAGGAGCGAAGCCTTGCCTTTGTCTCCAGTCCTTCCCAGCCACCCAATTGAGAGCACAAGGTTCAAGAATACTGTGACCATATCTAAGGTCTAGTAAACACAAGAAAACAAAAAGCAAAACAAAAAACTAACTTTCTGAGATGCTGGATAAAGTGTTATCCGATAAGGGAGACCATTCTATAACAGGCATAGTCTTACTTGTCGGCGGTCTGAAAAAGGGAGAAAGATTATACAGTCATTGTGTGGGAAGAGAGAAAAAAGAATACATTCAATTTTGATACATTCAAAAGAATGTATCAAAAAAAGTTCATGAATCTTATTAGTATTTTGTTTTGAAATGGGAAGAACATATCCCTATGAGAAACCCCGCCAGTTGTGATTTTTATTACAGTGTATGTTAAATTCAAGGGTAAGTTAAAAATTCTCCTTCCGAGCGTTTAACGTT
>NC_133214.1:14960433-15037933 GCF_958299795.1 Porites lutea | reverse complement strand
TTATTTGCATTTATCTCTGAAATAAAAGGATATTTCACCAAAAAAACCATACAGTGATTTTAGTTATACCCTAGCCTATCTAACATTAAAATATGAAAGAAATAGAATTTTCCACCCTTGCCGCGATATGTTTGATTTTTACGGACAGGCGCTCTTAACCATGCACTTAGCCCCCAACCTGGAGGACCAGGGTGTTGTTTAGTCTGGTTCCTCTCAGACCTTTTGGAGTGAGATTCAAGGAACATGTTGCAATAACAAGAGCATCAACAACAGCGGTGGGGGATCATCTTAAGTTGTCAGGCCACAACTTGGATATGTCCTCCTCTTTGACCCTCATGAGCGAGGAGTACATGTTCAAGAGAAAGTAAGGGAGGCCATTGAAATATTTTGTCGGGCTCCAACATTCAACAGAGACGCTGGTTACGAGCTCCTCTCGATCTATGGAGATATTTTGTCACATGATTCACAGTATAAATCACATGACAAAACGCCTAGATCCATTACTTGATAAAGATTCCGCAATGGAATCAAAAGCTTAAAGAGTGCAAAAAGTTTTTCCTATCCTGTAATTGAATTGTCGTTTATTATACATAGATCTTCAGCACTTTTTTTCAAGTCAGTTCTTTTAGTTAGTTTAAGTTCCTTTTCTGTTCTTTTCATTATAATTCAGTTATGTGGCTCATTGCCTTAAAACCATGTTTAAGTCCCATATGTGCATGTAACTAATGAAAAAGGCTATATGGGGATGTGCGGCTAGACAGGGTACGGAATTTTACCTCTTTCTCCTTAACAGGGTATACAGGGCAATTCCACGTGAGACAATGAAATTTTGAATTTTTTAAAATAAAATTTTGCACAATGAAACTTAACCAACAGAAAGCTGAAACAATGGGCTGTTTGAAATTACTGAGATCTTGTGCGTCTTGTCCATGTGCTTAATGTGAGAAGGCATGAAATCCAGAGAATTTGAATCTCATTATATTTGGAATTTTTGGAAGGAAATTTTAAACAAAGTTTTAACATCTAAGAAAACATACAGTTAACATAAAAGTATGTGTGTATTATAACCTTTGCCTTACAATATCATTAGGCTATAAATTATTATCCAGCTACTGGCACTTTCCTAAGAAAACTGACATTGAATTTTTGTTGCGGACATTACTCAATGCCCGCAACGTTAAGGTACCTTTTTTCAGTTCCTGTACACAGTGTGCTGTATTTTCATGTGCTATTGATGCTGCTCAGTTAGTCTGATGTATACTCTATTTTAATTTCAAAACATTTCCTGGGTGGGTTTTCTTTGCTCAGAAATTATACGTTGAAAAGTGTTGCGGACATTACACATGTTAGATTTTTCATTTATTCAGGCTGTTGTGGATATTTAGTTCTCACTATCTCTGAATTAGATTCAGACAACAGCCCACTTAACACTAAATTGCTTTTTATTGATGTACAAATGTAAATGGCAAATTAAAAAGAGCTGGTAGCTTTTCTGTAACGTCCAATGAATTTAATTTACAAACTATAATAAAAACATTCTAAAAATTTTACGATTTCTGTGATATTCTTGAAAATGGGCAAACATAGTGATTTTCGAATTAGTTCCTTCCATAAAGTAGTATAGATGCATGACGAATTTGCAGTACTTTAACCAAAAAACAGAAAAATATTTTAAAGAGTTTATATGGTTTTAGGGGATGCTGTCACAAAATTACAGAGTGACATTTGTATGGATCTTTAACTGTGTTTCAAGAGTCATAACTTGATCCCTGTTCAACTTTAGAGCACCAAACCTGCTCAACCAACCAATCTCAACATGACCTTTTATATGGTGGTGTCAGTTTATCGATTAGTTTAAATTTGAAACTTGCCCCAGTTCCCTATGCAACTCCAAAATGGCCAATGAGTAGCTGGTCAGGGGTTTTGTACTGCTGAGCATGCTCAGAACAGTTTTTAAGCATGCTTTTTGAGGAAAAGCACTGACCATCATTGTTTCTTCCGCAAACTTGAATGGGTATTATTTTTTTAACTAGAATTTGTAATATAATTTGTAGTGAACAATGTGCAATTTTAGTGCAAATTTACATTTTATCTGTCTTTAAGTCAGACTGAATGACAAAATATGATAATTTCAGTAGCTAAATCAGTTTTGTGAAAAACAAAATAATATCCTCACTACTGAGAACGTTTTTTTTTCTCACAACATTTACTTGAGATCAGATGTGATAAAATTAATTTGGAAATTATTTTAAGGAGTCAGTTTAGTAGAAAAAAATCTGCCTGGTTTTGCATGATACTAGGTCTCAGCAGGAGATTATATAATATTATAATAGAACATAAATAAAGTAAATGATAATTTCACAGCTTCATTTTTAGACAAGTAACTACAGAACAAATGGACATAGCCTTAGTCAGCAACACTGACTAGGAAGTGAATGATAAAAAATGTGTTCCCAAAAATGTAATGTCCGCAACACAAACTTTTGTTTGTAGAATCACTGGAACAAGGTTGCATAAAATTTTTCTTTGACAGTTGAAAAATCTAATTATTGTTATGTTTTGAAGGCACAATTATTTTCTGCTCAAGGTTAAAAATTCACAGGAAAATCTCTTTAAAGAAAGTTACTCTAAAAAGTGGTTGTTTAAACTGTAATGTCCGCAACACACTTTCTTCAGCTCATACCTTCAAGGTCTTAAGACCTAACCAAAGCATCTTTTTATTAGGTACAAAGGGAACACTAAAAATACTTTCTAGATATGTTTGAACACCCTTAATGAACATTTTGACATCTAATTTGGAGTTTAAAATATTAATTTTAGTATCTGAACGTAATGTCCGCAACATGGAATCACTCTACAGTTTTATGCAAATCTGTCCTAAACGGGGTATATGATTTCGTGCAAATCTGTAGTAATCATAAACAGGGTATTGCCTGCATGATTGATTTGATTTGCTAGATGAAATTTGCTCATACTAAAAGGATAAAAATGCAATAACTTTAACATGAATTTGCGGTATTGCAATGCTTTGACACAAGATGGCATGCATTTTGTCCTTGTCCCAAACAGAGTATGTATTTTAGGAACTTTTTTGTCCTAAACAGAGTCAGAGTTTCAAACCCTCAGCAGCTCACTTAAATGTACCCAAATTATTGATCGAGTATCCCTCCCCCAAGGTAGACTACGAGCAGTCTCTCTTTTTTCTGTAGTCCATCGAGCAAAACGCGAGACACGCAAATGGCCACGCGCGTGACTGATGGCGCGAGACAGGAGAGGCACGAAAAAAGAGAGACTACCCGCAAAGCCAGAGAGAATGGTCTTTAACGGTCTAGTGATTTTTTGGCGTCAGTACTGAAGTGTTGACAGCCAGGCACGTAAAACGTGACTTTAGGGACGGACCATTAGAAAGCTTATGGTGGGGCGGGCGAAGTACAAAAAAAAAATTCGCGCAAGGGAAAATTAAATGAAAAAAAATTCTTGCACGCCAATTAACCCTAAAAAATATTCATGCTATGGCCTAAAAAAAATTCATACAAGGAAAAAATAACGAAAAAAAAAGTTCCTGCGGCTCGAAAATTCCCCTCCCCCCCCCCCCCCCATAACTTTTCTAATGGTCCGTCCCTTAGAGTTTGCTTGAACAACAGAGGTTTTTCTACTTTTCTTTTTAAAGCGCAGCTTATGCATTGCATAGAGTTAGAGTCGATTCCAAGCTAATTGACTGAGCAAATCTTAATTTTGGCCGCTGGTCTCACATTTAGAAGTCGTGAAGCTGGTCTATTTCTCTTATTCTATTAATAATTCATTTCCTGTGCTTTATGTTTTGAATGAGATCACCCGTGGCCTAGTTCTTGTTTGCAGGATGTTGAATTTTCACGGGGCAGTGTTCTACATATCCTAACTGTAGCTTAACTAAAGCTAAGCCAACGCTGCCACTCACTCAAGATCATTCTTTCGGCGCCGATTTGTTTTTTTTTTTTATTATTTTTTCTTTCTTTCTTGAGAATATTTGCTCTATAGCGCGATGTCCTGTAGTGCATCCGTTGGTAATTACTATTGTTTTAGCTTTATAAAATAAACAGTCTAAAAGTCTTCCAGTCTATGCTACTTTCTGTTTTAAGTTCTAAAGTAAGACTACCGTTTTGGAACTAAAGCGTTCCTTGACAGTGAAGAGAGGCTTTGAGCATTTAAATTGTGCGATCACGTCACGTACCCGGAGAGATGAGACCTTCTTATGCTTCTCTTTGCTCCGTATCTAATGTTTTTTTTTTTTCGAGAAACGTGGCAAACTTTCCTGCAGTGCTTCAGCCATCATCAACTTGTCAATGGTTTCGATTGTTGACAGTTTGTTGTCAACGCTTCACAAATCAGCCAATCGTGTTTTGCGTTGTGAGGCCAACGCTTAATTCATTGGCTCTGGCTAAGCGGGCAGTCTCTCTTTTTTCTTCTCGGGTTGCCGCCCTCGTTTCGCGCGTCTCGCGGCTTCGCCGCTCCCGCGCGCGTGCATTGCTCTCGCTAAATCTGAAGAAAAAGAGAGACTGCTCGCAGTCTACCCCCAAGGGGGTTAAAAGCCGGAAGAAGGGCCCTCATGGAGTTTCTTGATGATTTAAAACACAAGCTTAATCCTTAAAGTAGGATTTCCTCAAAATAACTTGCTAATGAGACCACCAATTTCTGCGAAACACCCTTTAACTTAACGTGATCTAACAAGCATACCTCACAGGACATGTGCCGGACTTTTCCCTACTTCTGGAATCTACCATACCGCTTACGAGAGTTTTTATTCCATAAATAAAGTCAACTATCAAAGTATACGTAAAAGAACCGATAGAGGTTAAACCCGTCTTCTCTAATTATGCCACTTGACTTCACAGGTGTTCCGTCTGATCAACCGCCATGTTGGTTTCTTTTCTCCTGAGGGTCGCGAGCGCGATCTTTTACAGTACTCGTTTTGCTAGTACTTGGAAACTCCTCAGTGACTGTAGTGTCTTGTTTATGGAACTTCACGATTCATGGATGAGATAAACAGTAAATCTTTCTTCTAACAGTGAAGATGAAACACATGACTTACGTACCGTACAAAAGGATCGAAGATCTGGGAACGAGGGAACGAGAATGCCCTGGTAACGAGAATGCCGAGGGCCAACACCTTTGTGGGCGCATGCGTAGGATTCAAATCACAAATTTAGTTTTTTGGACGCAAGAATTAGGCATCAATGATATAACTGACCATAACTCACAGTAGATTTTACTTTGTAATTTCAGATGGCAAGTCTATGAGTTGTTTACCACATTTTTTGAAATAGAAATTTTGATGTCATATACTGTTAGAAGGGGAATTCAGACATGTAAAGTTTCGAATCGAGTACCGTGCCAAAAAGAGCACAATATATAAATTAACACCCCGTTATAAACATATGATTTCTGACTAAAACAGGAAAGAAAAACCGTTAGGTACGGTGGGAGCATGCCTAATTATAAAGTCAAATTTTAAAATACAACGGTTGCTAACTCAAGTAAATAGCCATTTTTAGTTTAACAGTACTCCAAAACTGGGATTTTTCAGCCATGGCGTTATTGTAGAAGTAACAGACAAGATCTGAGTTATATTGGGTAGTGACTAACGTATGACGAGGCCACATATTGCTGCTTTTCAACCACCAGACAAAGCGGTCATACTGGTGGACAAAACAGTAATTTTTTTCGCAAAATTTGCATGAAGAGAGTGTTCAGTTTCTAACAGAAGGGAACGCTTTTGTTCTTGGCCGCCAGCATGGCGGAAGTGACGTCAGCTTAAAACCGGTAATAATAAACTCTTTTTTAAAATACAACGGTGGATTATTTCAAGTATTTAGTACTTTTAGACAAATTTACCCTCTATTAGTACTCGCCATAAACTGCCATTTTTTTCCGTCATGATCAGATGTTTACAATTTCGTGAGCTATATTCGATATGACCATTGCATGACGAAATCGCGCGGGGATTTCCCTCCTGCGTACGGACACGTTAAATACAAACAAAACTGAAACCGGAAAACTTAAGCTTTTGTTTTACTCGAGAAGCTTCGTTCTCAGGCAGAAAGATAGTTATGGATTCGCCATGAAACCTTTTCTGTGTACAATTTGCGGTAAGCGGCGGTTTGCCACAGATTATGGCCGAGCTGAACATCAACGAGCCCTACATGGTATTAGAGGTATCTATTTTGTACCAATAAGTGGATAAACAAAGGTGTTTGAGCGACGAGCGCTAATCGGAAGAGGCCCTTTCGCATTCTTGGGCAGTGGTTTTACCCGTGTCTAAGGGAAATTGTCTCTCTAAGAGTAAAGACATTGTGCAATTATTACTACAAATACTGTTGCGTCAAGGCAGATTTAGGGAGAAAAAGCATCGCTTCCGGTAAGAGTTCGTCGCTCAAAAGAAAATTTGCGTATCAGTTTGCATAATTCAGTCGGTCTCTACTCTCGGTTTCTACCTTGGTACTTTAAATTAGTTAAAATGCTTTGTTTCAGTCGGAAAACCTCAAATCCCTCTGGATTAAAATGAAACCGAAAGCAATTTCAATTCGGCTTCCCCCCAAAATGACGTAATTGTTTGGTTGCCAATTTGATCAGGCAGGGAAAAGGTAGTCGATCATTTAACGGAAAGGGGGGAGGGGTGGATGAAACTAGGCTTTGATAGGCTGTGCTAGCATACTTTATGGCATAATTCGTCATTACGAGCATAATTTTCAAGCATTTCCCCCCAAAAAGTACTGAAAGCATAATTTGCACTTTGGGCTAGTTTTGCGGCACAAAATTGTCATTTATTGATCATGCGACCAATTTCCTGTCTGCTTACTAGCTATGACCTTCTTGTATGCTCTTAAAAGTTCTTGTCAAGGTGAGATGTTGTGCAGATAATCTAGAAAATTCATGACGCATAAGGCAGTACTGTTACAACCTAAACATTTGGCTGAATAATAGTGAATTATATTGTTTGTCAACTTTCAGGAGAAAGGTCAATCCCTTGTTCATATCCATTTTGTATCCGTAAGCGTAAATTTCGACACGAGTTTGACCTAAAGAAACATTTGGAGAACCCTGGCAAGTGGCATGATAGAAAAGGTAATACAGTCGAAGCTCTCCTTGCGACCGCGCTCGTAAGCGACCAGCTCTAGTTACGACCACTGTAGTCGCTTACGAGAGAACACTTAATGACTGGTCCCGAGGGAAACAGTTAATTTTGTTTCTCGAGAATCTCAATGTGTCCCGAGGCGGAGGCGAAGGAAACATTGAGATTCGAGGGAAACAAAATTAAACGTTTCCCGAGGGACCAGTCTTTAATTGATTTGTGATGTAGCCCACGAAGAAAAACGTTTTGTTTACAAATTTATTGAAATAAACTTTGCGAGAGGTCAAAAATCACGGGTAACAGTGGACTGTTAACTGTTACCCAACCAGCCATTTATGGCATCATCATCTTGGTAACCGTGTGATATCTATTTCTAATGTGACTGTTCATTAGGTTTGCATTTCGAAAAAGTTTTTAGTAAGATAACAATTCTCCACGTTCTTAAGGAACCCAAGAACTGGACAGAGTCAGCATTTAAAATTTTCCCTATTTTGTGTATTGTCAAAACAAGGTGATCATTTATCAAATTTCTGATTTCGCACTTCAGTTAACCAGGCTACTCAATCACAGACAAAGAACTTATTCTGCTTAAACTTCAGCCTACACTTAGTATGTCACGCCGTAAACAAGAGAAGCACATAAATAGAGGCAAAACTCTTTCACCAGACGGTATAAACCGCAAAAACGAACGTTGAACTGAACCTTATCAATCACTTTATTGTATAATTATTTACCTTTCTAACATGCTATCTATTGTTCTCATTTTTAGTTTATCATTAGCCTCTCATGTAAATTTAAATTCGCATCTAAGGAGCCGTTGTATTCTCTTTCAGTGTAGCTCTTGCCCTGAGGAAGGCTAATTTTGTTAGCCCAAATATTAGCCTCCCAAGCAGGTGTTTTTAGGGGAGCTCGTATTTTCTGCGTGGGAGGCTACCCAAATATTGGCCTCAAATAAATCAGCCCTTTGCCGTATTGCAACCTTGCAATCGGTTTTGTTTTAAAATTCGCTCTTTAAGTGTCGTCTGGCATTAGCATCTCTACACTAGAGATCCGACAAGAAAGAACCAATCGGTTTTATAGGCGCATTAAGGAGACCTCTGCATTCAAGAGTTTTTACTTCTGATTTCAGCTGTCGGCCATTTTGGATTTTTCCAAAGAGGTCAGCCAATGATTTGGGCGAAATTTGCATCATGTTTGTTTATAAAATAGTTAAAGAGGGCTAAAAAATTCTGATGTTTGGGATTTCAACTGCTTAGTGCATTGTTGAGTCACCTTGACGTCTCTTTTTCATATGTGCATGTGTCCAATGTTTCACACTTAATTTTAATTTTGCCGGCCGTGACCAGCACATCGCTTTATAAGGTGCCCCGAACCTATTTATATGCGCGTTGGTTATGTTTTTGAATCGCGTTTTTCGGTAGGAATGATTTAACCGATTTCCATGATTTTTGGCATCCTTAGAAAAAAGGTCGAACTTTAAGAAAATGTTATTTATTTTCTTGCAGATATAAAAACAGTTGAGATATCGGCATAAGTTTAAAACCGTATTTTTACAAAAAATGTCAATAATTTCGAGACCCTAAGACAGATTTTTCTCCAACTTCTGCAAATAAGCCTTAGAGCTCTCTAGTTTTATATCTGCAGGTTTGAAGTCAATCGTGACCGCAGAACTCGCTGCACAAATACCTGGTCAAATTTAACCTTAAAATGCGACGCTAACACATTTGTGAAAGTTGCAACACAAATAGAGGACAAATGCCGACAGACTATCTCCTATCTGCAAGGGTATTCTTGCCCAAAGTTTCAGTTGCAAGAAACTGAGTAATCAGAAAACCTACGGCGAATACAGTTCGCAATACAAGAAGAACAACTTTTATGCTGAATGCGGGGCAAGATTAAATAACTTCTATTTATCAAAGTTACTGTGTATTTTCCCTTCTCTTTTCGCAAAAAATCTCAACAAAGTACGATATAACATCTACGGAAATCTCCTACCAGTTTTTAGCACTGAAGGTTCCTGTCTTGAGGACAAATAAAGCCACCAACTCCAGTGCTTCAACCGATCCATTTTCAGCTGCAACGAAAACCCTTGTATTAGGTAATTTATTCAAGTTTGAAAGATTTGCCATCACATTCGCACGGGGAATTTTGCCATTGGGGATAATAAAAAAATAAGACGTTTGTCATATTTTCTTCATCTTTATCCCCAAGTGGCAAACTTCCCGTGCGAATGTGACGTCAAGTCTAAAACCCTTGAATAAATTACCAAGTACAAGGGCTTTCAGTGCAGCTGAAAAATGGACGGTTAGAAGTAGTGGAGTTGGTGGCTTTATTTATCCTCAAAACGGAAACCTGCAACGCTAAAAACTCTTGAGTGTTTCGTAGATAATATGATATGCCTTGTTAAGATAGGTTTCGAAAAGAGAGGGACAAATACAAAGAAAGTTTGATAAATAGAAATTCTCTTATCTTGCCTCGCATTCAGCATAAAGTTGTTCTTCTTGTATTGCAAACTCTATTCGCCGTATGTTTCTGATAACTCAGATTCTTGCAATTGAAGCTTTGGGCAAGAATACCCTTGCAGATAGGAGATTAAGTCCACCGGCAGTTTTCCTCCATTCATGCGTCAACTTTCGAAAATGTTTTAGCGTTGCATTTCGGGGTTAAATTTGACCAGCTATTTGTGCAGCGAGTTCTACGGTCACGATAGACTTCAAACTTGCAGATATAAAAGTAGAGAGCTCTGAGGCTTATTTGCCGAAGTTAGAGAAAAACCTGTCTTAAGGTTTCGAAATTATTGACAATTTTTGTAAAAATACGGTTTTAGACATATGCCGATATCTCATCCGTTTTTATACCTACAGGAAAATAAATAATATTTTCTTAAAGTTCAACCATTCTTTATTAAGGATGCCAAAAATCATGGAAATCGGTTAAATCATTCCTGCCGAAAATGGCGATTCAAAAATATAACCAACGCGCATATAAATAGGTTCGGGCCACCTCAAAGAGGACCCTCATTGTTTTGGACAACAACAGCAGCCTTCTGCGGGCCTGAACAATTTTTATAATTCGGCGGAGCGCGAATTAAAGGATTCGCGCTGCTCAGGAATGTTCCAAAGTTGCATTCAGATGTCCCGAAGTTGTTTCCGAATGTCCGAAGTTGCTTCGCGAGATCACTTCTAGATCTTTCGGGTACAATAAATATTTGAGGCGGTGCGCAAAGTATTGAAGGATTTGCGACGCTGAAGAATGTCGTAAACTTGCAGTTTGCTTCCGAAGTGAGGTCGGAAGTTGGTCGAGATATCTTTAAGAAAGTCAAGATTACACAAGTTACATACCTTCATGGAAAAAAGTTTGGGGACAGATAACGATAAGAGCGATTACTGGAGATTATTGCAGCAAGAGTGATTCGAAAGAGGAAGATCGAGCAAGTGGTACGGTCGTTTGCTCAGTTGCGAGTAGACGAAACGATTCGGGAAGCGATAGATTGTCAACAAGGCATGACAAGGAGAAGCAAAACGCATGTACCGTGGTTTCGTAACCGTTGTGATAAGCATCATCATCACTGATTAATATTGTTCTTCTTTTTAGTTTTGTTTGGAAGAGTAGGTGTTTTTGTACTTGTTTTTGTATTGCGTGTTATTGCTTTTCATGTAATAATTTAAAGCTTATGTTGCGATGTTGTATATGAATTATCCTCTGTGTGGAGGTTGTACAGTTTCAGCAAGTTTTGTAAAGGAGTGTACTGATGTTAGTTACGTTGCTGGAGAAGGTCTGGGGTTAAGTGTACATAAGGAAAGTGTTGTTAGTATGTGTAATCAAATGGTGACGAGTGAAATTAGGGAATAATTTCACGCGCGAGTATACCATTTGATTACCTATTAATATCGTGGGTGACGAATTACGTTAGCAATCTTGGATTTTTGACGTAATATATCAAACATGAGATGCAGTGTTTCATCACCAGATGAAACACCGAGAAGAGAGTTGAAAATACGACGCGCAGCGGAGTATTTTTGACGAACTTCGAGGTGTTTCATCTGGTGATGAAACACTGTGTCGAATGTTTGATATTTCTTCTCAAACAAAATCGTTTTTGAAGGAGAAATTAAGGATGCAAATACTAAGCAGTGTTTCATCCGATTTCCAAACACTCATTAAACATTAATTTCCTTTGTATTTTCTTAATGAATTATTAATGAGTTTGAGAAATGTTTATCCTGGATCGTATCGATCGAGAACTCCACTCTCTCAAATGTTTAGACCTTAAATTTGGCTTATAAAGTTCAGAATTTTTCAGACTTTTTCGGCAAAATACCTGTTAGAGTCCTTCTTGATGTTCTCTCGTGTGTTCAGGTTTTCTAAAGCGTCTTTTTGTGCCCTGACATCTTCATTCACGGCATTTTAAAACTTCGTCGCCATCTTGACACTCAGACGTACGGAAGGGTTGCCATGGCAATTTTGTAATTTCACATGTGAAATTACAAATTAACGCTGAAATTTCGCGCCAAAATTAAAGAGTAATTTGTCATCTATGATATTATAGAGGAAATAAAGGAAGTGGAACTGAGGTCTTGTCGTGCGGAATTTATTTATGGCAGAAATTATAATCGAAACGCGGTCATACACCTCGCAGACTTTTGGTGAAGAAGTCAAGACGTCTTGTTACTCAAAGGAGAAAAGTAAAGGTATTTGTACGGAAGGTATCCGGAAAAATATCATTTCTTACTATTCCTTCGCATTCACAATTAATTCCACAACCACGACGCCGAATTGCACGTTCACATATATAGCGTCTTGTTGTTTTTGCTTTGTTTTTCACTTGAAGGAGAAACGGTTAACTGCACGTTTTGTTTCTTTTTTTTGTTGTTTTGTAGTTTTGGTTTGTTAGTTTCGGTTTCGTTTAATATTCCTTCAGTTTTTGACGCAAAAAATTCCAAAAATTATAACCCATAGAAGATTCTTCTTTGTTTATTCGCATGGCTGGCATTCGGCGAGCTCTTTTACCATATTGTTTGAAATAAAAATATTGATGTCAGATGCTGTTGAAATAAGGGGAATTTAAGCGGGGAACCCCCTGATCAATATATGTTCCGGCAGGTGGCCGTGGAACCCCGCTAACAATAAAGTCAAATTTAAAATGCAGCAACAAGTTAACTCATGTATTTGAAATAAATAGCATAAATTATTGCTTTTTAAGTACTCTCCAAACTGGGATTTTTTAAGCCCTGACGTTCTTGGAGAAGTAACAGACAAGATATGAGTTATGTTCGGAAGTGACTATCATATGACGCGAGGCCACATATAGCTGACATAGCTGGTTTTCAACCACGAAAAAAATTGGCCATACTGGTAGACAGAACAATTCTTTTCAGAATTTGCATGAAGAATGGCCAAAGTGACGTCATCTTAAAACCAGCAATTATAAACTCGAATTTAAAATACAACAGCCTAGAGTGGGTTATCTCAAATATTTAGTATCAAATATAACAAATTATTACTCTTAATAGTACACACAGAAATGAGCAATGTTTCAGCCATGATGTTAATAAGAAGTAACAAACAATTCTTTGAGTTATATTCGGTATGACCATTGCATGACGAAGTCGGGGATTTCCCTCGTCAAGCCACTTAGGCGCATGAACGTGTGAAATACAAATAACACAAACCAGCAAAGAAAACCGTCACTTTCACTTAACAAGCTAAAACGTACGTTCTCACGTAATTTAAGCTAATTATGGATTGGCGATCAAAACTTTATCAGTGTACAATCTGCTTAAAGTGTTTTAACACAGAAATTGGCCGTGTTGATCATCAAATGGATGTACATGGGGATTATTCATTTTATGGAGTATTCACTTGTTCATACGAATTGTGTACCCGGAAGCGGACTTTTCGACGCCAAGTTGACGTAGGCAATCATTTGAAAAACCCTGGCAAGTGGCACCAGAGAAAAGGTAATATTGATCAAAAATATAACTTTTACATAGAATGTCAGGACGTGAGCTAATACCCGAAGTCTTTAGGAGTACGATATGAAGAGAAAATGAAAGCCAAACCAGGAAGCTTAAGAAAAGGCGTTTAGAGCGACGAATTCTAACCGAAAGCGAGGTTTTGACGCTACAACATTTGTAAAGTAAACTGAAAGCGATAACTAAAAGGGAAAGGGGTGAATAAAACGGTTCAAGTTTTCTTTCAAACAGTTTCGCAATAGACCATTTTTAGCTTGTATGTTTTTTTTCCCAAGTCAGAGCACGTGAAGTTCCTAGCGGAGTCCATGATGTTCACATTTCTTGAACATATTGTGGGTAGCACGTTTGAAAGATATCACGTGGTTTGAAATGGCAAAACAAAACATACAAGCTGAATGTGCTAGATGGTCAAAACATGCGTGAACAGATTCCGAGTGATAGAGTACCCAACATTCCATTCATTCTTAGTGGGAGTCCAAACGAATGCTAGCGCATACGTAATAACAACCTTCTACGAAATTTAACAAATTATCGTCAACGCTATGTGGAGATTTCATCGAAGTTTGAAATTAGTTAGAGACTTTTTATCGATTTAAGTTTATATTCCTGAAAGAACTCTGAAACAGACTGCGAAAAATTGCAAGCCAAATTACAAGCATTTCATTTGGTGTCATTTTTTTGACTGCTGTCATTCAAGGAAGCCGAATTAACAAAAGAAACTGAATTGAAATGTCGACAAACTGAATAAACTGAGAAATTTCTCGTTTTGCCTTTTTTGCGATAAGTGAAATACAACAATCACATAAGAAAAATTGACCTAAGCAATGGACGAAAAAAATCCTAAAAATAGTCCATCTTATCCAAAAACAATTTGGGGCACTTACTTCAAGTTTTCTTAGGGCGAGTGTGGAAAAAAAGGTATCGTATTTTTCGTTTTTGCGTGCATTTCACTAATCAAGAAGGTGATTTTTATGGAGTTTTTCCGTTTCTACTTCCAGGTGTTAGCGAAAATTAGAATTGCCGGAAGCGATCACCGACTCATAATATTCTTAAAGTGCCGTTTGGGTAGTTCTTCGTGTAAACCCTACTTCAGTTTTGCAATATCTAAGTCCGTCTTTCTTCCCGTGTTTGTCCCTTTTACTGTAACCCGTCAGTAAAGTTCTGGAAGTTTACTGCCTCCTACTACACAAGTTTCACTTCCTTGGGTTTTTGCTGCAGTCATTGCTCTTGCCCTTCTTCCTATTTTTCTGCTTTAGGAGACTTTACGGCCACCCGGATAATACGGACACCATGGCACGTCCCCTTGATGTCCGTATTAACCGGGCTCCACTGCATTTTTGGAAATCGGCCATTGCACTCGCAGTTCGTGCAAAGAACAAAAGATAATGTGAACGTCAGATTTACATGAAGCTCTACCCAAACGGCAATTTGAGACTGTAATGGTATTTTCCAAAGTGTCCCATACAAGGCCTTACGTCACGCCGTTTTTACGGACCGGTTTATTTTTAGAGCACTTTTCTCCCGCGAAAATAGAAGCTTTTCTCCGTCGATGTGCGCATTGTACCTCAAGGGGCATTTCTAGGACCGATACTTTTCCTTTTGTTCGTCAACGATATGCTTCTCCACTTTCACAAGTAAACTATGGACATTTACGCAGACGATTCCACCTTGTCTTTAAGTTCAAATTGGAAAACCATTTCATAACTAAATCAATTTATCTAAGGACCTAACAGAGACAGAGTGATGGGCTACAGAGAAAAATGAAAATGTATTTAAATACGCAAAAATCGTAAGCTTTGTTGGTTACGGGGAAGCATAGGCGTATGGGCTAAGGCCCGGGTTCAGATGCCGAACTCTGGTGGAAACTTATAAAGAGTTCTTTATTTTTATTGATTTAAAAATCCCTGAAACAAGGTTTACTACCATTCAAAGCCCATTTGTTACTTTTGAATAAACATTTTCGCAGTCACGTGCACGTGAAACCTTTAAATTATGCACTCATCATCTTTTATCCGGTTATGAGTATGGTATCCCCCGCGACCTTAGAGGGTCAAAAATACCATTTTCAGGTTTGTTAGTTTAATTTGCTGACTAGTTTGTTGGACTTAAAAGATATTCCAATCGTTTTAAAAATCGACAGGTCATGGTGAAAACACAAGTACCTGGAATTTGCTCCCTTGAAGCTGTTTTCGTAACATTTTGCAATGGTTCGTTTTTCCGCACCAATTCGCAATTCGCAGGACCATAATTTTCTTACGATTAAAAAAAATACAACTAGATTTATCATTTAGCGCTAAAGGTGTAGTTAGGGTGTCCTATCACCGTTTTTTTGCTACGTATGGCTATCTATCTGTCCTACAGTGACTTAAATTGTTTCTCGAATTGCAGGTGCAGAAAATTCCACCTTCAACCTCGTTCCCATGTTCCTTTCCCTTCCTCCCATAAAGAAGGAAGAGAAGGGAATCATTGAACAAGCTTGCTCTAGCCTGCAAGTGAATAAATTCGTAAGTGACGAGCTCCAACCAGATGACGAATTTCATGGTCTGTTAAATAATGCCATTGATCCCTTGTACCGAAAACTTCAGAAAGGCTGGGAGCATACAATCTATGGAATTCATAACCTGATCAAGGTAACTGCTGAAACAGCCCCCTGCCCCTCCCCACCAGCGCTAGATTATCGTTGTAGATGTCTTTATTTTTCAACAATATCCCAAGACAGATAACTGGCTCCTGCCCTAGAAGATACTGGATGTATTTCAAAAGGGTGTGGTAAAATTTGCCATTTATACCCCCTATAAACAAGAACCTGTTTAGCCTAGAAATGGAAAAACAGGTTCTTATTTTTTTAAATATATATTAGTGAAATGCAGCTGCAAAGCTGTACAAGAATCCCGTTTGGAGAATTAGGAGCTTGGCATTGCTGTGCAAATAAAAGGTGCTAATTTATTGAAATGTGCAAGAGGTTAATATTGTTGTATCGCATTTTTAAATTGAAAAATAGGCTGATTACCATCTTGTTTAGTAGCTTGTTTTTTTGCTTGTTTGTTTTTTTTTTACAGAAATAAGAACCTATTTAAGAACCTAAATAGCCTAAGATTGAATAAAATACTACCATTTAAATAAGAACCTGTTTAGGCTTACTCCAGAAAATGTAGGTTCTTACTCGTGGGTTTTTACCGTAGCGTCTCCATACTTTGACCTTGGAGTCCCCTCTGCTAACCCAGAGGGGTTTCTAGATCTTGGGCCGCGGTCGTTGTGCCGGAGTTTAGCACGAAAGTAATAAAAAAAAAAATGCTATGATTAGATTCTACATGCCTTTCTTCAGGGGCACCCAACGAGGATATAGTTCAAAACCGCTTAAACAATGGCATTGGTAAACGTATTTCAGTATTTAAACAATAGATATAGGCATATTTGTATCCCCTAAAAACTTTTCTTCTGTTCGGATTTCCTAGCTGAAAGTCTAGTGATCCGAAAATTATAGGGACCAAAACTTATCTTTATGAAAATTTAAGCCAGAAAATAGGCTCCCGAAAATTCTTGGTGACCTTTTTAGGGTAAAAATCCGCTAAAAGTGGGCAACTATACCATTTTTCAGATTTTCGAAAATCCTAGTAGAGGCAGGCAAGCAAGAAATTTTACAACAAATGTTCCGAAAATTCTAGATCTTAAGGTGGCTCCCTAGAGTATTTACTAATAACCCAAGCTATCTAGCATACGTTACAGAACGAAATCTAGTCACTCTGTCCTTGCGATTTTGTTCACGAGATTCACTGCTAAGGTTACCCATATAAGAAGGGTCCTTTATCAAGTTTCATTTTCTGGATTAAGGCCGTTGCCATGGCAACATCGCATCCTTTGGCAGGCAGTAATTTTGTCATTTTTAATCATTTTTTCTTAATATTTCTTATTTCCCACGGTGAAATGTCTTTAAACTTTGCCACTTTATATTAACGATATTGCTTAACATTTTAAAGTAGAAAAAACATGGGGTCGTTAAGACGGTTTTGCTAATATTTTGAAATTTGTAGTTTTTCTTAATGGAGGAATTTAGCTCTTACAGATTTTAACAAAAATAGGTCAGTACAAAGGTACTGCAACTATCAAGAAATGAGGCGATTTTTAAAAAAATTTAGCGAAGGAAACGCGAGAAATTCACGGTTAATTAACTACGTTGACGTCACAAAAATCCGAAAAACACGCGTGGTTCGGGGTCGTATGAGCAAAATACGCGCGCGAGCCATCACGCCCGCATGCGCATAATGCACAAAGCTACTGAAAACATGTGGTTTCTTTGAAGAGTACGAAAGCCATTGTTTTGAAGCCGTTTATTAGTATCATTACGGTGATATCTCGCCAGTTGAAAAAGGAGACATAGCGGATTCAATTTTATACCTAACACAGGATGTTTTCTTCGAAGTACTTGACTATTGCAGCTAAAATTCGAAGCGTGGTGGTCACTGAGGATGGCGATCGTCGGCGATGAAGACGGTGGTTGTGCAAGGATTGCAATAAGCCCTTCATTTCCTAATCTGCTGTACACTGTTTGCAGATCTTCAAATGTTAGCCCACGTCCGGATACTTTTTCAACCTTGTTCTTCTTTAGGGATAATTTCGACGGCGAAGTTTTTCTTTAAAAGTCTGCCGTAAAAGATGGCGCCGATCTATAAATCGTACAGCATGTCCTCAGCTACATGTACAAGACCGTAGGTCTCGACGGACAACTATTGCTTTCGTCAAGGGTCAGTCTGTGAGTAAAAATTATTTCTCGTTGTGCAAAAACATTGTCCATTTACTTTGTCTATTTAACGTTTGTCTACTTTTGAAGCGAAAGAATTGATGTATTTGAGAAATTTCTGCTTCATTTTTGCATACTATTTACTCTTTTGGAGATCGATAGTGACTTGTAACCGGTGCAACATTGTCTCCTATCATAAATGTTTGACCTACACTAATCAAACTTTTTGCATAATGAGCTTTAATAGAAAGTTAATAAAGTTTTTTGGGGGAAATATTTCGAAACTGAGAGGCCATGTTTGTTTTAATTTTTGCGTGGACGTCGCGCGGATTTTAAAGCTCGCGCCATACTAGTGCTCAAGCTGCGCACGGCCAATTTACTCTAGGGAGCCACCTTAAATCGTCTTCCGAACAGATATTTTCCGAAAATTGACTTTGAGTGCCCCTGTGCCTTGTCTTTTTAGGGTGGATCTATTGCAAAAGGAACTGCATTAAAAAACAACGCCGACCTGGATTGCGTGATGGTTATGAACGGTATTGAAAACGCTTCCCAGTTAGGCATTTGCCGATTGTGCTAGTAAAAGTGGCATATTATGCTAGTGGCAGTGCTCGTTTTTTGCCCAAATTATGCTCAAATTATGCTCGCTTTTCAAAATTATGCTACTTTTTTAAAAAATTATTCTGTGCACAAACTTCACAACTCACAAGACAAGTTTGAAAATGTATTTTATTAACCCTGGCATCTTTCCCTTTGGCATGTTTTCTTGAACTACAATGTGATGCTAAAATGCTCTTTTTGGATGATACCATTTCTCTGCAGGCATTGCAAAAGATCGTTGTGCCTCTGACACTCAGGTGCTGATCAGGGAACTGATTAATACGATCTTGCAAAGGGACATTTTTCACATTAGTGACATTACTCGTCCCCCTCCTCTTGTATTTTCCAGTGGTGGATTCGAGGCGTCTATCCCGGGCAAGTTGTGCAGGCTTTGGTCTATCCTCTCTGTTCTCGCAACCTTGTAAACTATCTGGATGTAAGTTCACTGCACTTGACTGGTTTGGCGTGGCGGCCGCCATTTTGAAACGAGCACTGGGAGAAAGACTAAGGAGTCTGGGACCGAGACACAGACTTCCGGTTCCGTTTCATCGAACTCCCGCGGTATCTCAACACAAGTAAAAAAAAGTCGAAAAATAGGAGTGGAAGCAACTGTTAATAGTAATCTATCGTTTTTAGTAGCTGAGATCTTCGTTTTCTTGAATTATTCTAAAATTGTGCTATTAAGACAAGAAAATATACGGATTATGCTAGCAGTGCTACTTTTGGAAAAAGGGCAAAAATTATGCTCAATTCCTCAGATTATGCCAAAAATTATGCTAGCACAATCGGCAAGAGCCTATTCCCAGTTGAGTAGCAAACTACCTGACATCTTGTGTATGCTAGAGTCACGCTTGGGGAGCAGTATCGGGGACTCCTGGAGATTGACTTCCATAAAGAAGACTCGGTTCTCCTTGCAGTTTAACTTGTCACGTTATTTCAACCCTGGGGAGCCAGTTAAGGTTGATCTTTTGCCCACATTTGAAGCAAGCGTAGCGGGCGTCGATGGTATGTACGTAAACGCAAGAGTTGAAACGCTGAGTTGCTCATGGAGTAGTTAGTGCACGGCTGTTTGAATGGGAGGCCCCCTTGAAGAAATTCCCAGTTAACTCAACGTTTATAACCCAACCTAACTTAACTCATCGCACAACTGCTTTTTTCCTTATGTACAAATATAGTTGTTCACCCGGTTTTGACTGAAGTCAGCAAAATGTATAAAACAGTGAATGTCGATCAGCTTGAGATTTGTTTTGTTTTTCCTTTTTTGGTCAATTAACATGTGTTTCCAGTAGGGCAATCTTTTTTTCTCACTACCTCTTGCAATCTTGTTTTAATATATTATTTGTTTCCTTATTTCATCTTCATCACTACTACTTCTCTTATACCATTCTAAATTCTTTTTCTTTCCATAAAATCAAGTAATTATACAAATTTTTGCCGTCACTTGTATATCTCACGCCGCTCTGTATTCACTTCTTTTTGTATCTCAGTGTTTTTTTTTTTAAACAAAAGACTGGTCTTAACTTTTGTGCATCTTGAATTTCATTTTATTTTGTTTACCATCAATATCTTCCACTAGTTTGCTAACGTGCTCAAAGTTCTTTGGACAAAGACCACATCGCCGCTTCAAGTGAAATTCATAAGATGGGGCGTGTCTCATCATCAGGTTCTCTCGGTCCTACTAGATGCATGGCGACAGTTTGAAATTCCCCCACCCTAGGGGTTTGCACAACAATCCAATAGTATACCTACCCAGCCCAGCTACCCAGGGACAGCTCTCAAAATAAAATTCCCATGAGAAGGCATTAGTGCCCTCCATTCTCACCAGGGGCTTACCATTTCATGTGTAGGTGCAAAAAAAATCTTTGCGCGCAGATTAAGCTACTAAACAGTGATTTTTGGGTTGTTGGTCAACTGCCCATCAGTGAAGCTAAAGACATGCGCAATCTTGAAAAACGATTTATGAACTTTTACTGCATCTTTTATGATGTTAAATCTGAGGAGAGATTTAATCTTATCAGCGTTTAGTTAAAATACTTTTATGATGTTACATCTAAGCCGAGATTCAATATTCTTTGTCTTAGAGCGAGAAAGGTTTTACAGAAAAATGCTTGGGGACGAAAAGAACTGGCCATACTACTCCGCAGCCCTTGTGATGATTCAAAAACACTTCGTCAAGGAACGGCCTGCACTCGTAAAAGACCTGATTCGCTTGGTAAAGTATTGGCGTAAGACGTACATTCCACAGAGTGGTAGTAAGCATGTCCCACCCTCCTATCTTCTGGAGCTTCTCACAATACATGCCTGGGGAAATGCAAATCATCCAGAGAGATTTGACTTGAAGATTGGTTTTAAAGCTGTTATGGAGGCTCTAAAGAATCACCAAAGTCCTCGTGTTTCCTGGGGAGATTACTACAGAAAGAATTTAATTCCAAGCAGGTACATTCATGGAGTGTTCTAAATTAGTTTAACCAGGATAAACGAACCGCCTTTTAGATTCTTGAGGACATAGGCCGTCTCGGATGTTTATAAACCGGTATGCTCTTTCTACCTTATTTCAACCAGTTGCCAAATCCGCTAGGAATGTCTATTGAGGCAAGAAATTCGTAACACGTTAATTTTAGAAATATAGCAATTGGACAAATTTTCTTTTACTGGAGAATTTTATTTATGGCACATTTTCCTTTTTGGCATTTCAGTGTTAAGTGTGGGCCATATGTAATTGATCCTGCCAACCCAACCAACAACCTGTACGCCCGTGTTGACTGCTGGGATGAGGTGAAAAAGGTTGCAGAAGAAACCATGCGGAAACCCCTTCTCAGAGATGTGTGGTTTACAGCTAACTGGAGCTGAAGAACCACAATTTTATTAGATTTATTTGTAATATGTAGAGTCCCTAAAGGGATTAGGGTATAATTTTGGGTGTGTAGTGTTTAGCAGCCAAGCGTGTCATCGATAGCGTCATCAACTATGTAACCGCGTGATATCTATTTCTTAAACTATTGTAAGTAGTCACCCTGTATTAGTTTTGCAGTTCATTAAAACTTCTAGTAAGATAACAAGTCTCCATGTTCTTTAAGAACCCAAGAACTCAACAGAGTCAACATCTGAAATTTCCTCTATTTTGTGTATTGTCAAAACAACGGAAGAAAATGGTGTTTGGTGACATTTTGAGCCGATGAGAAGGCTACCCAGATCGTTTATCAAATTTCTGATTTCTACTGCCGGCCATCTTGAACTGAAATTTGCTTCAGAGTGATGAGAGGGTCACTCAAACCATTTACCAAAATTTCAATTTAGGCTTCTTTTCATCTTCGAAATCGAAAAAGTATGTTATAGCTCAATAATTCCCTCGCCCCAAATTCAAAAATAGCCATGATCACAACACTCAGTTTCTTACAGTGATTTATTCAGGACATGTGTCAATCAACAGTTGCAATATTATAAAAACAATCATCGCAATTCAGTACTGCGTAACTCGTTACATTTTAATCCTATATTTCTTCTGAGGAGGTCCATGTTTACTTCGGGTGTACAGAGCCAACGACTAAAAAGAGTTTTAAAAAAAAGCGCGTACATCTTGTTTGTATCATACAGTTGACTAACTTCGTTTTCTTAAATACAAGGCGAGTGTGCAACCTTGTTCCCAGGGTCCACTCCTACTCTTTCTCCGGGAGGATGAGCAGGAGAGGAATCTGGGAACGAGGTTGGACAAGTGTATAGGGAATGTAAGTGAAATCATCACGCTTGGAGTCTGGATCACGCCCAACGCTTCTTCATTTCACCTGAGAAAAATTAAAAAGATAATATAGTAAGTATGTATTGACAAATAAAATAATACACAAAAACTAAGAACTCACCCGGCAAACCCCTTGTGTTCGCGAAGTAGGGGCACCCAACGACCGAATGTTTCCAAATAAGCCAGAGCTGTCTCAGATGGTTTTCTCTATGCTTTAGAAGCCTGCTTGGTTAATTTGGAGTTGCACTAAAAACTATGTATCTGTTCGGATGTCTTAGGGGAACTTTGGTCGTCACGAAAGTTTAAGGTGGCTTTTTCGTCTCATCAGAAAGTGTTAGCTACACTTGTGGGTCAGGTCCAAAGTTCGAGGGCATGGAGTAGCCTTGCTTTGATTAGAAAATTATACGGGGCGTTTTGTCTTTATACCGAAAGTTCTAGGAGACCTTTTTTTTAACAATAATCGCAATATCTTGGTATGAAAATGTGAATAACAAAACCTCCGAAAATCGTAGTTAAGCTTTTGCAAAACCTCCGAATATTTTAGACAAATGGAATGGTTATCTACAAATTTTTAGCTTTTCTCAAGCTTTAGAAATTTCTAGGCAATATTTGCTCCTTCGAACAGTTACTTTACAGAAAAATGTCGCTGGGTTGTTTTGTCACAATATTTTTGACTAACTAGTTGGGTTTTACTGAAACAATTAATCTTCTGGCCCTCATGGCCTCTGAGTCAATAGCCCATCCGGCCTCGAGGAATAATTGTTCAATATACCGTCAAGTTCCGAAAATAACGACCCCTCGAAAGTAGCGAACCTCCCGAAGTAGCATTAAAATGTCACAGGTGTTCATAACAGTACCGAAAGTAGCATTTTCCCCGAAAATGACAACCCTCCGAAAGTAGAGACCTCAAAACTAATTTCCCTTTTTGAAATAAACAACAGATGAGATAGATTCCTTATCATGAACAAATGCCCTGACTGATCCGAGGTTTATTAATAATGATTATTTGACATTCCTATTTATAACTCTTAAAGTACAGGATAACATTACCTTTTTAAAAAAGTATTCCTTTCACATTTTTTGGAGTACACGTTTTAGCCATCCGAAAGTAACGCCCCCTGAAACTAGCGAGCCTCCGAAAGTAGCAATAGCGGAAGGATGCCAAGTTCGAAAGTAACGAGGGCCGTTACAGTTTCGAAACTTTACGGTAACTGACCATAACTCATAGTAAATTTGTAATTTCAGATGTCCATGAGTTGTTTACCATAGTGACTATCGTATGATGAGGCAAATATTGCTGGTTTTCAGCTACTAGAAAACGCGGCCATACTGCTGGAAAAAACAATAATTTTTTTTGCAAAATTTGCATGAAGAGAGTGTTAAGTTTCCAACCGAGGTGAAAGCTTTTGTTCTTGTCCCGTCAGCTTCCAGCAAAAATAAACTCCAATTTAAAATACAACAGTGGGTTATTTAGTCGTTTTTAGTACAATTATTAACCTCTATTAGTACTCGCTAAAAAATGGCATTTTTTCAGCCGGCCATGATGTTTATATAACTTCGTGAGCTATACTCGGCATAACCATTGTTAACGACGTGGGGATTTTCCCTCTTTCAGGCCACTTTAAGCGCACGCACGTGTGAAATACAAATAAAACGAACCAGGAAAGTTTAGCTTCGCAGACGCTCTGTGGCTTTTACTCGACAAGCGTCGTTCTCAAGTTGTCATTGAGCGGTGAGCTAGATATGGATTCACTATTAAAATCTTTTCAGTGTACATTTTGTTCGAAGCAGTTTACCACCGATAACGGAAATGATGATCATCAAAGAGCCGTACATAGTGTTAAGTATTCGCAGTCGAAACCTTTTACGTGTACGGTTTGCCCGAAGCGGTTTACCACAGATAAAGACCTAAAGCATCATATGAAAAACGTAAGCAAGAGGCATAAGAAAATGACAGGTAATAACCATCCATCATAAAACTTTTACATGTACTGTCAATAAGAATCTAATGCAACTGTTTATACCCATGTTTCAGGTGATATATCTTGTTCATATCCATTTTGTCAACGTAAATTTCAATCTCAAGACGAGTTTGCCTCTAACACCCTGAAGCATCATTTGCAAAACCCAGGCAATTGGCATGGGAAAAAAGGTATTATTAGCAATAATAAAACTTTTACATAAACGTTTATTTCGATTCCTAATGGTACGGCATGATGGGTCAATGAGTCTTTTAAACAAAAGAAGAATCTCTAAATGCTAACCATTATCGAGTCAGTGTTTAACCCTGCCTAATAACTATAGACACTCTGTATGGGTATTTATGACGAAATCGCCGAAGTGATGGAAAACGCGCGACGAAAACGACCCCCGCAGGTAGCCAAAGAGAGGCTCACTATTCAATGCTGATCTAGCCTGAATGACAGGCGCTTTATGAACCACGCGAGGCCAACGCGGCATTTTGCGCGAAGCGCGGGAGGAGGGGAGGAAAAAATGAAGCACTTATTAATTAATTTTTCTCCTCCCTTCGTCTCGCGCTTCGCTCAACGTTCGCCTCGCATGGCTAATAAAGCGCATGTTATGCAGGCTAATGCTAATCTGACTCATGACTTGACTCATAATTTATAGACTCATTTGACTCATAAAACATTAAAACGGCACGAAGGGAAACCGAAAACTACTTTTGAGCGAAGGACGCCGACCGGAAGTGGACCTTTTTTGTCATGTTTTTGTGGACCTTACGGTGCACAACGTTCAATAGTATCATCATTTTGATCTTATTGACCAATAAAAACGTTGCATTCATTATTACGTCACTATTTGTGAACGGTAAACAAACGATTGTGCACCAGGAGCCTCCAACATAAACTGCAGCACCGCTGTGCTCTTATTTTTGAAGCTTGCCGGCTCTCATGACCAGTCTCCCTTACTATTAGCGATACAAATGTTGTCGCGTCGATGTACAGTCGCTTATGGGAGGTGGTCGTTTACGAGAGTCGGACCACGTGGGCGAAATTTTCAAGTCAACCTAGAATTCTAAAAAATTAATGAACGTTTACTTTTTCCCTGCCAATGACTGGTAGTTTTATCGACAAAATCATTGGCTATTCTATGTGACAACTCATTTATGGAAGTGCACTTAGTTCAGATAACGCGTGTTATAAATTTGTGGTTAAAAAGTTTTACTTGTGTACAGAAATGTCCTTAAAAAGTCTGACGAACAAAAAATTAACTTCTTAAAAATTAACTTCTTAAAATGAAACCTGGAAATCTGACCATTTTCACATTAGTATATCGAACGAACAAACACAGTAATAGATGTGTAGACAATAATTATGACAGCAAAATAATAAATTTCTTGTCCATTTTTGCAATGTACTTCACTGTTTAGTGAGACCATATGTCAAGTCGTTGCTTACCAGAAGTTGAAAACAGTAGAAAATTCTAAAACTGTCAACCGAAAAAGTGGTCGCGGTCGCTCACGGGAGGTGGCGTTTACGAGAGGTTCCAGTATAAGGCTTTGACTTAGGACATTTTTGGTGTTTTGGGAAGGTGGTCGCTTATGGGAGGTGGTCGCGCGTGGAGGTTCGACTGTACTTCGTGGATGATGAAAATCAGTCTCAAGATAACTAAGATTATCGGGTCTTTCAGAAACGTGTTACGAAAAATGCTGAACTTCGCTTTCTTACAAATGGTCAAATTATTGGTGTTGTACAAGAATACACTTACAGCGTATTTAGGAACTCGAACCTCCTCATCAGGAAATTTCTCAGTGTCAAGTGAACATCTCAAAGAAAAAGTTCTTCATGCCCTTTTGAGCTTGAGACGACATAGGAATCTCAGCAAACTAAAAACATCTCTTGCTTGTACAATATTTGACACGATGATCACCTCTATTCTGACATATAATAGTGAAATTTGGGTTTGTATGCCAAACCAGATTTTAAGACCTGGCAGAGCTCGCAAATCGAAAAGACAAAACTCCAGTTTTGCAAACCTTACTTAGAGGTAAGCAACAAGGCTTCTAATGTTGCTTGTAGAGTTGAACTTGGTCGCTTTCCTTTAAATATCACTATCAATTAAAAAATCCTCAACTACATTTTATATATTAAGTCTAAACATAAAGAATCTTTCGTTAAGCAATTTTTTTTAATGTCATTTGACATTAAAACTAGAATTTTTTAGATCTTTTAAAAGCGATCATACCACTTCTAATTACCTTGACTAAACGAGAGGAACAGCTGAGAGAAAGAAATGAGTAAACTAAACTACGAATAAGTAACCACACTTGAAGTTATGATAGAACTTGGTAGATACAATCAAACTACCAGGCATAATAGGAATTGCCCTTTTTGTGGATCCAGTCAAATAGAAGACGAAATTCACTTTTTTAAACTGTTCTAAATACTCTTTGATCAGGAATTTTAACAATGAAATTAAGATTCTGACTCCAAATATTACCCAGTTACCTGTGAACGTTTTGATCAATGAACTGATGAACACATCTAATTATTATGTCAATTTACAATTCTTGAAATTTATTTCAGATTGCTTTGACTTTCGCGACGAATTATTAACAAAGTAGTTTGGCCAATGATGAAATTTAGTTCTTATTCTTAAAACATAATTATAAATAGCTTTTGCAATACTATATGTACTTGTATGGTCGTGAAACGGAGAAGGCCTCATTTCCCGGTTAATGTCAGCCGTTCAAAACGCCTTACGTTAGTTTTAGTACGAGTATAGCCCGCGAGCAAGCTCTTCTCTCTCTCTTTTGGCCTCGCCGCCAGAGCGCCTCGGAGAGCTTGTTGGCAGGCTAATACAAAGGAGAAAAGTCGCATATTTTGTGTATTTTTTCTTTCTGTTTGCGTTCTTAGAGATCTTTGATCGAGCTTGTTCCAGCGAGGAAGTGAATATATTAATACATGATGAGCTGCAGCCAGATGAAGGATTTCACGGTCTTTATGAGAAAGCTATTGATTCCTTGAAGAAAAAATTAGAAAAAGTCTTGTTGGATACATTCTATGGGATTCATAGCTTCATCGAGGTTAGTAGTGAAACAGCTCTCCAATCCCCAAATTGAGAAAGACGCCCGGATTATAGTATCGTTGTAGATGCCGTTAAGTTTCAATACTATGCCTAGATTTGGTTTCCTAGCCCAGAAGATACTGCAAAAAAGAAATGAACCTAGTATATGGCCTCGCTCTCCATGAGTTCTCCGTAGCTCAAGTGGATAGAGCGCCCGCCCGGTGTTTGGGAGATCATAGTTTCGAATCCTGTCGGGAACTCAGATATTTTCTTTGTCCTTAACTCGTGACATGTTGATCATGTCATTTTCACAAGATACTGGATGTCTTTAAAAAGGGCGTGGCACGCGAAAACCAGCCAGCAGAATTATTCTTAAAAATACTTAAGGTGATAGTTTTTTAATAGAGAGAAAGGTACTAAGAATTAGACCTTTTTACCGATACGGCGGTCATATTAAATTAATTCGATTTAAGAAGTATTATAGGATGTCCAGGGGGCATGAGCACATTTCGTTTGTATTTTCGAGCGCTTTTCGGGATATTTTTTCTTAAAGTTTTCTTAGAATAAGATTGTAATGGGAAAAAAAAGATCCTTGTGCTGTGTTTTGATGTAATAATGATCGCCTTTTTCCCGAGAAATATACAGTGAAAGACCTTATTTCTAATACTAAACTAGAAAAAGGAGATCATTTTTACATCCAAACACGACACAAGGATCTTTTTTCCCATAACAATCTTATTCTAAGAAAACTTTAAGAAAAAATGTCCCGAAAAGCGCTCGAAAATACAAACGAAATGTGCTCATGCCCCCTGGGCATCCTACAATACTCCTTAAATCGAATTAATTCAATATGGCCGCCGTATCGGTGAAAAAGTCCATTGAAACGCGGGTAAATGAATGCTATCCTCAATGCCAATCGCTGATTTTGCCTGTACGAAATTCGTTTAGCGATTCCGATACTTTTGCCCTGAGTGCTGATCGAGAGAGGTTTCTGTAACTAGGGTCACGCCTCTTGGTAAATATAAACTATATATATTTAACAATTATGCCACGAGTGCGCGTTGGATATGAGTTGGCTGTAATCATCTCATATCCAACAAGCGCGAGTGGAATAATTGTTTTATTAAAAACGCCCACAAAATATCGAGAATTCTTCCCAACTTTATTTCTAAAAATCAACGGATTTTCAGCTTGTTTTTAATTTTGAGCAGCTGCTTAAAGTCACCATATTTGGAGAGCATGGTATAATGGCTCATATACCATGATGGCTAGGCCGATCAGAGCTCTAAAACTGCACTATCCAATGATTCAGTTTTTAATAAATATATATATCTAGCAAGAAAGTGATAAAAATGCTATGATTAGACTCTACATGTTTGCCTTATATTTGTAGGCTGAATCTATTGCAAAAGGCACTGCATTAAAAAACCACTCCGACCTTAAGTGCGTGATGATCACGAAGAACATTAAAGACGCTTCCCAGTTAAAAGCAAAACTACCCAACGTCCTACGTGACCTAAAGAAACGTTTGGGGAGCAGTATAGGGGTCAAATGGAAACTAACTTTAAAAGAAAAAACGCCGTTTTCGTTGGTGTTTAACATGTCACGTCATTCCAACCCTAAAGACACTATTACGGTTGCTGTCTTGCCAACATTTGAGGCAAACGTAGAAGGTAACAATGATATGTACTTATTTAAGCGCAAGGGTTGCAACATTGCGTTCATGGGAAGTGGTGACAGGCACAGTTTAGTTAGTGCACGGCTTTCTGAATGGGAGGCCCAAGCTCGAATTCCATTAGTAGCCTAAGACACACAACTGATTAACTTTACTGTAACATCTTGAACTTCTTAAAATTTTGTTTCCCCTAAATCAGTCTTCAATGAGCTTAGTAATGTACTCAAAGCCCTTTTAGATAAAGACCTGACCTCATGGTCGCTCCAAGTAAAATTTCTATGGGTATAGATGGCACCCCCCCAATAATAGCCACTATAATGGCGATAACGGCTAGAAACTCGGTCTGTTTAGTTTCTACCGGTGTCGTGTTTATGACTTGCAAATTTCAATGCGTCAGTTCACTTGGTATTCCCCAACGCTGGGAAGTGCAACAGAGATACAAAATCTTGAGAAAAACGATTCATCAGCTTTTTGTAAAAATACTTTTATGACGTTAAGTCTGAGAAGAAATTAAATATTCTTTGTCTTAAAAGGAGAAACGTTTTACAAAGAAATGCTTAGCGATACTAAAGAGAACTGGCCATACTACTCGGCTGCTCTTGTGAAGATACAAAGGGACTTCGTCAAAAAACGGCCCGCAAGCGTAAAATACCTGATTCGAATGGTGAAGTACTGGTGCAAGAAGTACATTCCACTGAGTGGTAGTAAGCGTCTCCCACCCTCCTATCTGCTGGAGCTTCTCACAATACATGCCTGGGAAAATGCAAATCCACTGAATCCTCCAGAGAGCTTTGACATGAAGATTGGTTTTAAAGCTGTTATGGAGGTTCTAAAGAATCACCAAAGTCTTCGTGTTTCTTGGGAAGATTACTACAGAAGGGATTTGATTCCAATCAGGTAGATTCATGGAGAGTTTTAAATTGCTTTTACTACTGTAGGAATAAGTGAGCCGCTTTTTACATTCTCGACGACATAGGCGTCTCGGATGTCGATAAACCGGCATAAAATTTCGACAAACGTCCCTTTACCCTCCCCTCCCTCTGACGCATTGAGTCCTTCATTCCCATAATCCTTTTTCTTTATTTCAATCAGCTGAAAAGTTCGCAAGTTATGACTCTCATGGCAAGACATTCGTAACACGTGGCTGATTTTAAAATTTATAGCAATTGCACAAATTTTCTTTCACTATGGAATTTTATTTATGGCATATTTTCTGTTTTGGCATTTCAGTCTTTTGAATGAGGCATATATCATTGATCCCGCCAACCCAACCAACAACCTGTACGCCCGTGTTGACTGTTGGGATGAGGTGAAAAAGGTTGCAGAAGAAACCATGCGGAAACCCCTTCTCAGAGATGTATGGGTTACTTTTAACTGGGGGTGAAGAACCACGAGTTCTGAAAACAAATTCTCATGGTGCAAAAGAAATTTTGAATTTTTGCAAATTTTATTTCCTAAATCAGATTTGAAAACTGAGGCAATTCTATGTAAGGAAGTTGCCAAGGCACATAATAGACAGTAGCCTAGTTTCTACGCGCATTGTTACCAAGAAAGGTTTTGCTAATTTAAAAGTGAGTTCTTTGGAGAAAACAATCCTTCAATATTTCCGCAGCTCATGATAAATTACATCGAGATTCTAAGTTTATAAAAGATTGCGAAAGTAGCTAACATTAACACTTACTTCCCACTTAGTGCAAAATGATGGCTTAGGGGAGGGGTAGGTGGGCAGTTTCCACACATATCCGTTTTTGTTTGAAACCGGATTTTTTTTCTCCGGTTTGGCCTATTGTCTACACGTACCCAATGAAAACAGTCAACGAAAAAGCACCTTTTCAAAAACGCTGGCTTTTTGTGTATACAGCTATTTCGAGAAATGTTGTCGGAAAAAATGTGCACGCAACAATCCCGAAAGGTAATATGGGATATGGTCAATAGACTGTTCCTGACACCTTAGCTGTCGAACCCACTTTTGTTGCTTTCCTTTAGCACTCACAAACATATGTCCATATGTCCGTGCCATTCTTTCAAACTTCTTCGAAGAACAGTAGAATCAAAACCACCCACAATCCCTTTCGGGATTGTCGCGTGCACTACCTGTTTCGAAATAGCTGTATGTGGACGGACGAAAACGGAGGTGTTCGAACACGATATCATACATCATATACTTCGGGCATGACACATTTCTCAATAAGGCATGCTATCGTATTTCCATCGCTTTAGCGTTTTCATGTGGACGGGCGAAAACGATTCGAATACGCTACGTGTGGATGAGTATTTTTTTAAAAACGGGGAAATAATATCCGTTTCCAAAAGTATCCGGATACGTGTGGACGGGGCCTTAGACGATCATAGACACCACAGAGCATTCCAAAACACACTAGAACACTTCGGACAACCAATCAACAAGTAAATTGGCCAAGACAAACCAAGACACTAACCAGAAAATATTAATTACTTTTTTTTTGTTTTATTAATTTCACTATTTTAGATGTTTCAGTTAAGTCGAGGTAGCCTTTGATTTTGGGTCAGACTCATATTTCTTTTTTCTTTTCGTCGAAATCAGGTCTAAATCGACCAAGAAATGATGTTTATAAGTTTTAGAGTAGCGACAAGGTTATCAAGACCCTTGATTTTGGCTCGAGGCCATCTTGATTTTGGGTCTGTGGTATTTGAAGGTTATATTTAGCAACCAGCTATGTAAGGCAATATCAGCTGAGTAATCGCATGATATCTATTTCTAATATAATTCGGTAAGTAGTAATTAGTTCTGCAGTTCAATCGGGGTTCATACAAAAACTTGCAACCATTTTTCAAGGACCACACTAGATTTTCAAGGACCACCTACTATGAATATAATTTCACACATTGTACAAAAATGAACATTCCCAGTCTATTGTAATAAGACTTTAAGGCTTGAACTGTTTGCTTCACCAACTTCTCTACATTTTTCAGTTCACTGGTCTTAAATTGATAGTTAATTATTGCATGAAACATAGAGCACTTTATGTAAATAACTTTTAAATTCTCTGAGCTATGATTTATATTCTGTCTTGGACAACCAAAGAGCATAAAAAAATTCTTTCCAGGCCACTACATTCAAAGTTGAAGAAAATTCAAGGACTTTTCAAGGAAAAATAGAATTCAAAGACTTTAAGGACCTTCCCTTAAATTCAAGGACGTTTCAAGTTTGTGCGAGCCCTGTCAATAAAGCTTTCAGTGAAATAACTAGGCGCCACATTCTTTAACAATTCAAGTGCTCGACAAATCAAAATTTTAAATGTTGTTTAGTTTGTGTATTGTCAAAACAATGCAAGAAAGTGGTGTTTGGTGACATTTTGAACCCGTGACAATACACCTATAAATTATTTATCACATTCTGCTTTCAGCTGGCGGCCATCTTGGATTTTTCATAACGAGTTCACCAATGAGTTTGGGTCAAAATCTGAAATTTGCTACGTGTTTGTTTATTGCAAAAGTGCACCAGGGTGTTTCAGAGTGATGAGAGGGTCACTAAAACCATTTACAAAGATTTCGATTTGGGTTTCTTTTCATCTTCGAATTTTTACGGACTAGAGCAAGTCGTTCAATCACATCGAACATCGTGCCCGAGAGGTTGGCCGAGAGGGTTTGGGCACTACATTCTAGTCCTCACTTCTGAAAATTTACTTCCGTCTAACCATTTCGATACGTGATGCTAACACCGCGGCAAAACGCATTGCGCATAAGCACAAAATTTAACATCCGGTCAGCTTTTTATTTCCGGTCTAGTGAATAAACCAATTGCGTAAGAGTAACATTGCCGTCGCGCCAAGTTTAAAAGCCAAAAAAAGGAGAAACAGACAAAAAAGGGGGCGAAAAAATCACTTCATTCGATAGCTGATAAATTAGCAGATAAAAGTGTGTCATAGTGATTTATTCATGTGCCATCAATCAACAGTTGCCATAAAAACAATCACCACAATTCAGTACTGTGTAACTCATTATATATTAATCCCATATAATTCTTCTGAGGAAGTCCATGTTTTCTCGAGGTGTACAGAGTCAACGATTAAAAGAGAGTTAAATAAAAGCACGTACATCTTGTTTGTATCATACAGTCGACTATTTATAACTTTGTTTTCTTAAATACAAGGCGAGTGTGCAATCTAGTTCCCAGGGTCCTGTCCGACTCGTCCCTCGAGAGGATGAGTAGGGGAGGGACCTAGGAACGGGATTTGACGAGTGTGTCGCGATGTGTAGGTGATATCATCACGCTTGGAGCCTGCATTACGCCCAACGCGGCTTTTTTTTCACCTAGGGAAAATTGAAAATATAACATATAAGTATATATACTGACAAACAGAAAATACAAAAGAACTAAGGACTCACCCGATAAATCCCTTCCTTTCTCGAAGTAACGGGGTGAAACCCACGATTTGGAGTTTACAAGAAGTTTTCTCACGTTTTGTCTCTCCTCTGACATAAAAGTTCAACCGTACTCTGTGAAAAGTCTGATTAACGCCAGGGTCAGAATAGAGTCCTCATTCAATTTAGATATGATGCCCACGGTATGGGCAGCCTCTGAACAGGCTCTCTTGTGGGGAAGGGATGAAGAGAAAGCTAAAGAGTGCGAACAGATGGAAAGGGGCGGAGGAGGGGGGAGGAGAAGAGGCTACCGGTTCCCTCACCACATTCCTCTGGAAGCTTATTCACAGGCAGGCTAAGCCTATGGGTATTACTTTGTCCTGTTACGGCTTAAAGTTGACTATAACTTGAGACATTTTCGGGAAACTGTGGATAACTTCAACAGCTTGCGTGAAATTCCGTCCCATAGTCTCTGATTTTCTCCAGCGCCAGTAGAGCGAGGGTTTTTACTGAAAGATCTCCGGTTGGCCAAAAAATACGCCTGCACTACGGGCAAGGATGAAGACAAGGCCAGAAGGGGCGCGAGAGACCTGAAGGGACACAGCAAAGAGATGGCGAGAAAGCACGAAAGAGGCCAGGGGCAGGCAAAGAGAAGCAGCAAAGAGCGAACTGATGGGAGTCTTTTCATAGATTGTTATCATCATGTCTCTGCTTAGTGTTCTATAACAAGTAATTGATCGCCGTTTCAGGATATCGTCCTAGCACTGGATTCCTACCGCTCTCAAGAGTCATCAACTGTCAGTGGATACCTACCATTTGTCGTTACCTTTCTTTATAGTCCAAGTCAGTACTAGCAATGGGATCTTTGCCACGGTAATCCTTAAGCTTGTAGCTTCGTTTTCTATCTGTTTTAAAAGGTGAAATCAAGGGCGAAGGATCTAAAGATAAGACGAAAAATATCGTAAAAATTCAGTTCAGTAGGATTGGTAGTCACCTGTTTTGAATTGTGGATTAAGCAAAGTAGACCCTCATCAGATTGCCAGATGTGAGTGAGCCACAAGACAGAATTTTATCGACCAAAGTAGACGCGCACGGTGACAACCCCTCTTCAATTCAGTTGAATACACCAAAAATAAGTTTTTACAGTTCATCCGCAAATGTCTTCATGCTTAAGTAGAAAAAATGCCTCAGTTCATTGGGCATTTATGGGTGTGACCACGATTTGTAAGGTAATCCCTTCCAAGAGAGCTGAAAAACAATTGAGCGAAAGTTACCAAAGAAAGCTTAAATGTTACGAGTGTTGAGACATCGAAAAAGAAAAAGTTGCCTAGTCGAAACTACGGATCGAAAGAACCATGAGTAATAAGAGCCTGCAGATTTAGCCACAAATAAGTAATTTTCCGTTAAAAAAAAAAAAACACTGACTTAGTATGACCCTTTTCAGTTTTATCGCGTATTGTGTTTCATGATAGCATAAGCCCAAAACACACCCGGGCTCGTAACTTGGTATGTGAGCTCCGCATCATCGCCCGACTACTCGACCCATCACATTTTCGATCCCAACACCCTTCTCTTTTGGCATGTCGGACGACAAGTTAACAAAGAAGAGCCTTCGCTTCGTCTCCAGTCCTCTCCAGCCGGCCGGATAAGAGCCCAAGGTTCAAGAATACTGTGACCATGTATAAGGTCTAGTAAACACATGCACGTAAACACAAAAAGCAAAACAAAACAAAAAACTAACTTTCCGAGACGGTGGATAAAGTGTTATCCGATGACGGAGACCATTCTGAAACAGGCATAGTCTTACTTGTCGGTGGTCTGCAAATGAGAGAAAGATGATACAGTCACTGTGAGGGAAGAGAGAAAAAGGGGACGAAAAAGCACCAATTCAAAAGAATGTGTCCAGAGAAGTTTATAAATCTTATTTGCATTTTGTTTTGAAATATGAACACCATATTCCAATGAGAAACCCATTGTGCTACTTACTGATCCTGAAGTATGAAAACTAAAATTATTTTGCGTACAAATATATTCAAAGTAAAGAAAGTTATTATTTGTTGAATGAGATAATAAACAAGTACAACCAAAACGATCCTAAGTGGCATTCACCTATCAATTTAGGGAAACCTGGCAACGAATTTCATCGCCCCTTCAAAGGAATAGGGTAAAACGTTGCAATCAAGGAAGAAGAATTTGTAACATATAATGGCATAATTAAGCGAGTTAGTCTACGCACTTACCTTAAATTAGTTGGTGGCGTGTCTGGAAACTGATGAAGTCTTCGTTGTTTGGCTTTTGGACTGGAGATGCGGTCTAGACTCTAAAAAGACAACATACAAATCAAACTGAATCTTCAGCACCAATGGAAAAAAGCGAAAAAAACAAAAACAAAAACAAAACAAAAACGACCAAATCGACATACTTCGGTTAAAACAAAGTTTTCTTTTTCCCCAGACTGCGTGCAGCCCCCTTATCCTTTCGTCAAATTTGGAACCCTGTCCCCACAAATTCGGAAATGTTTGAAACTGCATATTGTTTTACCCGGATTCGTGTGGGCTCTGTAGAGCAGCTTCAAAAACAGGCGGGTTCACTCAGCGGATTCACTGGTTTTGTGTGGACGAAAGGCTGAATCTTGTAAAACAATATCTCACTTCGGAAAAGAGTGATAGCCTGGGACCCAAACTAAGCGCGCTGCAGTTATGGGATTGTTTGGGGGAACACGTCGAGCAGCCACCTTGTATTATGACGAGACGTGCCAGTTGTTGTGTGCCTTTGTGTACAAATAACTTCAGGAACTCCCCTGAAACATTCCACTTCGCTTTCCGCCATGTTTGTTTACATTCGCGTTCCCCCAATTAATCCCATAAATGCGCGCGCGCCTAGTTTGGGTCCCAGGCTATCACTCTTTATCGAAGTGAGCTATATGCTTTCGAAAAATATCCAGATTCGTGTGGACGAGGCCTTAGTAGAGTGGCACGCGTAACACACGCGTGGCGTGGATACTTTTTCTCGCACGCGGACTAAGAAATTAGAGGGGCTACTCGTGGTGTTTTTCGTTACCTCCAATAGTCTTGTGGACAAATTGCTGGCGTCCAGACCCTCTTGCTGTTCAAATAAACGGATATCCGTTAGATGACATTTTGTCGATCATTTCAAACAGTGAATGTCTCAACAAGATATTTAAATATGTAAAACAACATTAAAAGGATGCCAATAATATGATGGCAGTTAGCCTGTGAGCAAGCTCTCCTATTTGGGCGAGCGAAGCAAGCCGCGCGAGAACGCGCGAGCGAGCGGCAAAACTGCGAAGGGCCGAGGGAAGGAGAGCTTGCGACGATCTCTCATGAATTTTCATTTGTCTCCCCCGCCACCCGCTTTCGCGTCTCCTCTGGCGTGCCTCTCGCGCGTCTACTTTTCACGATATCCCCAAATGGGGAGCTTGCTTGCAGGCTAGATGACAGTAAGATGACAATATTTTCTCACCCTGTAGTCCTCAGCCATTGATTTCGCTCCTTGTAATTCTCGGCGAATACTGCCAACTCTTTCTTTATACCTAACAAAGAAACGAAACGTGAGCTTTGCCAGATGCATTTTACGTTCCACATCATATTACGCGGACAGTCTTAACTCTGTTTCGTTTCTAAGCGTTCCTTGTTGCTTTTAAAGTAACACGCGTATTGTTTTTGGAGGGATGGTCTGCACTCTTCCCATGATGCCTTGCGTTCTGTTTTCCGCAATGTGGTGGGGCCTGGGGCCCGTTTCTCGAAAGTCCCGATAATTAACGGGCCCGGTAAGCTGTCTCCGTTTACATTAAAGATCGAGGTTTCAATAGTTTTGCATCTAACACGATAAAACTGTCAGTTAATGAAACAAAATGGAGTAGTTTGCCAGCCAGGACCCGCGCTCTTATTCTTTATATTTCGATTTGAATATTTGATTTCGGGTCCGTAAAGTTACCGGGACTTTCGAGAAACGGGCCCCTGGCGCCCGTTTCTGAGTCGAAAGTCCCGATAATCAACGGGCCCGGTTAGCTGTTGCCGTTTACATTAAAGATCGAGGTTTCAATAGTTTTGCATCTAACATGATAAAACTATCAGTTAATGAAACAAAATGGAGTAGTTTGCTAGGCAGGACCTACGCCTTTATTTTCAGTATCTGATTTCGGGCCCGGAAAGATACCGGGACTTTCAAGAAACGGCCCGGACAGTTAGGCAGGTTGTTGATAAAATTGCAGAGCAAGTGCGCAAGTGTGCCTTGACACAGGACGCTAAATTTCGACAAACTCAATGTTACTCGAACAAAAAAATTCATATTAAATCGTAGCACCGAATTTTCATTGTGTTCTACTAACTAAACGACTTAAATGCAGTGGAAACTATTTATGCTATGTGTAACTATAAGCGAGAGATTTGACGGTATCACATTTAACGGACATTTGACATCGAATTGTAATTGCTATTGCTGTTTTTATTGTCTCTGTTTACCTTGACTCCCTGTAAGCGCAGCAAAATACTAACCTGACATACTTGTCGTGAAGTTTGTCTCTTTCTCTCTGTTGCCCCTGAAACAAGGCAAAAAAAAAACGGTTTTTGTACAGTTCATCAGAAACGACAAGTTTATCCTTACAACATCAGTATGTACCTTTTGCAGGCACTGAAACCGTAGTGGCTAAGCAATTTGTAAACAAAGAAGCAATACAATTCGCCACTTGCACATCTCCCATAATGCACCTTATTTAACCCCAAACATTTTGCATAAGCATTGTTTTCAATTTCTCTTAGGACGGCTGTAATACCCAGGAGAAATGAAAAACAAAGTTGATGCAAATTTTTTTTTTTTTTCGGGGGAGGGAATAAGGTATATTATGGGAGATGTGCAAGTGGCGAATGAAAGAATTAATATATGAACTGCGGGAAGAAGAATTAAAAGTAAAAACGAACAACACAGTTATGGACACAACTTTGCAGTTGCCAAAGAACGCCTGAAGAACTGGCTTGTACGGGATTTGAACACTACGAATGACGAGAAGCTAAATTCTTCTGTCTACAACAACCAGACGACCATATCACGAGATAAAAATTGAACGTGAAGGCGCTGGGAAAAAAAAAAACAAAACAAAAGAAATTTTGGACCACTCCCCTGACAATTTACATCACCGAGGTTTTTAAATCAATCTTATGACAGAGTTAATCTTTAAGTTCCATATTAAGTTCCATATTATAATAATTTTTCACCCGTAAACCTTCAAATTCTTCCAGAACCTTTTGTCGGTCGTCCAGAGCTTCAGCAGTGGCGTGTAAGGCTCGTGTACTCTACAAAAACAAGCATAATGACGTAATTCGAGCACTCTTTTCTTATACAGTCGATCTTCCCGAAAGGCTAAAGAGACCACCATAAATGCAAAGATTTAGTGGTCGTTTAAGAGAACAGAAAAGGGGATCTCTTCCGAGCGGAGTTTCGACCAATGTAACTTTCGGTAGAAAATCTAAGTTACGACATGTGTAGTTACACGCTGTCACTAAAAGTTCTTTGTATACTCTGGGTAACGTAGTACATACAGCAAACTTAGAGGTCAGTTCATGTGTCAAGTCATGTCACTTTCAAGAAGTTAAAAACAGTAAAAATTTGCAAAATCGTCATCCAAAAAGTGGGCGTGGTTTCTTGTGAGATATGGTTGTTTAAGGGACGTTCTAACCATAAAACTGACCGGGAAATTTAGGTGTTTGGATCGGTGGTCGTTTAAGGAGGTTCTGCTGCAGTAGAACGAAAAGGTTTGAATTTGTACGAGAAAAACGTTGGCCAATTTTTAGATCACACTGGCATTTTTTTCGATTCTAATACGTCTCAATGCAAAATAACGTATAAAATGCCGTAATTTAACAGCGTCAGAAAAACAGAATCATAATTGTACCATAAACTGCATTTGATTTTAGTCCGTCTTTTACAATTGATCGTATCGTACACAGAAGAAAATATTGTATTGGCAAAGCACTTACCGTTTCGAGATGCGAGGTCAACTGAGCTATCCTATCCTGGTTAAACAAAGAAATAAACGCATGATAAATTTATGAAACAGTGCTGATGGTGATGATCTCTTGATAAAGGGGATAATGATAGTGGGATGGGTGGTGATAATGGTGGTAATAGTGATGGTAAAAGCGATGGTAATAGTGTTAGTAAAGGTAGTGGTACAACAATGCCAATAATGGTGGAGTTCGTGATAACAGTAAAGATGATGGTGGAAGCGGTAATGGTATTGGTAATAATGATGATAGAGGCGATGATATCGGAATGATCATCGTGTTTGTGTTAGTAATGGTAATGGTAATGATGATGGTAGAGGCGATGGTATTGGTGATGATCATGGTGTTGGTGTTAGTAATGGTATTGGTAATAATGATGGTAGAGGCGATGGTATTGGTGATGATCATGGTATTGGTGTTAGTAATGGTATTGGTAATAATGATGGTAGAGGCTATGGTATTGGTGATGATCATGGTGTTGGTGGATGGTGTTGGTTATGGTGATGGCAATATGGTGACGATGATGGTATTTGCATTGGTGATAGTGATGGTGTTGGTAATGGCGATGGCAATATGGTAATGATGATGGTATTGGCATTGGTAATGATCATGGCGATGACAAATGATAATGGTGATGGCAATATGGTGACGATGATGGTTTTGGCAAAGGTGAAAGTAATAATCATGGTCATGATGATGATGGTACTGATGACGGTGGTGGTGATAATCACAATGATGATAACAGCAGTGTTATGGTGATGGTACTATCGACGGTAATGATACCGGTAATGGCAATGGTATTGGCGATGATATTGGCGACGGTAATGGTGTTGACGAGAAAGATATTCGCGATAACAGTGGTGATGGTGGTGAATATATCAATAATAAGCAAAGGTGATGCTCATGATTGTCTTTTTACTCGTACAGATTACACAGAGGAAACATGTCAGAACGCTTATGCGAGTTAAGAAAGCCACATTAAAAGCTATCTAAAGAGCCCTGTTTTCTTAATAAAAACGACCAAAAATAAAAGATAAAAAAACCCTGTAAACGCCCTGGGTTGGAGAGTAAACTTTGGAAATAAATAAGTTACCTAAAGAGCCTTGATGTTGTCCGCATTCTGTTTGTTCTTGGACTCTAAACCTGAATAAATTAACATATCCAATGTCAGAAAAATTCCAAAAAAAAAAAAGCCCTGAACGTAAATAGGAATATGAATGAAAAATCCCCTGGACAGCCTTCATCTGTCTTTTTAGATGTATTCATTTATCATGGGTGTAGGTTTATTTCGCTTATGAGTGTATTTAGGCGGGAAAGAACCCCTGAACCCTCCCCCTAGGTCGGCCATTGGCCCATCTCATTCTAATGATAATCTGTGATTTTCAAGATTTTACGTGATTACCTTTCTTTTGTGCCGCTAGTTCATCAAGTAACATGCTCTGTTTATCCAGCTCAGATATAAAGTATTCCTTATCTTCATCCGCTTTCTGTACGACATCCTAACAATGCCAAAAAAAAAAGAACAAAAAAATTAAAATGTCTTGCAAACCCACAAAAACGCGCGAAAATCCGCACACCAAAAAGGCGCTTCCACACGTTCTACACTTGTCACGCACTTAACACGATCGCTCACTCGCCTAATGAAAGACTACTCGAGGTCTACGATTAAGAGCACCAACTTAAAAGAATCTTCTACAAACCCTGATTCTCTTATGGCTCCATTCTGCTTGTTCTTTGAGTCTCCATTCAGTTGCGAGGCGAGCCTTCAGCTCTTCAGAAAGCCAACGAAATTTACCCTACAAAAAGAGACAAACAACTTAACCATGTTAACTCATTTTCGAATCCCTCCTTGGCCAAAGTGATGTCAAAAATAGACGTTCAAATTGAGTCCATGACCATGACACTGATGTCATGCCATATAATGTAATACATGGATTTAGCCACGGCTAATAATAATAATAATAGTAATAATAATAATAATAAACTTTATTTATATAGTGTCTATATCATTAACTCTTCTTGGCGCTTTACAAAAAATGTATTAAAACTCTAAAAAATCTAACAACTACATATATAAGTATAAAAAATGAATAAAAATCTATTTATAACTTAAGAAAAAGCTTGGTGAAATAAATATGTGTTTAAGTGTTTTTTGAAAGAATCCAAGGAATCGGTATTCCTTAAAGAGGCGGGTATGCTGTTCCATAATTTAGGTCCTGCAATAGAAAATCTTCGATCACCATAAGACTTTAGCTTAGATCTCAGGACTTGAAGTAACTTATTCGAGCAAGAACGCAAAGAGTAGGAGCTGCTGCAAAAACTGAGCAAATTGGATATATAACTTGGTGAAAGTCCATTGATAGCCTTATATACTAACAATAAAATTTTATAAATAATACGGTATTCAACAGGCAACCAATGTAAGTCTATTAAGCTGGGTGTTATGTGTTCATATTTCTCTGTGAATGTTACGATGCGCGCTGCTCTATTCTGAACTAGCTGTAGGCGGTTCAAGAGAACTTTAGGAAGTCCATGTATTACAGTAATCCAAGTTGGTAGTCACACTTTACTAAAGGCAAAGCTCCAGTTAATAAAGTTATAATTAACTTCACACAATGAAATTATAGCCATGAATTGTAAAGAAATCCACTTGGAAGTGAGCGTGCGATCAATTAAATGGTGGGTGAGGCTTTTTGAAGTGCAAATTGGTGGGGCAATTATGACCATCTAAACTGCCAACAAAAATGGAAATTTGACCAAAATTTTTCAAAAATTGAGATGCTCGGGGTTTGCACAGAGGCAGGAATTTGCCATTTGCATATCTTCCATAATACACGTACACCTTGTTTTCCCCCCATAATTTTGCATAAGCATTGTCCTATTTCTCTCAGGGCCACTGTAATACCCAGGAGAAATTAAAAACAAGGGTTATGCAAAGTTTTGGGAGGCAAACAAGATGTATTATGGGAGATGTACAAATTGTGAATGGGCAGTTTTGGAATTGACTGGTACATAGTAGCCTGCAAATTCAGCCTTTTCTCCTTGCTCTTTGCCACTAAGGACATTTGCCAGGAGAATTTCTGTGACTCAGCAACAGAAATTCCACATTGATGACGTAAATTCTGTCCGAAATCTGGTCAGGAGCTCTGATTGGTTGACGTAGTAGATATATTGTTTTACCTATTGTTTACAAGTGACAGACAAAAGGCCACAAAGGTCATACGTAAACGTGATGAATCTATTACAAAACAGTCAATATTCCTAGAATATATTCTTCTTTACAAAAATCATCGGAGTTTTACTGTCGCTCATTTGCAAAAGATCACAAAACTTACCATAATCAACCAGAAGAAACATAAAATCAAATAAATTTACATTTGGAACCCCATGACTACCGGGTTTATTAGGTAGACACTGATTTGTCATCAGTATGGAATTTCTATCGCTGAGTCACAGACGTTCTTCCTGGTGAAATGTCTCTTGCAGCGAGGAGCTAGGAGAAATGGCTGTATTCGCAGGCTTGGTACATAAGTGTGTATTTACGGTATTCAAATTACTGGTTTGCAGTCATGTCAATTCTTTGAGAAAAAATTCTACTGTTTTGACCTCCACCATGGCTGCCTTGTCATGTTGATGCGAACCAAGAATACGTAAGCCTTGTCGCATGGGTGAAAATTTATTAAGAAAGGTCCTCTTAAAAGAGTTTGAGTCAGGAAATATATGCATGTACAGGACTTTCAACTCTCCCAGATAATCTAAGGGACTCAAGAGATACAGATTAGAGTATGAAATCTTAAGGCTAATCGCCAGAGTTTGCCATTTCCCATAGGCTCGAGTTTCCGACAAAAAAATTTCAAATATTTTGCATTGTTTGAGCTATTTAACTGTTAGCATCAAAGCTTTCCCCATAAAACTCTGGTATGCCATTGTAAAGTAAGAAATAATGTGATTGATGAGAAGTAAACCAATCAGGTCAAATCTTACAGTGCCAACAACATCTTTCTTGTGTCAATGAGTTTTTTCTGCACAATGATGTCATGTGTCATATCATACATCATAACCTGCAATCAGGTGTCCTTCTTCCCTTTTTGTTTGGGAGACAGTGGAAAATGATGCCTGATACATTAATTTACTTTACGCATCATCTGCCCATAGTCCAGAATCTGGACTTTTGTCTGATTGGTCGGAAAACTAAAGATCCTTTGCAGCCCTGCACTGACTGGTCAAGCAAAATATCTGGCTTCTGGTGCTATAAGGTTTTGTCACCGTCGTCTCCCTACTCCTGACAGAAACCACAAGATGATCAAGGAATTCTTTTATCTGCAAGCTTAGGTTTTAAAGCTAGGTCATAAAAGAAAAAAAATCATTTTTTTAATGAATCAAGCCAACAATTAACAGAGCAAAACCTTGACAGCTGAGATGAGGACAAGTTGTTATTTGTCACCGGTAAGGATACCGCTATTTGAATTATTAATTTGTTTGACTTGATGGTTTGAACAAAGGTAACACACAGCAACAATAAGGCAAGATTCGCAATAACAGCAGTGTTAACTTGGTCTTTAAAATCTGTGATGTTTTTGCCAACGACTACTGTATCAACTTAACATTCACCGCTTGCCTGGAAAGTAAATAAATACGTTTTGATAAAAGCCGCCTTCGTTGCAAACCGCTTGAATTTCCGGTAAAATCTGACATAATACCGTAAAATTCGGAAAATAAGCCCTGGGGCTTATATTTTTCAAAGGCCCTTTTTGAGGGGCTTGTTTTTGGAGGGGCTTATATTCGGAGGGACTTATCTATGGAGGGAAACTTGCGTTTCAAAATGTCCAAAATCGATTGAGCTAGCCTTATAGTTGGGAGTAAATTTACCATGTTTTACTTTGTGTTTGAGGGCAATTTTCCAAGTACTAGCCCCCGGGAGGCTTATATGTGGAGGGGCGATTTAACGGAGGGTTTTTTGCGTTACCGGTTTGGGGAGCTTATATTTGAAGGGGCTTATACATGGAGGGGCTTATTTTCGGAATTTTACGGTAACACAAATGTTGACAGATACCTTAATTAGGGGGCGGCGGACAACTTATGAAGTAAATGTATCAGGCGTTCTTTTTTCCCCTTTCCCCGAAACAAAAAAACGCCAGATCGCGGGTTATGTACGTTATGACGTCATCTATCATCTTTTCCCTATAAATTCTCAATATATATAATAAGACGTCGGAGGTTGACAGCCCTGCATGTAGCCGTTGGAAAATTTAAATTCTTACAGTAATAAAAGAATCTTAGTCTCTACCACATTTCTAAGATCTCAGAAGAGCCTTACCTTTACTTTAACCTCCGGGCCGACAGACTTTTTGTGCTGCTTTGCGTCAAAACTTGTTTCCCGTTGGTGAAATAACACATTTGACACATTTCTATACACCTACAGGAGGTAAACGACGATGGATAAGCCACCAGATGGTTAACCGTTTAAGCCACGGTATTGAAATTCCGTACAAACGGTGAAATCACTGTAAAGTTCAGGTTTTGAACAAGCACGTTTTTTAGGCGCCATCTTGGTTAATTCTTGGTCCCAGGTCTCACTCATTAGGGAGATTTAGAATTTATACCACGTGACCAACCTGTTCCGCTGCTAGCAGTTTCATGCCAAGTTTAAAATAGTTTGGAACAGTTTTTATCAATTTTTGCCCCTTTAACAAATACAAATTTATTTTGAAAAAATGTAAAACAAACACTGCGCGCTGTTTTCAATACTGCCCAGGGCTAAACGATGAAAAACCGATGATTCCTGAGACCCTGACAGCAAACTGACCGACAGATGCTAATAAGACTTGATGACAGAATGGTGATAATGATGATGATGTTGATGATAAAGAAGAAGAAGAAGAAGAAGAAGAAGAAGAAGAACAACAACAACAACAACAACAACAACAACATGATGATGATGATGCTGACGAGTGATGGTGGTGTTGGGGCTAGTGATGATGACGATGATGATGATGATGTTGTTGTTGATGATGGTGATGATGATGATAGTGACGATATATAGTGATGATGGTGGTGATGTTGATTTGGGGTGCGTTTCTTTACTAAAATCCAAGATTATGCAGATCAAAAATCCGGATAATTAGGACTTTTCGTTGAGAAAAGAAACGATGTATTCAAAAAGGGATCATTTTTCATTCATTTCCATTCCGACGGAATCCCGGACTGAAAGAATAACACGGCTGCTGACAAGGCCGCAAGTTTGCTGATCTTTCCTTGTATTCTGAACGGTTAGCTTTAGGATATACTGCTTAAGACGGCCGGCCAGATGAAGACAAGTCTTGAAATAAGATATGTATTGGAAAAATACAGAAGTTGTGTAGCAGTTTTTCCTAGAACAACGTAGGTCCTATTTGTATTGCGATTTTACCACCTCGATAAAACGGATAAAATCCATCGTTTGATTCATGACTCCGGTTCAAAACCGGTCGTATAGGTAAACCGTCTTGTCAAAAAGCTGATGTATGTTGTAAGATTTGAGTTACCGCTGGCACTGTATCCAAAGTATCCGGTTCGTTTCCAACCTCGTCCCCAGGGCTTTTCCCTCAAAAAATGGGTTGAGGGAAAAGGCCTGGAGACGAGGTTGGTTCGTTTCGTTTCGCTTTGCTTTCTTTCAACATAAAAAATTACTAAAGACATACCCATGGTGGATTCTTCTTTGCTATTTCATTTGGCATTTTCTGTAAGATTTTGGGCCATTTTTTTTTTTAAATAAAATGAAAATATTCTTGTCACATGCTGTTGAAAATTAGGAGAATTCAAGTGGAGTGACTCCCTGATTAATAAGCGGTTCAGAGTCTGACTACTGACTAAAGCATGGAAAAGAAAACCCAGCAAGTTGCTGGGGAACCCCTTTAATTATTAAGTCGAATCTAAAATACAACATGGGGTTAATTCGAGTATTTGAAATTTATAGTGTAAATCATTGCTTTTTAGTACTCTCCAAAACTGGAATTTTTTGCATTTCTTTTCAGCCATAACGTTCTTGTAAAAATAAACATCGTATAACGAGGCCACACTTTGCTGATTTCAGCACCTGCAAAAAATAAAACGTTCATCCTGCGGGACAAAACCATACAGTCAAAACTCGCTTTAAGGATATTTTTTTTCCGCAAAAGTTGCATGAAGAGAGTGTTTGGTTTTCAACAGAAGGGATCGCTTTTGTTCTTGTTTATTAGCATGCTCGAAGTGAAGTCAGTTGAAAACAAGCAATGTTAAAATTCGAATTTAAAATACAACAGTGAGTTATTACAAGGATTTAGTAGTTTTAATTACAAATTGTTACCCTCTATTGGTTCTCACAAAAAAATGGTCCTTATATTAGCCACTATGATGTTTATAAGAAGCATTGGGTATGACCATATTGTATGACGAAGTCGGCGATTTCCCTCATCGGGTCACTTGGGCGCGTGCACGTGTGATATAAATATAAAATAAACCGGTGGCAAATAGAGTAAAGCTTCACTTCACTTAACAAACAGCGTTCTCATACCACGAAAATATGTTTTTTTGACTCAAGAAGTATCAAAAAATATGCCGTAAATTTCCGAAAGTAACGATCCCTCGAAAGTAGCGAACCTCCGAAAGTGGCGAAAAAATGTCACAGGTGTTATCAAATCCCCTAAGTAGCGATGCCCCCGAAAATAACGACCCTACGAAACTAGAGACCTCAAAAACTTATTTCCCTTTTTGCAAAAAAATAACAGATGTGATAGATATCCTGATCATTAACAAATGCCACACTGATCCGAGGCTTATCAATAATGATTATTTGACACTCCTATTGATAACTCTTAAAGTACAAGCCAACGTTACCTTTTTTCAAAAAGTATTCCTTTCACATTTTTTGCGATTTTCTTGGAAGTGCCCATGTGAAGTACTCGTTTTAGCCATCCGAAAGTAACGACTCCCCGAAAGTAGTAGTGATAACAAAAGTGTGCCAAATCCGAAAGTAACGAGGATAGTTCTCGTTACTTTCGGAACTTTACGGTGAGTGACCATAACTCTTAGTCTATTTTACCTTGTAATTTCAGATGTCTATGAGTTGTTTACCATATTTTTTGAAATGGAAATGTTGAATTCAAGAAAGGACATCCTCTTATTAATAATTTCCGACTAAAACGGGAAAGAAAACGCGCAAGGTACGGTGGGGAGCCCCCTAATTATCAGTAAAGTCGAATTTAAAATACAACGATGGTTTTTAACTCAAGTAAATAGTATAACTTGCTGCTTTTTTAATACTCTCCAAAACTGGGATTTTTCAGCCATGACGTTATTGTAGAAGTAACAGACAAGACATGAGTTATATTCGGAGTGACTATCGCATGACGAGGCCACATATCAGCTGACATAGTACAATAAGGCCATACTGTTGACAAAACAATAATTCTTTTTTTTCGCAAAATTTACATGGCGGAAGTGAAGTCAGCTTAAAACCAACAAAAATAAACTCCAATTTAAAATACAGCAGTGGGTAATTTAGTAGTTTGTAGTACAACTTATTACCCTCTATTAGCACTCGACAAAAAATGGCATTTTTTCAGCCATGATGTTTATAAGTTAGCAGTGGTTAGTGAGGTATATTCGGTATGACCATTGTATGACGACGTAGGGGATTTCCCTATTTTCGGACCACCTATAGGGGCATGGACGTGTGAAATGCAAATAAAACGAACCAGCTAGCCAGCTTCGCTCACTGGCTTTTACTCGAGATGCGTCGTTCTCAATGGTGATTGTGGAGTTGTGAGCTAGAAATGGATTCACCTTTAGAATCTTTTAAGTGTTCATTTTGCTCGAAGCGGTTTTCCACCGAAAATGGAAGTGACAGTCATCAAAGAGCCGTACATAGTGTTAAGTATTCGCAATTGAAACCTTTTGCGTGTCCGGTTTGCCCGAAGCGGTTCGCCACAGAAAATGACCTAAAGCATCATGTGGAAAACGCAGGCAAGAGGCATAAGAAAATGACAGGTAATAACCATCAATTATAAAAATTTTACTTATACGGTCAATACGTACCTAATACAAGTGTTTATACCCAAGTCCTTATAGTATGGTATGAAAGGAAACTTCAGTAAGCCTTCAGACGCTAGCTAAAAGTAGAACTTTTGCACTCTTGAGCAATGGTTTCGCCCGAATCTTTTGAAAATCTAAAATGTTTCAAGGCACATGAGAAAGGAAAGGTTCTCGATACTTTCGGTTAGCGTCCGTCGCTGATCTACCTTGGTACCTTGGTGTTTTTCTCCTGTATCTGTTAAAAACCTCAAGTCCCACTGGATTAAAAAATGAAACTGAAAACAATTAAGCGTTTTCACATGACGTCACGGTGGCCATGTTGGTGTACCAAGAGTTGAATTCTTTTCTTATGCAAACGCTTTCTTTTGTCGCAACAATTTGCATAGATGCTGGCCACGTGAGTGAGAACGCTCTATGTTTAAACTACTTTCAGGGAATGACGTAACTGTTTAGCTGCCAATTAGGTCAGGTGAGAAAGCGGAGGGTTGGTCGATTATTCAAGTTCATTCCCTTGAAAATGATCTACTATGCAGATTTTCAAACTTGGCAAAAATGTCAGCCATATATAGGACTTTAGCCCTGTGTGCCCGTAATTCTGAGGTTTTTTTCCTAGTTGCGCGCGAAGTGTTCGAATTTAAAACAACCGTCAAAAATTCTTATTTTATAGCAAAAAGTATGAATCTTACCAAAACCGTAAGCCCATTTGTTCGTCTGAGCTATATTTTTTCAGTTAAGACACCTCAAATTACCCGATTTTGAAAAAAAATGTAGAGAAATGGACAGTTTTATCATGGTACTTCTCTGTGGCTCTAAAAAAAAAAAAAAAAAAAATAAAACTTCCACTATCCAGATTTTTTCTCCTAAATATATATTTTTGTGTAGCCAGAACGAGTAAAAAGCACATATAAAAACGGGGGGTCACCGTTCTTGTTTCATCACAAAACGACAACAAAGGGATGTTTCTGGCTTTAAATGATCATTTTGCGAGAGAGGACTGGGGCGAGGACTGGAGCATTTCTAACAAAGGTGACCAATTTCGTTGGACGAAAAACATAAAAATTTTATAGCGGCGGTGAGAAAAAGGGGAACAATGCTAGCTGCCACCAAGGTGAAAATAAGCGGCGGCGAAAAGAAAAAGTAAACAGGCACCCTTAAAACGTGTATATAACAAGGAAGTTTCTCGTTGCAGTCGTGCAAAACAACGGCAAAGAAATGTATAAAAAAAAGTGTGCTGCACGTGCAAAGTTTTTGTTTTTTGCTAACTAGACCTACTGATGTTTTTTTGGCTGTTCTCGTTCCCGTCGCCGTTTAGCATTACACGATTTTATATTTTGTATGAGTAAACTATAGATATTAACGAGAGCTTCGCTTTTAGCCCTGGCTAAATCTATATATTAGAGTTACTGCATTTAGCACTGAAGTTATAGTTTAATTTGGACTTCCAATCCTGTCATGGAGCTCTCGTCATGGTCTGTTTGCTAGCCATGGTCTACCTGTATGCTGTTAAAAGTTCTTGTCAAGGTGATGTTGGGCAAATGATCTATAAAATTCATAACGAATTTAAGTAACTTAATTTTTTTTTCGCGTTTCAGGTGATATATTTTGTTCATATCCATTTTGTAAACGTAAATTTCAATCGCAGTACGAATATACCCCCCGCGCCCAAAAGCAACATTTGGACAACCCAGGCAATTGGCATGACATAAAAGGTAATATTAGCAATTATAAGAGTTCTACATAAACGTTTATTTATACTATAGTCCTAATGGTACGGCATGGTGGGTCAATGAGTCGTTTAAACAAAAAAGAATCACTAAATGCTAACTGTTATCGAGTCAGTGTTTAACCCTGCCTAAAAATTACAGACACACTGTATGGGTATTTGTATAGGAAATGGCCGAATTGATGGAAAGCGCGCGACGAAAAGGACGTCCACAAGTAGCCAAAGAGAGGCTCACTATAGTCAGTGCTTACCCCAGTCACTTTAGTCAGTGCTTAAACCTAATCACTATTTTCAGCATTCAACACTGATCTGACTTATAATTTGACTCATAACTTTTAGTAAAATCCAACTAGTGGTCTATTATCAATGCTGCGTTGTGATTGGTTGAGCTACTACTAGGCTGTATGTTATAGCCCACTACTAGCGAAAAGCGCCGGCTTTTTGGCAGCAAAGAAAGATTAAAGTCTAGCTTTAACTAGCTTTAGTTGTTTTGTCTCGATATTTTTGTCCAACTAGTTGGATTTTACTAAAACAATAATTCCTCTCGCCCACATGGCCTCTGAGTCAATAGCCCATTCGGCCCTCGGCCTCATGAGCTATTGACTCAGAGCCCATTCGGGCTCGAGGAATAATTGTTAAAGAGACTTTTTTGACTCATAAAACAAGCCTTCTCACGACATGAAGGGAAACCGAAAGCTACTTTTTGAGCGAAGGACGCCAACCGCAAGTGGATCTTTTCGCACAACGTTCAATAGCATTCCTATCATTTTGATCTTATTGACCAATAAAAATGTCGGATTAAATCATTCCGTCACTATTTGTGAACGGTAAATTCAAAGGATTGTGCACCAGGAGCTTTCAAAACAAACTGCAGCACTTTTGAAGATTGCCGGCTTTCACAACAAGTCTCCCCTTCCAACTATGGGCAAGTTGTATACAATTAGCAATACAAGTGTTGTTGTTGCGTCAATGCATACCTAAAAGGAAAGGCCTCACTTCGGGTTAGCGTCCGTCGTTCAAAAACGCCTTACCCTAGTGTCAGCAGGAAAATAGCTCTTCACTCTCTCTTTTGGCCCTACTCCCAGAGCGCCTCAGAGAGCTTGCTCACAAGCTTATACAAGTAAGAAAAGTCGCATATTTGGTTTATTTTTATTTCTGTGTGGGTCCTTAGCAAGATACTAGCTTGGTACTTCTTGAACTTGATAAATGCCTTTTATCAGTTGAAATCTTAAATCCTACTGGATGAATAAGAATTTAAAACTGAAAACAATTGTAAGCAAGTAAGCATTGAAAACCTTTGCATTAAAAAAATGAAGTACAGTCAAAACCCGCTTTACGGACACCTCATTATTACGAAGAGTTTGCTTTGAGCCTGGGGAAAGAAAGCCCTTTTTCACTAAATTTAGGCTGCGAACAGGCTCTCTTATTTGGGCAAGCGAAGTGAGCCTCGCGAGAACGCGCGAGCGAGGGGCCGCTACCTGCGGACACCCCATTAATACAGACACTGTCTATGGCCCACCCAGTGTCCATATTAACGGGGTATGACTGTAAAATGTTTGATTGGGGATCAGACCGGGTGGGGATATTGGTGGTCGTTGTCAGGTGAGTGTAGAAAAGTAGCTGCTAGCACTGAGGGAAATTGGAGTGAAGCATCATTTTACCTGTTTTGTAACACACTTCAGTGGCTCGTGTTTCCGCGCCACTCGGCTCCACGGGGCCGGAAATTTTTCTTACAAAATTGGAAATAAATAACTAGATCATTTTAGAACTTGAGATGTTGCGCAAACGAACCAGAAAATTTACGATTAATTAGGCCGTCCAGTTGCCTCCTAAAAACTACGCTTCGTAATAGTGACTTGAATTGTTTTTTTAGGACTGCTTGATCGAGCTTTAACCAGCGTCGAAGTCAATAAATTCATATCTGATTATCTGCAGCCAGATAAAGAATTTCGTAGTCTGTATAACGAGGCTATTGATTCCTTGCACAGAGAACTACCAAGACTGAATACCTCCTATGGAAGTCATAAATTGATCGAGGTTAGTGGCGCGACAGGCTTCCCCCAGGCCCCACCACTCGAAAGAAAGGCGCCGAGGCAATAGAATCGTTATCATGGATGTCGTCAACTTCCAACAAAATCCCTAGAAGATACTGGATGTCTTAAAAAAGGGCGTAGCACCCAAATATCAGCTATCAGTTGAAATGTTTGCTTCAGTATTATTCTTAATATGCGCAATGCGTAGTTAAAAAATATTGTAAAAGATACTGTCACTAGGAAATGGTAAAATTTGAAATGCAAGCATGGAGGTAAGAAATGCAATACCAGATCGCTTATTTTTACCCTTAAGATTTATGATTAGCGTATCCGATAGACTGATACTTTTGCCCTCCCTGGAGGTCCCGTCAAGAGGAGTAGAACTCTGACAAGGGTCGAGATGTTGCCAAAATATAGCACGAAAATGACTGAAATATCTCGACTATGAATAGATTCTGCATATCTACCTTTTCTTTGTAGGGTGGATCCATTGCAAAAGGCACTGCACTAAAAAAACACTCCGACTTGGATTGCGTGATGGTCATGAATAGTATTAAAGACGCTAAACAGCTGAGCAGGAAACTACCCGTCATCTTGACTGACCTAGAGTCACGCTTGAACAGAAGCTGGAAAGGGGACCCATGGCAATTGAAATCCATAGAGAAACCTAAATACTTAGTGAAGTTTAAAATGTCGCGTTCTTCTGAAGATGTCAAGGTCGATCTCTTGCCAAGATTTGAAGCAAAAGTAGGCACCGATGCTGGTACGTACCTAATCACAAGCAGGCTAGTTGCATTGCTCATTATTAAGTTTTTGAGTACATGGCTTTCTTCTCAAGCCATTGATAACTCAACAAATGAGGGAATGAGGTTAGGTTTTCGGCGCAATGACTTCTGGGATCGCTTAAGAGGACAAGCGTTAGCTCTGATTGGTCGATGGTATGCAAGGCAACCATTAACCAATCATAGAAAACGATTTTCCATCCAAACGATCCCAGAAATCCAACCTCGTCCCCAGGACTTTTCCCACCCATTTTTTGAGGGAAAAGCCCTGGGGACGAGGTTCCAGAAATCGTTGTTTAAAGTTTGAACTCATTCTCCTTGTAGTTTTTGGAGTTGGGGAATTCCTAGTCATACAAAAATAAAAAATAAACCTTGACCTTGGCACGGGGGGCCGTATCTCGAAAATCCCGATAATTAATTAACGAACCCAGAAAGCTGTTATTCTTTACACTAAAATCGAGGTCTCAATAGTTAACATGATAAAACAATCAGTTAACGAAACAAAATAGACTGGTTTGTTAGCTAGCACCCGCGCTCTTTTTCTTTAGATTTCGATTTGAATATTTGGTTTCGGTCCCGTAAAGTTACCGCGAATTCTTAGCTATTTTGGCCAGTTAGAGTTTTTTTTCTGGTTTCTTTCTCTATTTTGGTTCATTTTTATTGTTTCTTGTTGCTGGACTTGTTTTCTCCAGCTACGCCAGTCCTCAATAAGTAATTTCTCCATTAAAGTTACGGGCGTAGCTTTAATGACTTCAACAGTGATTTTTAGATTGTTGGTTAACTGCTTATTAGTGAAGCTACACATGTGCGCAATCCGTGAGAAGCGAGTTATGTAAATCTTTTATGACGTTGAATCTGAGGAGAAATTTAATGTTCTCTTAGAAAAAGCAGAGTTCTACAGGCAAATGATGCACGATGAAGAAAACTGGGAATATTATTCGGCTGCTCTTGTGAAGTTACAAGTAAAGTTCGTCGACAAACGGCCTGCAAACGTAAAAGACCTGATTCGCTTAGTGAAGTATTGGCGCAAGACGTACATTCCACAGATTGATCACGAGCGACTCCCGCCCTCGTACTTACTGGAGCTTCTCACAATACATGCCTGGGAAAAAGCAAATTGTCCCAAGAAGTTTAACATAAAGATTGGTTTTAAAGTTGTTATGAAGCTTCTAGAGAAACACCGCAACCTTCGTGTCTCTTGGGATGATAACTACTCGAAGAGTATATTCAGTGAAAACAGGTACTTTCAAAGGGTGTTTAGAATCAGTTTACCAGAGAATTTTAAAGAGGTGCTTTCACGTGTTCCAGTTGCTTTCTCGAGGACACAGTCCCCCTCGGATGTTTCTAAATCAGTAACTTCCCCCTTTTCCTCCTCCTGAGGCCCTTCGTTAAGCCTTTTTGTATGAACTTTTCAAAAAAGGAATAGCTCTCTAGGTAAGAAATTCATAAAACGTCTTGGTAATTGTAAAATTACACAATCCTACAAATTTTCTATCATATAGCTGATTTATTCATTGCGTATTTTATTTTCTCTCCCTTTTAGTGATATTTTGCACTTTAGTCTTAACGATCCACATGTTATTGACCCAGCAAACCCAACAAACAACCTGTACGACGCTGTTGATCATGACTGCTGGGATGAGGTGCAAAAGGTTGCAAAAGAAACCATGCAGAAACCCCTTCTCAGTGACGTACTACGGGTTACTGATAACTGGAGTTGAAGAACTACGATCTTTGTAGGTTAGGGCTAGGCACCATTGGTGACTTCTCTTCCGAGAAGCTGCTAAATGACCCCTCTAAATTTATAAAGGAGTGATATAAATTTGCGAAAGTTCTCTTTCCTGAACTAGTCAGGCGCCCTAAGATCGACAGGTTCTGAGAGCGGAGGGTCATTTTCGAGATTATTATCGATTCATCGATCAGCGAAAAAGCACATGGCATAGTCTGTAATCTCAATCGAGGGGCCTTTAAAATAAAAGCATTAAAAAAACACGAAGTTGTTGGTTGTGTCTATCATCTTGAACGTGCGTTTATTTCCGGGAAGATAAGTTCTGTGTACCGGAATTATATTGGGTGAATTAATTAAAATAGCTGATTGTTGCAATTGCTGCCAGCTTAAAAAGTAGCTCGGGATCTTGATAAAGCCGTTAAACACAACTTTTACCTTGAAACAATAACCAGCATTATAATCATATTGTCATAACATCTCATCTCTCTCTTACATCGTTAACATCATTATATCTCATCTCTTCTCTCTCTGTCTTTAAAATTACAGAGGCATTCTGTCTCCTTAATATGGCTTCTTTACAGGAAATTATCTAACCTGACTTTACAGTCATTGTATCAACATCCGTAGCGAAACTCCCTGTGCGAACTTGACACAACGAAACCAATATAAAAAACAGTGAGTGTCCTCTTTAATAATTTGGGACGAGTTAGTGCGCTTAATTGGCTGGCAGGTAGAATAGCTAACTAACGAGACAGGTTTAACCAAGCCAAAGCCGGATTATAGCACGGTTTAGCATGCACTTACACCGGACGAAAAAGTGGATTTGTACAAAACTGAGGAGTAAATCTGGGGCAAAGATGGTAAATTCCACATCTGCCTAGTTATTTACACCTCCGTGGTTTTTGGTAATATATAGATTTAGCCAGGGCTAAAAGCGAAGCTCCAATTAATAAATTTATAATTTAAATCAAACAATAAACTTTTAATCCACAAATCATTTAACTTAAGGGCACATTCATGTGACTTTTGAGGGAAAGGCTAAGTTATTTTAGAGTGAAACATCTTACATCGAATTGATAGCCATATATATACACCCAAAAAATAGCAAACACTCACATTCAAGATCACAGTAGATGAGGCCTCGAAAACAAATTCTTGGAAAACAAATCACGCCGAATTTGTTTGCGTTCGACAGGTTTACTTTACAAATTCTTGCCAACAAATCTGGGGGTGTTTAAACCAACCTTTTATAATTTTTATACATCACATTAGAGGTGAAACAGTACTATTTATCATACAGACCTCGGACAGAATGCAGTATTTGGTATAAAAATTTGACATTTACCATCTTTGCCCCATATTTACTCCTCCTTTTTTTTTTTACAACGACATATTTGCAAAGAGAAAATTTGTGCAAATCCATTTTGGGTCTGTGGTATTTTCAAGGTTATATATTCCAGCCAGGCATTTATGGTATCATCAAAGGGTTATTCTTTAATGTTACGTTTACGCCAAATAGATATATCCTTTATGTACTAGAGGGCTACCGCGTGATATCTATTCTGATGTGATTGTTCAGAGGTTTGCATAAGGTAACAATTCTCCACGTTCTTAAGGAACGCAAGAACTGCACAGAGTCGGCATTTAAAATTTCCTCTATTTCATGTATTGTCAAAAAAAATGCAAGAAAGTGGTGTTTGGCGCCATTTTGGTGATCATTTATCTCAGTTTCTGATTTCAGCTTGCGGCCATCTTGGATTTTCCCAAAGAGGTCAGCCAATGATTTTGGATGAAATTTGCTCCATGTTCGTTTGATATAGTTCAAGTGGACGCAAACAAATAAAGGATGTTTGGCATTTCAATTGACTAGTGCACTGTTGATTCAACTTTAAATCTCCTATTTAAATGTTTCCAATTTTTCACACTAAACGTTAGTTTAGCCGGTATTAGCACATCGTCGTTTTTATAGATGATCCTCACTTTTTTGATAAAAGGAAAAAATGACAACAACAAAAGCCTTCTGCGGGCCTAGATCAAGAACCATTTTTACTGTCTTTGCTTTGTTTTCCCCTGAAAGCAAAACAACGTCACCTGCACTTACAGTTTCATTTTTGCTTTGTTTTTTTGCTTGCTTAATAGTTTCGATTTCGTTTCGTTTGTTTGGCTTTTTTTTTTAATTCAAAAAATAACTGAAAACATAACCCACAGTGGATTCTTCCTTGTTATTTCACATCTCTGGAATGTTCGGCTAGATTTTTGACCATATTTTTTTGAATGAAAATATTAATGTCATGCTGTTGAAAATTAGGGGAATTCTACCGTGGCTCGTAGGGACAAAACACGTCCCAGAATCCAAAACACTTCCCAGAATCCAAAACATGTCCCAGAATCCAAAACACTTCCCAGAATCCAAAACATGTCCCAGAATCCAAAACACTTCCCAGAATCCAAAACACTTCCCAGAATCCAAAAACACTTCCCAGAATCCAAAAACACTTCCCAGAATCCAAAACACTTCCCAGAATCCAAAAACACGTCCCAGAATCCAAAAACACTTCCCAGAATCCAAAACACTTCCCAGAATCCAAAACACTTCCCAGAATCCAAAGACACGTCCCAGAATCCAAAACACTTCCCAGAATCCAAAAACACGTCCCAGAATTTTGGATTCTGGGACGTGACTTAGCGGAAATTTAGTATGACCATTGTATGACGAAGTCGGTGATTTCCCTCTTTCGGGCCACTTATGCACATGAACTTGTGAAATACAAATAAAACGAACCAGCAAAGAAAAGCTTTACTTTCACTGGACAAGCTACGTTCTCATATAGTTATGGCTTCGCGATATGGATCGAAACCTTTTGAGTGTACAGTTTGTCGAAAGCGGTTTACCACAGATAATGGCCGTGATCAACATCAAAGAGATGTACATGGTTATACAGGTATCCATTTTGCACTTGTAAGCGTATTATACGCAAAGACGTTTGTAATGAGTGACCCGCACTAAGCGGAAGTGGGCCTTTCGCATTCTGAGGCAGTTGTTTTGCCCAAATCGTCGAAACATCGTCTCTATAAGAGTCAAGACACATATAGCAATCACTGCAAATGTTGGAGAGTCAAGGCGTATTAAAGAGGAATGAGGCCTCACTTCCGGTTAGCGTCCGTCGATCAAAACACCTTAGCTTGTAGCTGAGCTTAGATTGCGTAGAGGAAAAGTCACGTATTTTCTCTCCTCAGGTACTACATTGAGTAAAATGACTTTATGTCCCACTGGGTTAAAATGAAAGGGAAAGCAGTTTAAATTAAGTCCCAATTAAAAAGGTGCTTAATTAGTATTCTAATCCTTTGCATGCCGAGTGAAGTGATAGGCCGGTTTCGAGTTCCAAAAACTCTCACTTTCAAAACGAGGCTAAGTGCTAAATTATGAAAATGATACTTATTTGCATGAGTATAAAGCGCTTAACGAAGAAAACAAAAAGAGGATGGCCTTACATAGTTTCATAATAATATGAATGTGCGTTGAAAATATTGTACTTCAGAATCTAGCAAAGTTACTGGGTTAAACAATAGCTAAACACATACATACATGCATACATACATACATACACTTTATTTAGACATGGTGAAAACATCAGTTACAACAGGACAATTAAAGTAATAAAACTGATTTACATGTTTGCCGTGTGGGAGTGCGAGGGGGACATAAGGCAATTGATTACATTTGAAACGTAGTAAAAGATCTGGCCTCTGTGGCATTATGGGGAGGGCTATTCCACAGCTGTGCCCCGGCCCACTGTAGCAGAGACTTCGTTTAAGGAATTCAGTGCGGGGCTTGGGTAGAGCTAAGGCAGGCAGCCCAAGCATTGTGTAGAGGCTTAAATAAAATATAAGCAAGCGAATATTAATGTTAAAAGCCGACGTTTCGGTATCATCATGACACCATTCTCAAGGCAAAAAACGAAACGTCGGCTTTTAACATTAATATTCGCTTGCTTATGTTTTAAGAAATCGTTATTGATCAAGACTTTAAGTAAAATAAAAATAGAAATCCGCGAACTTTAAGAAATGATCGTCAGTAATCAGTAATCTTATTCTCTTCCATGGAAAGTTATTGTTATTTGAAGATTTTATCGAATTTTGTGATCTGGCCGTGGGTTTACCCGAGGGCATGTCCCCGTAAGAATATTGGATTCAAGGTTTCTTTAAGCGGGTTTCATTTTGCAGCCCTTGTCACATCGAATTGGCTCGTTTTTCCGCACCACTTCAAGGCAAGGGCGAAGGGAGTGGGGGGGGGGGGGGGGTGGGGTGTTGTTTGGGCCTCCTGTCTTGGTCTCTTTGCTGGCTATCCTCTACCTGTGTGGTTTTAGAAGTTCTTTTCAAAGTGAGATGTTAGGCGAATAATCTAGAAATTTCATGAAGAATGCTAAATAACAATGACCTAAATTGTTTGTCGACAGTTTCAAAAGAAAGGTCAATCCCTTGTTCATATCCATTCTGTACCCGTAAGCGTAAATTTCGATACGAGTTTGACCTGAAGCAACATCTGGAAAACCCTGGCAAGTGGCATGGGAAAAAAGGTAATATTAGCAATTGTAAAACCTTAACATACACTGTTAATACGTGTATTTATACTCAAGTCCTTATGGTTCGACATATGATGGGTCAATGTGTCATGAGCCAATGAGTCATTTAAATAAAACGAATCCCTAAATGCTAACCATTTTCAAGTTAGTGCTAAGATTGTGCTAAAGCTGTCACTATTTTCAGTGTTCAAAGCTGATCGAACTCATAAATTGACTCGTGACTCATTGACTCGTTTGACTCATAAAACAAGCTTTCTCACTGCATGAAGGGAACCTACTTAAACGTAGGGGAACCCAACGAGAATATAATTCAAAACCACTCAAAGATTGCATTGTTAAACGTGTTTTAGTATTTAAACGGTAGATATAGGAATATTTTTATCCCCCCAAAATTTTTCATCTGTTCGGATTTAATTTTTCTATTGTGATTGTTCATTAGATTTGCATTTCAATAAGGGTTTTAGTAAGACAACAATTCTCCACGTTTTTAAGGAACCCAAGAACTAGACATGATCAACATTTAAACACACAAGGTGATCATTTATAAAATTTCGGTTTTCAGCTGGCAGCCATCTTGAATTTTTCCAAAGGGGTATGATGATTCATGGCTGAAATTTGAAATAAATAATGATGCTTAGGATTTCAGCTGCGGGATTCAACTTTACATCTCCTGGTATTTTTAAAAATGTTTCCAATTTTTCAGTCACACTATATGTTAATTTAGTGTCGGTATCAGCACGTCGTTTTTTTAATAGGGGACCCACTTTTTTGATAAAAGGAAAAACAACTACAAAAACCTTCTGCGGGCGTAAATCAATAACCATTTTTACAGTATCTGTTTTGCTTTTCACTTGAAAGCGAAACAACGTCACTTGCACGTTTTGTTCAGTCTTTGCTTACTTAATTTTGATTTTGTTTCGTTTTGCTTCGCTTTCTTAACACCAAAAGTTACTTTTAAAAACATAACCCGTAGATTGGATTCCTTTTTGTTATTTCGTATGGCTGGCATTTTCTGCGAGTTTCTTACCATAGGTTTTGAAATGGAAAAAATGAGGACACATGCTTTTGAAATTAGGGGAATTAAAGCGGGGGACCCCCCCTAATTAATCCTCGCAGTAATTTCTGATGAGAGGTGTCTAACGAAAGCAGGGGGAAGAAAACCCTGCAGGTGGCTGGGGAACCCCCCTAATTATAAAATCGAATTTAAAATTCAACAGAGGGTTTCACGTAACTCAAATATATAAAATAAATGGTATAAATTATTTCTTTTTTAGTTCTTTCCAAACGTGGGATCTTTTTCAGCTATGTCGTTGTAATTGTAGAAGTAACAGACAACATAGGAGTCATAGTTATCGCTGGTTTTCAGCGAAGCAAGAGACAAAGCGGCCATACTGGTGGACAAAAGGTTTTTTCCCCGCAAAATTTGCATGAAGGGAGTGTTTACCTCCAGCAGAGGGAACGCTTTTGTTCTTGGCCACCAACTCGAATTTTAAATACAACAGTGGGTTTAATATTTCAAGTTTTTAGTACCAGATAGTACAAATTATTACCCTCTATTGGTTCTCGCATAAAAAGGTCCTTATATTAGCCACTATGATGTTTATAAGAAGTGTTGGGTATGACCATATTGTATGACGAAGTCGGGGATTTCCCTCATCAGGTCAGTTAGGAGCATACACGTGTGATATAAATATAAAAAATATAAAACAAACTAGCTATTAGAATAAAGCTTCACTTTCACTTGACAAGCAGCGTTCTCCAGTAGTGAGCTAGTTATGGCTTCGCGATTCAAACCTTTTCAGTGCTCGGATTGCTCGAAGAGGTTTACCGCAGATTATAGCTGTGCTCAACATCAAAGAGACGCACATGGTGATAGAGGTAATCATTTTGTACCAGTAAGCATATTTTCGAAGAGGTGCTTGAGTGTGGGGCACTAGCCGGAAGTGTGCCTTTCGTATTCTAGGGCGGTAGTTTTGCCCAAATTGTCAGGAAATGGTCTCTATAAGAGTCAAGACACTAGGCAGGTACTACAAATGCTGTAGAGTCAAGGCATTTGAAAGGGAAAAGGCCTCACTTCTGGTTAGCGTTCGTCGCTCAAAAACACCTTAGCTCAGTTTTCGAAGAGGAAAAGTTCATATTTTGCAAAGCCTTTTCTTCCCTCAGATACTACCTTGATACTTTGTGAATTAGTAAAATCAAGATTATTCTCTCCTGGTGAAATGCCCTATATAAGTTGAAAACCTTAAGTCCTACCGCATTAAAATGAAAGTGAAAGCAGTTTAAGGACATGTTTATATGGAGATGGAGCACCCCAGGTAGGTGAGGTAACCCAGGTAACCCGCCTGTCCATATAATCTCTCATTTTTAATTGATCACATTTACATGATAGGTGGGGTGACCTGCCACATGTTACCTCACCTTTCCGGGATTCCCCCACCTTCATGTAAACAGGCCCTAAATTTCCAAAATACGTGTTTAATTAGTGTTTTATAACGAGGCTACATGCTAAATTATGGAAATGATTTTTCTTTGCATGAGAATAAAACATCATTGGTTAAGTCTGAATTGGTTCGCGAGTAACCTCGCTTTGAAACAGAGGCCTAGGCCGGGGCAAAACGAAAATGACCTAACTTTGGTAGCCCATAAGAAAACTGGTTAGATTTGAGGGGTGGGTGATAATTCAGGTTGGGAAAGGTTGGATTAAACGTTTCAAATTTCTTTCAAACATCTTTACAGTAATGGAGTGCAAAATATTGTACATCGGAATCTAGCAAAGTTACCGGGTTGGACACAAGCTAAACATAGGCAACTTAAGCAATATATTTGACGCAAAAATTAAATGGAAATAAAAATACGCGAAAACTGATTGACAAATGTACGTCAGTAAATTCGTTCTTAGCTATGTGAGAAAATTGGATTGAGCCGCTTCCTCTTTAACCGAATCGCAACACTGACTTCAATGTTTCTCTGCACCACTCCACAGGAGGGGGGGAGGGTACAATAATTACATTACGAATTTTAAAATAGAAAACAATATCTCACTATTTCACTTAGCTGTGCCTGCATTCTTTTCAAAGTTCTTGTGAAGGTGAAGTGCGCAAAGAGCCAAATGATCTTCAAAATTCATTATGAATTGGGCAGTCCTGCTACCTCACCAAAATTTACGCTAACTTTTACAGTGACTTAAATTGTTTGTCGAGTTTCAGGTGATATAAGAAAGAATTGCAGTCTGGATTTGAATAATTTCATCCGTGATGAGCTTCAGCCAAATGAAGAATTTCATCGTCTGTTTAATGATGCTATTGATTCATTGTACCGAGAACTTCAGAGAGACTTGCAGTATACAGAGTATGCAGTCCATAACTTGATCAAGGTTGGTGGTGAAACAGCTTCTCGCCCCCTTTACTCAAAAAGGCGGGCGCCGGGGACAAAGCACTGTTGTAGAAGGTCGTTAACTTTCCATGACATCCCCAGAAGATACTGGATGTCTTTGAAATGGGCGTGGCACACAATAACCGGCCAGTTGTTGAAAATGTTGGGTGGGCTAGAAGCTCTAAGAACGGCTCACAGGATTGGTTTAGAAAACAATAGATAGCCTTAACCCGAAGAAAACTAACAATGAACCCCAACTCTGAAACAATAGAGATTCGGGCCAACAAGAATCTATCAAATTAGAGGTTCTAAAGCGGTTCTGGCCTACAGAAAATGTTGGCCTCTTTGATACTTTTTAATACATTGAAAGGCGCTAGGAAATGATTACATTTGAAATACAAATCACGTAAATAACAGCTACAACGCCGGTCGTCATTTGTGAAACACCTCCTGAAAGTACAAGATAAACTAAGTCGTTCCGTTGTATCGGTTCTCTCCCCTTCAATCAATAATGTTTCGTGGCAATAGTGGGTTTGCTTGGGCATAAACTTCTTCAAAAGCAATATTGATGGGGAAAGGGATTTGTAAGTGTTTTAACAATCATGACCGGGGATGTAATTTTCATACCAAATAGCTGATTTTTAGCCTTATGTAAACTAAGTTACGATTGGTGTCGTTTGCCCTGAAACCAGAGTGGTTTCTAGAGATAGGATCGCAGCAGTCATGAACATAGCACGAAAGTAAAAAAAAGCTAGATATGTGAGTATATTGTTAATGCCTCCCTTGTCTTTTCAGGGTGGATCCATTGCAAAAGGCACTGCATTAAAAAACGACGCCGACCTGGATTGTGTGATGGTCATGAACAGTATTACAAACGCTTCCCAGTTGCGTAGCAAACTACCCGACATCTTGCGTACCCTAGAGTCACGCTTGGGGAGCAGTATAGAGGACTCCTGGAGATTGACTTCCATAAAGAAGACGCGGTTCTCGTTGCAGTTTAACATGTCACGTTATTGCAACCCTGTGGAGTCTGTTAAGGTTGATCTCTTACCAACATTTGAAGCAAGCGTAGAAGGCAATAGTGGTACGTACTTAACCAAAGGAGCGTCAAAGTTGTTTTTACTAATACTTGCAATCAGGTTTTGACTAAATTATTTGTTTTATTATTTCATTGTTTAGAACGGGAAAGGTTTTACAGAAAAATGCTTGACGACAAAACGAACTGGCCATACTACTCGGCTTCTCTTGTAAAGATACAAAGAGACTTCGTCAAAGAGCGGCCCGCAAGCGTTAAAGACCTAATTCGATTGGTGAAGTACTGGCGCAAGACGTTCGTTCCACAGATTGGTAGTAAGCGCCTCCCGCCCTCTTATTTACTGGAACTTCTCACAATACACGCCTGGGAACGAGCAAATCATCCAGAGAGCTTTGACATGAAGATTGGATTCAAAGCTGTTATGGAGGTTCTAAAGAATCACCAAAGTCTTCGTGCTTTTTGGGAACATTACTACAGAAGGAATTTGATTCCAAGAGAGTACGTTCATGGAGAGTTTAAAACTGTTTTGCTACAGTGTAGGAATAAAATAGCCGCTTTTTACGTTCTCGACGAGATGGGTTCGGATGTAGATAAACCGGCATAAAATTTCGAGAAACGTCCCTTTATCCTCTCCTCCCTCTGACACATTGGGTCCATCATTCCCACAATCCTTTTACTTTTTTTCGATCAGTTGAAAAATCCGCAAGTAATGGCTCTAGTGGCAAGACATTCGTAACACGTTGTTAATTTTAAAAATGTAGCAATTGCACAAATTTTCTTTTACTATAGAATTTTGTTTATGGCATATTTCCTCTTTTGGCATTTCAGTATTCTGGATGGGGCATATGTCATTGATCCTGCCAACCCAACCAACAACCTGTACGACGCTGTTGACTGCTGGGATGAGGTGCAAAAGGTTGCAGAAGAAACCATGCGGACACCCCTTCTCAGAGATGTACCGGTTACTGCTAAATGGAAATGAAGAACCACAAGTTCTGAAAAAGATGTCTATGATATCTGAACAAAATCTGATGTCAGTTTTGAAAACTGAGGCAATTCTATTTAGGGAACCTAAAGTTGACCTATTTAAAAGTTAGTTCTTTGGAGAAAATAATCCTCAAATACTTCTATAGCTCATGATAAATTACTGAACATTGAGATTCTAAGTTTATGAAAGATTACGAAAATAAATTTGCAAAGGTCTCTTGCATAATCGTTAAGAACCTTAAAACGACACCTTAGACCGGCAATCAAGGACAACTCTGAGCATTCCAAAATACTTACATTCAAAGACTTATATTTCCTTTTTTTAAAGTCTCGATCTGGTCTAGCCTGCGTCACAGACGTATTTCGGTTCGCATAACTACAGTTTCGTTTCGTCTGTGACGTAGATAACCAGGTCTAAATCGACCAAGAAATGATGTTTATAAGTTTTAGAGTAGCGACAAGGCTATCAAGACCATTTATATAGATTTTGATTTTGGCTCGAGACCCTCTTGTTTTTTTAATAGGAGTATGATTTTGGGTCTGTAGTATTTTTAAGGTTATATTTAGTAACCATGCATGTATGGCATTGTCTAATATGACGGCAAGTAGTAATTTATTAGTTTTACAGTTCAATAAATCTTCAGTAAGGTAACAAGTCTCCACATTCTTTAACAACTCAAGGGCTCGACGATGTCCAAATTTTAAATTTTGTTCAGTTTGTGTATTGTCAAAACAATGCAGGAAAATGGTGTTTGGTGACATTTTGAGCCAGTGACAATCCACCTAGATCAGTTATCATATTCTGATTTCAGCTGGCGGCCATCTTAGATTTTCCAAAACGAGTTCGCCTATGAGTGTGGGTGAAATGTTCTGAAATTTGCTACGTGTTTGTTTATAGTAAAAGTACACCAGGATGTTTCAGAGTGATGAGAGGTTCACCTAAATGTCAGCTCAAGAGAAAACAAATTGACACTGCATGTTTCTAAAGATTTTCCAAGTTTCAGCCGACGAGTAAATGGGTAAATAAAGTAAACTTGACGAGTTTTTCAACTCAAAACCTTTTTCAAATTCCTGCTTGTGTGATTAGCGAGCGAAAAGCAAGACATCTTGACGTCACAACCACGTTTACATACTCTCATGCAAACACGCCTCTCGGCCAATCAGAGCGCGCGTACTATCTTAGTTATTTTATAAATGTGCATGTAACCGATGAAAAGCCTATGCAGGGATGTGCCGCTGGAAAGGGGATGGTTTGTTACCTATTTCTCGTAAGTAGGGTATATAATTTTGAGATAATCTGTTTCCTGTATGAATGATTTGATTTGCTAGATGAACCCTGCACTGCACTACTTTTTCCACGCCGCGTGGGGGACGAGGATGAAGAATTCCAGCAAGACCTACGTGGACGCATGCTCAGGAATCAAACCACATAAAAATGTCTTTTGACGCTGGAAGTATAATAAAATATAACTCGTAATAGATTTTTCTTTGTAATTTCAGATGGCAAGGACTTTCTATGAGCTGTTTACCATATTTGTGAAATAGAAATGTTGATGCCATGTAAAGGGACATTCATGCGGGGACACCCCCAAATTAATAATTTCTGACAAGCAAGAAAGAAATCCCGGTAGGTACGGTGGGGAACCCCCCCTTATTATAAAGTCGAATTTAAAATACAATGGTGGGTTAACTCAATTAAAGTAAATAGTTTAAATAATTGCTTCCTTAGGGGTCTCCAAAACTGGCGATTCTTTTTTAGCCAAGTGCATGTGTTGATAAGTAACGAACAAGATGTAGGTATTCGGTATGACCCGAGTGTATGGCAAGGCCACATATTGCTGCTATTCAACCACCAGACAAAGCGGCCATACTGGTGCACTTAAGCAACAGAAAACGTTTTCCGTGTTTGCATAGCCTAATATGAACACGAGAGGTGTTGGGAGAATTCGAGACAGTAATGCAAACCCGAGACGAAGTCGAGGGTTTGCATAACTGTCAAAAATTCTCTTAACCCCTCGAGTGTTTATATCAGGCTATGCAAACACACGAAAAAAGTTTTCTATTGACTTATAAAATAACTTTCCCGAGAAAAACGCAAAACTCTTAGTTACGGTCGTGATTAAAAGAAAAATTCTTACCAGTCGCAAAGTCTTGTACACGAAGACTTGCACGCGTAATCAGTTCTTGTTTTGCAAAAGGATGCTTTCCAAAATACGGATTTTTCTCGCTTAAAATGTCAGCTTAAACGAAAACAAAATTGACACAGCGTGTTTGTAAAGATTTCCCAAGTTTCAGCCGACGAAGGAATGGGTAACTAAAGTAAACTTGTCGAGTTTTGATCACAAAAACATTTTCAAATTCGTGCTTGCGTGATTAGCACGCGTGAAGCAAAACGTCTTGACGTCACAACCATGTTTACATACTCTCATGCAAACACTCCTCTCAGCCAATCAGAGCGCGCGTACTATCTTAGTTATTTTATAAAAAACAATATTTTTTTTGCAAAACACACGGGAACGCTCTTGTTCTTGGCCACCAGCAAGGGGGAAGTGACGTCAGCTTAAAACCAGCAAAAATAGACCCCATTTAAAATACAATAGTGGGTTATTTAGTAGTTTTTAGTACAAATTATTACCCTCTTCCTCTATTAGTACTCGCCAAAAAATGGCATTTTTTCAGCCATGATGTTTATAATTTAGAGAGCTATATTCTGTTTCACTATTGTATGTCGACGTCGGGGATTTACCTCGTCTGGCCACCTGATATATGCGCATAAACTTGTGATTGAAATACATATATATAACAATCCAGCAAAGAAAGGTTTATTTCACTTGACAAGCTACGTTCTCACATAGTGAACTAGTTATGCCTTCGCGATCCAAACCTTTTCAGTGTACACTTTGTTTAAAGCGGCGCAGGTTTGCCACAGATCATGGCCTTGCTCAACATCAAAGATCCTTACATGGTGTGAAAGGTATCCATTTTGTAAACGCATATTGTAAGCAAAGACATTTGAGCGACGGTGGGGTTAACCGGAAGTGGATCTTTCGCTTTTTGAAGCGGTAGTTTTGTCCAAATCGTCGAAAAATCGTAACTATAAGATTAAAGAAACTAAGCAATTACTACAAATGTTATAGCGTCAAGGTATATTAAAGGGAGCTAAATGGAAAACGCCTCGCTTCCGGTTAGCGTCCGTCGCTCGAAAACGCCTTAGATTTATTGGTTTTATACGAAGAGGAAGGGTCGCCTATTTTGAATCACTCATTCTCCATCTCAGATACTACATTAGTATCTTAATATTTTGTGAACTAATGAAATGGCTTGTATCAGTTCAAAAAACTTAAGTCCCACTAAATCGAAATGAAGCTGAAAGCAATTTCAATGACTTCCCAAGAACGACGTAATTGTTTGGCTCCCAGTTAGATCAGGTGAGGGAGGGGTGGTCGATCATTTAAGCACTTTGGGGGAGGGGTGGATTAAACGGTTCAAATTTCTTCAAGGCCATTCCCCTTTTTTTCGTTTAGCGTCGAATGCGTTTCCTGATATTGAGGTCGATCGGTCATCAAATGAAAAAAAAGAAAAAAAAAAAAAATCATAGGAAAGTTTGGAAATAGGAGGCCTGAAACCCCAGCATCATTGCTATGGAGCCTGGAAACAGCAAGACATGGTTACCTAGTCGGCACAAACTCAATATAACAGAAAATCTGATGGTCGATTTCATGGTAAAAAGCAAAAAGGATACACCACCGCAACTTCTATGCCTGGAAACGCTTATACAAATACTCATATTTCGGACTAAAAAAATAATTAAAGTCAAAAAAGATTTAATTTCGTCGTTCCTTTTATTCCCTTGAAAATGCCAAAAATTTGGTTCGGTCGGACGACGCGCTTAACGAAGAAAACAAAAAGAGGATGGCCTTACATAGTTTCACAATAATATGAATGTGCGTTGAAAATATTGTACTTCAGAATCTAGCAAAATTACCGGGTTAAACAATAGCTAAACACATACATACATGCATACATACATACATACATACACTTTATTTAGACATGGTAAAAACACCAGTTACAATAGGACAATTAAAAAAATAAAACTGATTTGCATGATTGCCGTGTGGGAGTACGAGGGGGACTTAAGGCAATTGATTACATTTGAAACGTAGTAAAAGATCTGGCCTCTGTGGCATTATGGGGAGGGCTATTCCACAGCTGTGCGCCGGCCCACTGTAGCAGAGACTTCGTTTAAGGAATTCAGTGCGGGGCCTGGGCAGAGCTAAGGCAGGCAGCCCAAGCAATGTTTTAGAGGCTTAAATAAAATAAAAAGAGAAATCCGCGAACTTTAAGAAATGATCGTCAGTAATCAGTAATCTTATTCTCTTCCATGGAAAGTTATTGTTATGTGAAGATTTTATCGAATTTTGTGATCTGGCCGTGGGTTTACCCGAGGGTATGTCCCCGTAAGAATATTGGATTCAAGGTTTCTTTAAGAGGGTTTCATTTTGCAGCCCATGTCACATCGAATTGGCTCGTTTTTCCGCACCACTTCAAGGTAAGGGCGAAGGGGGTGGGGTGGGGGGAACGCATAGTTTTAAAATAAGTAGTGGCGCTGATGTTGTTGTTTGGGCCTCCTGTCTTGGTCTGTTTGCTGGCTATCCTCTACTTGTGTGGTTTTAAAAGTTCTTGTCAAGGTGAGATGTTAGGCGAGTAATCTAGAAAATTCATGAAGAATGCTAAATAACAATGACCTAAATTGTTTGTCGACAGTTTCAAAAGAAAGGTCAATCCCTTGTTCATATCCATTCTGCACCCGTAAGCGTAAATTTCGATACGAGTTTGACCTGAAGCAACATCTGGAAAACCCTGGCAAGTGGCATGGGAAAAAAGGTAATATTAGCAATTGTAAAACCTTAACATACACTGTTAATACGTGTGTTTATACTCAAGTCCTTATGGTTCGACATATGATGGGTCAATGTGTCATGAGCCAATGAGTCATTTAAATAAAACGAATCCCTAAATGCTAACCATTTTCAAGTCAGTGCTAAGATTCTGCTAAAGCTGTCACTATTTTCAGTGTTCAATGCTGATCGAACTCATAACTTGACTCGTGACTCATTGACTCGTTTGACTCACAAAGCAAGCTTTCTCACTGCATGAAGGGAACCTAGTTCAAGAGGCGAACCTAGTACATTGAATTAAGTATATGAAAAGTTCGGCGTCTGAATCAATTTGGAACGGTTCAGCCGTTTTTTTCGCCTAGCCTGACCGAGAATTTCGCCTTTGGAGCGACTTTAGAACGGCTTTGATTCAGACGCCGAACTTTTCATGTACCTAACCTAATGCATAAATTATTATAACGTATTTTGTAAGTAGTTTGACCGAATTGAGCATTTTTCTCCTTTTGAATTTAGTTCGGCTGGAATTAAGATCGGCGTCTGAATCAATTCAGCCGGTCCAAATAAATTGGGTTCGGTCTTAATTCGAATTAGGTTCGGTTCATGAAAAGTACGGCGTCTGAACTGCCTTAGGCAGTGGTTATTCCCAAATCTGGGGAGTGGTTATTCTTAAAACTTCAGGGCTCAGACGGCAACGAAACGGCAAAAAAGCAATAGGTTTTATAAGCAAAACAACAATTTCGCACGTCCACCACGCTTGTTTGTAAATTTCTTTGAGGGTGCTATCAGGGTTAACCGTTAGCTTTCAAACGGCCTAAAATTTAACCGTCAGCCGTCGGAAATTGGTCCTTTTTATCGTCAACCGGCAAATATGCAGATCAATGTTAGCCGTCAAAAAGTTTCAAGGTATTTTAAGGTGGCTCGATACAATTCTTCAGGGTCAATACCTCCCAAGTTTGAGCATCAACTGCATCGCCATAAACAAAGATTTGGAAAAATTGTCACCACAATTGTATTATATAAAGGTGAAAATTTGCTATGATCAGGGTAGCAATGACATCGGAGTTGTCATAGCAACGAAATGACGCCATTACCTATTTTACTTGCAGCAGTATTTGTCGGCACAGGGAACTGTTCTTCCAAAATCGTTTACTGGAGCTTTTTCCTCCTATAGCCGCCTCGATGTTCGCGAAGTTTAAGCGCAATCTGTAAGAGCGTTATCTAGATATTTTGGAATGAAGGTTTTAAGCTTAGAAATACAATAAAAATGGACAATCTTGATGTTTGGCCGTTATCTGTAGAAAACGAAGCGCTTTTGACATGCAATTTCACCTCATAGTAGTTCAATCTTTTTAAAAACGTGGGTGAAAGATCATGGAGATAGCTCCAGCCGATTGCTAGAAAGAAGGATTGGACTGGTATGTATCGAGGCGCTCTAGTTAGCGGTTTTGTAAACATTTTGGTCTACTTTAACAAATTAGCGAATAATTTTTAATACACTCGATAGATTTTTTCAGAAAATTGAGATTCATCAGGTTATGGGCTCCTGATTAAGCGGATTAAGCGTCGTTTTAGCAGGGACACCCAACGTCAATTCTTGGAAAATATCTGTTCGGAAGACGAATTGAGATCTAGAATTTTCAGAACATTTGTTGCAAAATTTCTTGCTTGCCTGCCTCTCCTAGGATTTTCGAACATCAAAAAATGGTATAACTGCCCATTTTCAACGGATTTTTACCCTTAAAAAGGTCACCTACAATTTTCGGGAGCCTTTTTTCTGGCTGAAATTTTCGAAAAGGTAAGTTTTGATCCCTATAATTTTCGGATCACTAGACTTTCAGCTAGGAAATCCGAACAGATAAAACTGTTTGTGGGTGTCCAGTATTTTCGGATTACTAAACCTTGTTTGTATGGTAAGTGACAGATCTGGGTAACCAAAGGAAAAAAAAAAAAAAATTTTACCATCCGAAAAAGTGGGGGGCGGGGGGGGGGGGGGAAGGGGGCTAAAGCCCCCCAGCCCCATCCCCTGCGCGGTCCCTGCTAACACGAGCGCCTCGATACATACTAATCAAATCTTTCTTTCTAGCAGTCAGCTGGAGCTATCTCCATGATCTTTCACACACGTTTTTAAAAAGATTGAAACTAGTATGAGGTGAAATTGCATGTTAAAAGCGCTTCTTTGTCTACAGATAACAGCCGAACATCAAGATTGTCCATTTTTCACTGTATCTCTGACCATAAAAACTTCATTCGAAAATATCTCGAAAACTCTCAAATAGATTTCGCTTAAAACTTCACGAAAATCGAGACAGTTATTGGAGGAAAAAACTCCCGTTAACGATTTTGGAAGAACAGTTCCCAGTACCGACAGGAGGGGGTTCGTTGTTATGACGACTCCGATGTCATTGCAACCCCGATCATAACAAATTTTCATCTTTATCCAATACAACAATGGTGGCAATTTTTTCAAATCTTTGTTCATGTTATGGCGACGTAATTTATGCTCAAACTTGGGAGGTATTGACCCTGAAAAGCTGTATCGAGCCACCTAAAATCTCACTGTTTCAGCTGAGATTCACGGACCTGAAGAAAAAGCGGTTCCCATTCTTGAAAACACTCTCTAGAGACACTTCAAGACCTTACAACTTGCTCATATCTGAAATATTTCGGAAATTCAAAAGTGAAAGGCCATGAGCATGACAACCTCAAAAACACAACAATTATTATCAATTAATATTGAGGTAAATGTTTACGTAAACTCTTGAACTAAATTTCCACTTAATAACTGTCAACCGTCAAAAGCTCTGAAATTTAACAGTCAACCGTCGAAGCTACCACCCCATTGGGACCGTTTTCTTTGCCGTTGTTGCAAGACTTCAACGTAAAACTTCCTAGTTTTACGTTTTCCGGTTAGCGTCCATCGTTCAAAAACCCCTCACCCTAGATTTTGATTTGAACAATAAAAGTTACATTTTTGGTGTGGTACTTCTTAAACTTGTAAAATGCCTTGTATCGGTTGAAACGTCAAATCCCACTGGATGAATAAGAATTTTAACTGAAAGCAATTTTTCAAAATTACGTTCAGAAAAGGCTTTAAATAAGCATTTGAAAACCCTTTGCATACCGAATGAAAAAAATTGAAGTGTTTGGTTGGAGATCAGACCAGGTGAGGGGAGGGTGGTTGATGTGGCCCGGCGTATGTACTCGAACATTCGGTAATCGAATCAATCGAATTAAATCGAGTTTGATCGAACGATTAAGTTCGATTGCCGAAAACGATCGATCAAAATCGAACTCACCAAACGTTTGGACAATCGAACGTTAACACAATCGAACGTTCGATTTCCGACCTTTTGATCTGACAGTTGAAGAAAAATGGTCTCAACTGGTTTTGCGTGGAAAAAACACTTTGGCAGCCATAGGCTCCTGCTGATATATAACGATTAGAAATACGTTATCGTAAAAATCTCGTGAAGCTGAAAAGGGTCAGCAGTGAGAATAAAGGGAAACAAGGCAAGGGGAAAATTACATGAACAAAAAACTAAAACTAGGCAGAAAAAAATGTGTAAAGACACCGAAAATTTCCACTCGGAGATTCGAACCTACATCAAGAGCCCATTATGGCTCTTGTCAAAATTCTTTATGAATTGGGCAGTCCTGCTACCTCACAAACATTTCGCTGAATTTTTTGTAATTGTTTGTTTAGTTTCAGATGATATAAGAGATAATTCTAGCCTGGATTTGAACAAATTCATACATGATGAGCTACAGCCAAATGAAAAATTTCATCGTCTGTTTAATGATGCTGTTGATTCATTGTACCGAGAACTTCAGACAGACTTGAAGGGTACAGAGTATGCAGTTCATAACCTGATCAAGGTTGGTGGTCAGACAGCCCCCCTCCCTTCGCCCGAAAAGTGGGTGGTTAAGAAAGACGCCGGGGAAAAGGTGTCGTTGTAGATGTTGTTAATTTTCATCAATATCCCTAGAAGATACTGGACGTCTTAAAAAGGACGTGGCACACAATAAACGGGCGACGGTTGAAAATGTTTGCCTCTCCGATAGTTTTCAATACATTCGAAGATGCTAAGGAATAGTGAAATTTGAAATAATTTGTTAACTTCCTGAAAGTTCAAGATAAACTAAGTCGTTCCACGAATACCTGTATCGGTTCACCCTCCTTCCCTCAATAATTTTTCGTGGGTTTGCTTGGGCGTAAACGTCTTAAAAATCAATATTGATGGGGAAGGGGAAAAGAAATTCGCAAGTGTTTCAACAATTATAACCGAGATGTAGCTTTCATGCCAAATCCATTAAAAGCAAGAAACTATAATGGGGACAGAGAGGGCATCCCCCATATACACCCCATTCCATAGGTAATTCGTCTCGAGTTATTTTTAGAACCGCAGATCCCAAGGGGGATTGGACAACAGCCAATCACATAGCGCGAATGTATTCCGCGTGGACGACCCACGCTAGAGCCACGCGTCCTCCACGAATTGACGCAGAACAAAATGGGGGAAGACGCGGAGAGCGATTTTGCTATTCCTTTTGTCGACGAAAACGACTAAAGCGAGATTTCTGCGAAAGCTGTGTCAGCGAAACGGAAATTAAAAAAGAATCGCCCTTCCTCTCTTGTATAGAGCTAACAGTACAGCAGGGAAATCCTTAACACACTGAATATTCTCTCAGGATCATTTATAATTTACAGTTTGAAGAGAGCAATTTCTGGTTTGATATTTATTCCTTTATTAATCTTTTATTATTCAACAAAAATAACACTGGGCGTCCTACTTGCCTTATTAGGGACTTTAAGATCCAACGGCGCGACGGCGACAAGAACGTCGCTTAAAAAGTGAGTTTGAGTTTTTTCAGTCTTTATAGCGATTATTCCAACCCACTTACTTTATCAATTGTAGGCGAACCCTCCTGAAGCTGAATTTCAAGGGACCATATTCAAGCTCAGAAAGAGAAATAAAATTTCGTCGTTGCTTGTTTACGTCCTCCATAAAACGCGAAATTAGGCATTTTCACGTCGTAGTCGTGCAAAAACAGGAAAGAAATGAACAAAAAAGTGTGTTGCACGTGCGAAGTTGTTGTTTTGCTAATTAAACCTATTGTTTTTTTGACGTTCTAGTTGTCGTCCGCGTCGTTGGATCTTAAACTCCCTATTGTACAAACGACCGGTTTCAATAGACCGGCGAAATTTCTCATTTTATTAAAGCACTGAGGTTACGACAACTTCGAGTTAAACTGATTTCACGGGTTGTCAAAGAGTCCAGCGATTCCTTTTTCCCAGGTAAGCGCCGACTCATTTCGCTTCAATATTCAAGAATGCTCTCGATCTTTTTACGCTTTCATTGCCTTTCGCCCGACATGTTTTGCACGGCGTTTAGTCATGCGAAACCTCCACGAAACATCCACGCCTCGCGCGAGGTAACTTAATCCCGATTCTAAAAATAACTCGAGACGAATTACCTATGGAATAGGGTGTATATGGGGGATGCCCTCTCTGTCCCCTTTATAGTCTCTTGATTAAAAGTTAAGGTTAGCGTATCCGGTACTTTTGCCCTGGAGTCTCCTTCTTGCTAGACCTAGGGTCACGGTTGTCGTGTGGTCTCGTCAGTGTAGCACGAAAGCGATAAAAAATGTTGTGACTAGATCCTACACGCCTACATTGTCTTTGTAGGGTGGATCCATAGCAAAAGGCACTGCAATAAAAAACGACGCCGACTTGGATTGCGTGATGGTCATGAAGAGCATTGACAACGCTTCACAGTTGAGAAAGAAACTACCCGCCATCAAGGATAAGCTTGAGTCATGCTTGACGGGCAGCATAGGGGGCTCATGGAAATTGGTTTCTGAGCAGAAGGAAACGCGGTTCTCCTTGCAGTTTAGCATGTCACGTTACCCAGGGGAGACTGTTGAGGTTGATCTCTTGCCAACATTTGAAGCAAACGTACGGCCGGACATCGATGCCTTTTTAGGTACGTAACAGGAGGAGTTGCAACTTTGAGTTACTCATAGAGTAGTTAGTGCACGGCTTTTTTAATGGGAAGCCCCCTTGAAGAAATTCCCAGTTAACTCAACGTTCATAATCAAACGTAACTCAACTCATCGACAGCTGCTTTTTACCTTATGTAATTGTTCACCCGGTTTTCAATAAGTCCGCAAAATGTCTCAGTAGCCTCCCTCGCAGACATTCTTAGGGAAGGAACGCGTGACGCACCCCTAAGAATGTCTGCGGGGGAGGCTACAAAATATCCAAAATCAGCTAAGATTTGTTTTGTTTTCCCTTTTTGGTCAAATTAACATCTGTTTCCAGTATGGCAATCTCTTTTTTACTACCTATTGTGATCTTAATTTTGAACTGATTTATTATTGCATCTTTATCACTAATACTTCTTTCATGCCATTCTGAATTCTTTTTCTTTCCAATTAATTTGAAGAAACTGTACCCTGAAATTTTTTCTGTCACTTGTATGACCCACGCCGCACTGTGCTCATTTCATTTCCTTTTCATCTCAGTGTGTTTTTTTTTTTTTTTTGGACAAAAGACTGGTCTTCACTTTGTTGCAACATCTTAAACCGTTCATTTAATTTTGTTTGCCATCAATATCTTCCATTAGTTTGCTAACAACAGGAGCGAAATTCATATCGTTAGTAACGGGCTTGCACACGCTCAAATCCCTACCCGGGGGACAGTTCCTGAAATCAAATTCCTTGCATTGGTAGGCAGTAGTTCCCCCATACCGATGCTGACTCTAGCGTTTAACATTTCACATGTAGGTGCAACAGACCTAAATAACCATTGCTCGCATATTAAACGACTTAATTGGGTCGTTCGTCAACTGCTTTTCAGTGTAGCTACAAAGATGCATAATTTTGAGAAGTGATTCATCAGCGTTTAGTAAAAATAATTTTATATAAATGTTGAATCTATTCAATGTCTTAGAACGGGAAAAGTTTTACAGAAACATGCTTGACGACACAACCAACTGGCAATATTATTCGGCTGCGCTTGTGCTGATTCAAAGACACTTCGTCACGGAACGGCCTGCACTCGTAAAAGACCTGATTCGATTGGTGAAGTATTGGCGCAAGACGTTCCTTCCAAAGAAAAGTGCTAAGCGCCTTCCCCCCTCTTATCTACTGGAGCTTCTCACAATACATGCCTGGCAAAATGCAAATCGTCCAGAGAGATTTGACGTGAAGATTGGCTTTAAAGCTGTTATAGAAGCTCTAAAAGATCACCAACGTCTTCGTGTTTCTTGGGGAGATTACTACAGAGAGGATTTAATTCCAAGCAGGTACATTCATAGAGTTTTTAAAATTAATGTAACTAGGATTAAGGAGCCGCTTTTTAACTGGTATTCCCTTTTTACCTTATTTCGATAAGTTGGCCGAGTGGTTAGAGAGCTTGGACTTGCAACTCGGAGGCCCCGAGTTGAGGTCCCGCTCTGACCACTAGCTGGATTTATTCACAGTAGTCCCGAGTTCAAATCCTCGGTCATGTTTGTAAAATTTAATAGCCAGCTGGGATTCTTACCCCTGTTAAGTTTGATTTAAATTATTTGTTTCAGATATTTGCTCGGCCCCACTAGCATTAGTGTCATAAACACTGCCGAGGGTAAATAACGGAATTATTATTATCATTATTATTATTATTATGGTTGTTATTAGTTGCAAAATCTAACAGAATGTCTCTCGAGGCAAGAAATTGAAACACGCTAATTTTAAAAATATAGCAATTAAACGAATTTTCTTTTACTGGAGAATTTTATTTATGGCATATTTTCGTTTTTTGCATTGCAGTCTCAAGCGTGGGCCATATATCATTGACCCAGCAAATCCAACCAATAACCTGTACGACAAAGTTAAGTGTTGGCCTTTGGTGAAAAAGGTTGCAGAAGAAACCACGCAGAAACCCCTTCTCAGAAATGTGTGGGTTTCTGCTAACTGGGAAATAAAGTCAGAAGAACAACGATTTTATTAGATTTTTTCTTCACAGGATAATAACTTTACTTTAAAAAAGATGTTAAATCAAAGAGAAGACCAGTCTTGTCAGTCATTGGAGTTTCC
>NC_133214.1:14845433-14955433 GCF_958299795.1 Porites lutea | reverse complement strand
TACGGTGGGGAACCCCCCTAATTATAAAGTTGAATTTAAAAATACAACGGTGGGATAACTCTAGTATTTAAAGTAAATGGTATAAATTACTGCTTTTTTAGAGATTTCCAATACTGGCAATTAGGCATATTAAACTTTGTATGTTTTCCGGAAGTAATAAACAATTTAGTAAGGTATTTAGATATTCGGTATGGCCCGAGTGTATGACGAGGCCACGATATTGCTGCTTATCTTTAACCACTACAAAAAGCACAAACAATGTTTTTTTTCGCGGAATTTGCATTAAGAGAGTGTTTGGTTCGCAACACTGAAGTGAGCACTTTTGTTCTTGGCCACCAGCATGGTCAGATCGTATTACCGTGGCTCGTAGGGACAAAACACTTCCCAGAATCCAAAAACACGTTCCAAAATCCAAAACACGTCCTCCTCTGGGAAGTGTTTTTGGATTCTGGGAAGTGTTTTGTCCCTACAAGCCACGGTAAGATTGACGTCATCTGAAAACAAACAATAACAAACTCCAATGTTTAAGAATACAACAGTGGGTTATTTCAAGTATTTAGAACCTTTTAGTGCAAGTTATTACCCTCTCTTAGTACTCGCTAAAAACTGGCATTTTTTTCAGCCATATTTTTTTAAATTTTGTGAGTTTTATTCGGGGATGGCATTGTATGACGTGTATGACGAAGTCGGGGATTTCCCTTTCAAAGGCCACATTTGCGCATGGATGTGTGAAGTAAAAACATAAAACGAACCAGGAAAGTTAAGTTTCGCTTTTACTTGAGAAGCTTTGTTCCGTAATGAGTTAGTTGCGGTTTCCGCTATGAAACCTTTTCAGAGCACAGATTGCTCGAAGCGGTTTAAAACAGATAATGGCCGTACTGATCATTGAAGAGCCGTACACTGTGGTGAACCAGTTATGAATTCGAAATTGAAACCCTATCGGTGTCCTGTTTGTCGGAAGCGGTTTGCGACCGATAATGCCTTAAAGAATCATATAGAACGCTCAACAAACAAGAAGCATCAGAAAATGAGAGGTAATATCAATCAATGATACTAGAACAAGATCCCAGTACAGTGGGGGTTCATTGGGCTGCTGTGAGACTGCCGACCGCGTGATGCAGTGGTTTATTATTTTAGGAACTGATAGATTATAAGTAGTACGGTATGCAGGGAAACTTCAATAAGCTTTAATGCATAGACATGAGCTTAAGCAAAAGCGTTTGAGCGACAGACGCTATCTGGAAGTGGACTTTTTGCATTCTTGAGCAGTGGTTTTGCTCAAATCGTCTTTCTAAGAGTAAGGGCACTTAGCAAATCGAGGCGTCAAGGCACATTTTAATGGGCCTCACTTCTTGTTAGCGTCCGTCGTTTAAAAACGCCTTAGCTTGCCTTACTTAATTTCCGAAGAAGGAAAGTTGCATATTTTGCATATCTTTCTCTACTCCCAGATATATATTCTATACTTTGGTACCCTGGTGTCTTGTAAATTAGTTAAACGCCTTGTATCAGTTAAAAACCTAAGTCCCAATGGATTAAAAAACGAAACTGAAAGTAATTTAAATTACTTTCCAAGAATGACGTAATTGTTTGGTTGCTATATATTTAAATCAGTTGGGGGAGGGGAGGGTTGGTAGATCATTCAACCAAGCTGGGAGACGGGTGACTAAAACGGTTTAAATTTCTTTCATTTTGTTTTACAATGATGGTCGTGCAAAATGTTGTACTACGGAATCTAGCTAAATCACTGGGTTTAACACAAGCCAAGCGATGTATTATGGGCTTGAATAAAATGACATAATCGTCAATAAACTTATGGTATTCACTTCCATGGAAAGTTATTTGCTGCATGGGTATTTTATTGAATTTCCATATTAGACAGAGGATTTCTTGTTACGCTGGTTTATTTCCCTGTAAGGATACAACTGGATTAAAGGTTTCTTTAAGAGGTTTTTATTTAGCCTGCCCTGTAACCACACACTGCTCCGCAAGTCCGCAACCCTCCAAGAGGGGAAGGGGGCGGGGGTTTGAACTGAGGGAGCATAATTTTCCAAAGTTATTGCATTTGGCGCTGACGTTGTAGATTAATTTGGAAATCCAATCCTTTCATGGTGGTCTGTTTGCTAGCCAAGGTCTACCTGAATGCTGTTAAAAGTTCTTGTCAAGGTGAGGTATTGGGCAAATGAACTGTAAAATTCATAACGAATTTAAGTATTTTAATTTTTTTTCACGTTTCAGGTGATATATCTTGTCCACATCCATGTTGTAAACGTAAATTTCAATCTCAGTACGAGTTTACCCCCCGCGCCCTAGAGCAACATTTGGACAACCCAGGCAACTGGCATGAAGGTATAATATTAACAATAATTATAAAACTTTTACATAAACGTTTATTTGTACAGTGGAGTACTAATGGTACGGCATGATGGGTCAATGAGTCATTTAAACAAAAAGGAATCCCTGAATACCAACTATTATCGAGTAAGTGTTTAACCCTGCCTAAAAATCATAGACACTCTGTATGGGTATTTATGATGAAATCGCCGAATTGATGGGAAGTGCATGACGATAACGAGGTCCGCACGTAGTAAACGACAGGCTTACTATTTGTGAACAGTAAACGAAGGATTGGCGCCTTTGAGCCTCCACCATAAACAGCAGCGCCGCTGTCCTCTTATTTTTGAAGCTTTCCGGCTTTGATAACCAGGCTCCCCTTTTAACTATGGGCAAGTTGCATACAGTTATCAAAACAAGCGTTGTAGCGTCGATGAATACTTAATGGCAAAAGGCCTCACTTTGGGTTAGCGTCCGTCGTTCGAAAACCCCTTACCCTAGTTTTCAGAGTACGATTATAGCCTGCGAGCTTAACCTGCGAGCAAGCTCTTCGCTCTCTCTTTTGACCCTGCCGCCAGACCGCCTCGGAGAGCTTGCTCGCAGGCTAATACGAATAAGAAAGGTCGCATATTTTGGGTATTTTTCTTTCTGCTTTTAGCTCGATACTACCTTGGTACTTCTTTAACAAAACTTGATAGCAATTTTAAGCAAGTAAGCATTGAAAACCTTTATATAACGAAGGAAGTACAGTAAAACCCCGCTTTCCGGCCCGCTGCTTAATACGGACACTTCATTATTACGGACATTTTGCTTTGTCCCCGAGGAAAGAAAGCCCTTACATTTTCTCTAAATTCGACCCGCTTAATACGGACACCACATTAATATGGCCCACTCAGATTTGACTGTACAGCCGAACCCAGCTTTACGGACACCCGCTTAATACAGACACCTCATTATTACGTGACAGTTGGTTTGTCCCTGGGAAAAGAAAGCCCTCTCATTTTCTCTAAATCGGACACTTTCTATGGACCCTTCACTGTCTTTATAAATGGGGTTTGACTGTGAGCTGTTTGGTTGGAGATTGGTGGTCGTTGTCAGGTGAGTGTGGAAAAGCAGTTTCCGAAAAATTGTAATGCAAAATGATGAAGTACGGAATGATGCAAGAAACTTGGAGTAAAGTATCATTTTGCCTGCTTTGTAACACACCTCAGTGGCTCGTGTTTCCTCGCCACTCCACGGGGCCGGTAAATTTTCTTACAAAATTTGAAATAACTGAGGATTTAAATCGTGAGATGCTGTGCCAACGAACCCGAAAATTTACGATTAATTAGGCAGTCCAGTTGCCTCCTAAAAACTACACTTGACAACAGTGACTTAATTGTTTTTTTAGGACTCTTAGATCGAGCTTGTTCCAGCGGCGACGTGAATATATTCATACGTGATTATCTGCAGCCAGATGAAGAATTTCATCATCTGTATAATGATGCGATTCATTCCTTGTACATAGAACTACAAAGACTCTTGGGGGATACATTCTATGGAATTCATAACTTGATCGAGGTTAGTGGCGCGACAACCTTCTCTCCCCCCACCCACTCGAAAGAAAGACGCCGAGGCAATAGAATCGTTATAGATGCCGTTAACTTCCAACGAAATCCCTAGAAGATACTAGAAGTGTTTAAAAGGGGCGTAGCACCCCAAAATCAGCTAGCAGTTGAAATGTTTGCTTTAGTCTTATTCTTAATATGCGCAATGAGTAGTTTTACGATTTACGCCAGCCCACAAACGCCTGCTCAACCGAGAGCAACATTCCCTTCCCATTGTGGTAAGTGACCAATCAACAGTTGTGAAAGTGTTGACAGGCTAAACACTACTCATAACCTCGTGGTAGTGTAAAAACATGACCCTAGAGTTACCTTGTTCCTTCTTTTCTTTCCTTCGCAAAAGTTATGCAGTGCACAAAGTATTCTAAAATCTGACTAAATCTTACTTTTGCCGCTCTTAGTCTAACATTTACTAGAGGTCATAAAGCTTTCCTTGTGTTTCATGTGGTCAAGGTCAACTTTCCAGAATTTGGAAAGTACAATGAGATTGGCAAAACTTGGGAAAGGAATGTTGTTCTCGGTTGAGCAGGCGTTTGTGGGGAGGGACGAAATACGAGCTCCCCTAAAAACGCCTGCGTGGGAGGCTAACCAGGAATTTGAGGACGCCAGTAACCACAGAAATGAACAAAAGGGGGCTCTTATAGCAGGTGTCCCTTACTCTCTCCCCCCAATCCCCCTCCTTTTTTCCCTTCCTCCCTATCCCCTACTCGTTTCGACTACTGCTACGCAGGCTACTTAATTGCAAACTCTATTTGGAATAGTTCTCGTGAAACATCCTGCAATGGGTCGGATCCAGGGCATGACCGTCGAAAAGATAGTGATGATTTTCTTGCATTTAAATAAATAATAATAATAAGTAATATATGTATGGCCATACCATTAAATAGGTTTAATCGAAAGCAGATGACTGGAAAGTATTGGCAAATATACGTAGTTTGAGCTAATTACAAATAAATAGAAATGAGATTAGGTAACCTCCCAAGCAGGCGATAGACTGATACTTTTGGTCCCTTCAGTGCCGATCTTGACGAGTAGGACAGTATCAAGGGTCAAGCTGTTGCGAAAATATGTAGCACGAAAGTGACTGAAAAAATTCCGGCTATGAATAGATTCTGCATACCTACCCTGTCTTTGTAGGGTGGATCCATTGCAAAAGGCACTGCACTAAAAAGACACTCCGACTTGGATTGCGTGATGGTTATGAAGAGGATTAAAGACGCTAGCCAGTTGAGTAGGAAACTACCCGTCATCTTGACTGACCTAGAGTCACGCTTGAAAAAGAGCTGGAAAGGGAACCCATGGCAATTGAAATCCATAAAGAAATCTACATACTTGGTGCAGTTTAAAATGTCTCGTTATTCTAAAGATGTCAAGGTCGATCTCTTGCCAAGATTTGAAGCAAACGTAGACACCGATGCTGGTACGTACCTAATGACATAAGGCTAGTTGCGTTGCTCATAATTAAGTTTGTCAGTACATGGCTTTCTTCCCAAGCCATTGATAACTCAACAAAGGTTCATTCCCAGTGCTTCACCCATTTTAAGGAAAAAAAAGCTAGGGAGACAGTTAGCTCAATTCCTCACTCCAAAACCTTATATGAGGGGAATGAGGTTAAGTTTTCGGCGCAATGACTTCTGGGATCGCTTGAGAGGACAAGCGTTAGTTGTGATTGGTCGATGGTATGCAAGGCAACCATAAACCAATCATAAGAAACGATTTTCCATCCAAACGATCCCAGAAATCCAACCTCGTTCCCAGGACTTTTCCCACCCATTTTTGGAGGGAAAAGCCCTGGGGACGAGGTTCCAGAAATCGTTGTTTAAAGTGGAGTTGGGGAATTCCTAGTCATACAAAAAACATAAATAAACCTTGACCTTGGCACGGGGGCCTGTATCTCGAAAATCCCGATAATTAATTAACGAAACCAGAAAGCTGTTATTCTTTACACTAAAATCGAGGTCTCAATAGTTAACATGATAAAACAATCAGTTAACAAAACAAAATAGATTGGTTTGTTAGCTAGTACCCGCGCTCTTTTTCTTTAGATTTCGATTTGAATATTTGGTTGCAGTCCCGTAAAGTTAACGCGAATTCTGAGAAGCGGACACCAGGACTTTTTAGCGCGCGGGAAAATGGTGAGGACAAGGTTAAACTCAACGCTCTTAACCCAACGCATCTTAATAGATTTTAATATAGTTACTGAAACTTGCTTAGCTATTTTGGCCAATAAGAGTTTTTTTTCTGGTTTCTTTCTCTATTTTGGTTCATTTTTGTTATTTCTTGTTGCTGGACTTGTTTTCTCCAGCTACACCAGTCTTCAATAAGTAATTTATCCATTAAAATTATGGGCGTAGCTTTAATGACTTCAACAGTAATTTTTAGATTGTTGGTTAACTACTTATTAGTGAAGCTATGTGCGCAATCCGTGAGAAGCGAGTTATGTAAATCTTTTATGATGTTGAATCTGAGGAGAAATTTAATGTTCTCTTAGAAAGAGCAGAGTTCTACAGGCAAATGATGGACGATGAAGAAAACTGGGAATACTATTCGGCTGCTCTTGTGAAGTTACACGTAAAGTTCGTCACGGAACCAGTGGAACGCCGGCCTCAAAACGTAAAAAACCTGATTCGCCTGGTGAAGTATTGGCGCAAGACGTACATTCCACAGACTGGTCACGAGCGACTCCCGCCCTCGTACTTACTGGAGCTTCTCACAATACATGCCTGGGAAAAAGCAAAATGTCCCAAGAAGTTTAACATAAAGATTGGTTTTAAAGCTGTTATGGAGCTTCTAGAGAATCACAGCAACCTTCGTGTCTCTTGGGAAGATTACTACTCGAATAGTATATTAATTGAAAACAGGTACTTTCATAGGTTGTTTAGAATCAGTTCAACGGAGAATTTTAAAGAGGTGCTTTCACGTGTTCCAGTTGCTTTCTCGAGGACACAGTCCCACTCGGATGTTTGTAAATCGGTAACTTTCCCCTTTTCCTCCTCATGAGGCCCTGAGTCCGTTAGCCTTTTTGTATGAACTTTTCACTTAATTTCTTAAAGCTAAGAATAGCTCTCCAGGTAAGAAATTCATAAAACGTCTTGGTAATTGTAAAAGTACACAATCGTACAAATTTTCTATCATATAACTGATTTATTTATTGCGTATTTTATTTTCTCTCCTTTTTAGAGATATTTTGCACTTTAGTCTTAAGGATCCACATGTTATTGACCCAGCAAACCCAACAAACAACCTGTACGACGCTGTTGACTGCTGGGATAAGGTGGAAAAGGTTGCAAAAGAAAGCATGCGGAAACCCCTTCTCAGTGACGTACTATGGGTTACTGATAACTGGAGTTGAAGGACTACGATTTTTTTAGGTTAGGGCTAGGCACCATTGGTGACTTCTGTTCCGAGCAGCTGCTAAATGACCTTTCTAAATTTATAAAGGAGTAATATAAATTTGCGAAAGTTCTCTTTCCTGAACCATAGTCTCTCCTATGCCTGAACTAGTCAGGCGCCCCAAGATCGACAGGTTCTGAGAGCGGGGGGTCATTTTCGAGAGTATTATCGATTCATCAATCAGCGAAAAAGCACATGGCAGAGTCTGTAATCTCAATCGAGGGGCCTTTAAAATAAAAGCATTAAAAAAACACGAAGTTGTTGGTTGTGTCTATCATCTTATTTCCGGGAAGATAAGTTCTGTGTACCGGAATTATATTGGGTAAATTAATTAAAATAGCTGACTGTTGCAATTGCTGGCAGCTGGAAAAGTACCTCGGGATCTTGATAAAGCCGTTAAACACAGCTTTTACCTTGAAACAATAACCAGCATTATAATCATATTGTCATCTAATCTCTCTCTTACATCGTTAACATCATTATATCTCATCCCTTCTCTCTCTGTCTTTAAAATTACAGAGGCATTCTGTCTCCTTAATGTGGCTTCTTTACAGGAAATTATCTAACCTGACTTTACAGTCATTGTATCAACATCCGTAGCGAAACTCCCTGTGCGAACTTGACACAACGAAACCAATAGAAAATATGAGTGTCCTTTGTAATAACTTGCATTAGGACGAGTTAGTGCGCTTTATACTACCACATGAGAAATTTCTACAATTTGATTGGCTTAGAGCAGTGGTATTTAAGCTTAACTTGAAATACCTACATGTGAAAATTACAAACCTTTCGTGGGTAGTAGTATAAACAAATAATAGCACGATTTATACCTAATATTTGGCATAAATACCACTCGTGATATTTCAAGGTTGTCTCAAATTTCACTCGCCTAACGGCTCGTGAAATTAAGTATATTCAATTTTGAAATATCACTCGTGGTATTTATGCCAAATATCACTACAAATAATGCTATTACCTATACTAATTGGCTGGCAGGTAGAATAGTTAACTAACGAGACAGGTTTAACCAAGCCAAAGCCGGATTATAGCACGGTTTAGCACTTACACCGGACGAAAAAGTGGATTTGTACAAAACTGAGGAGTAAATATGGGGCAAAGATGGAAAATGCCACGTCTGCCCGGTTATTTACACCTCCGTGGTTTTTTGGTATAAAAATTTGACATTTACCATCTTTGCCCCATATTTACTCCTCCTTTTTTTTTACAAATTTGCGACATATTTGCAAAGAGAAAATTTGTGCAAATCCATTTTGGGTCTGTGGTATTTTCAAGGTTATTTATTCCAGCCAGGCATTTATGGTATCATCAAAGGGTTATTCTTTAATGTTACGCTTACGCCCGATAGATATATCCTTTATGTACTAGAGGGCTACCGCGTGATATCTATTCTGATGTGATTGTTCAGAGGTTTGCATAAGGTAACAATTCTCCACGTTCTTAATAAGGAACCCAAGAACTGCACAGAGTCGGCATTTTAAATTTCCTCTATTTCATGTATTGTCAAAATAATGCAAGAAAGTGCTGTTTGGCGCCATTTTGGTGATCATTTATAATTATCTCAGTTTCTGATTTCAGCTTGCGGCAATCTTGGATTTTCTCAAAGAGGTCAGCCAATGATTTTGGATGAAATTTGCTCCATGTTCGTTTGAAATAGTTAAAGTGGACGCAAACAAATAAACAATTTGGCATTTCAATTGACTAGTGCACTGTTGATTCGACTTTACATCTCCTATTTAAATGTTTCCAATTTTTCACAATAAACGTTAATTTAGCCGGTGTTAGCACATCGTTGTTTTTATAGATGACCCTCATTTTTTGATAAAAGGAAAAAATGACAACAACAAAAGCCTTCTGCGGGCGTAAATCAAGAACCATTTTTACTGTCTTTGCTTTGTTTTTCACCTGAAAGCGAAACAACGCCACCTGCACTTATAGTTTCATTTTTGCTTTGTTTTTTGCTTGCTTAATAGTTTCGATTTCGTTTCGTTTGTTTCTTGTTGTTTGGCTTTCTTTAACTCAAAAAATAACTGAAAACATAACCCACGGTGGATTCTTCTTTGTTATTTCACATCTCTGGTACTTTCTGCGAGATTTTCGAACATATTTTTTTTAAAATGAAAATATTTATGTCATATGCTGTTGAAAATTAGGGGAATTCAAGCGGGGAGACTCCCTGATTAATAAGGGGATTTTGCCTAAAGCAAGGAAAAGAAAACCTCGCAGGTGGCCGGGGAACCCCCTTGAATATAAAGTCCAATCTAAAAAAGAACAGTGGGTTAATTCGAGTGTTTGAAATTTATCGTATAAATTATTGTTTTTTTAGTACTCTTAAAAACTGGCATTTTCTTTCTTCAGCCATGACGTTCTCGTAGAAGTAACATCGTATGACGAGGCCACATATTGCTGAGTTTCAGCAACGGCAAGAGACAAAGAGGCCATACTTTTGGAAGAAACAAGACGGTCAAACCTCGCTTTAAGAATAATTTTTTTCGCAAAATTTGCATGAAGAGAGTGTTTGGCTTCCAACTGAAGGGAACGCTTTTGTTCTTGTTCACCCGCATGGCCGAGGTGAACTCAGTCGAAAACAAGCAATTATATAAAACGCGAATTTCAAATAAAACAGTGGGTTATTTCAGGCATTTAGTACTTTAAGTACAAATTACAACCCTCTATAAGTACTAGCCAAAAACTAGCATTTTTTCCCTCAGCCATGATATTTATAATTTAGTGGAAATTTAGTATAACCATTGTATGACGAAGTCGGTGATTTCCCTCTTTCGTGCCACTTATGCGCATGAACTTGTGAAATACAAATAAAACGAACCAGCAAAGAAAAGCTTCACTCTCACTGGACAAGCTACGTTCTCATATAATTATGGCTTCGCGATATGGATCCAAACCTTTTGAGTGTATAGTTTGTCAAAAGTGTTTTACCACAGATAATGGCCGTGCTCAACATCAAAGAGATGTACATGGTTACACAGGTATCCATTTTGCACTTGTAAGCGTATTATACGCAAAGCCGTTCGTAATGAGCGACGGGCACTAGGCGGAAGTGGGCCTTTCGCATTCTGAGGAAGTGGTTTTGCCCAGATCCTCTGAAAATCGTTTCTATAAGAGTCAAGACACATATAGCAATCACTAAAACTGTTGGAGAGTCAAATGGTAGAGTCAAGGGGAATGAGGCCTCACTTCCGGTTAGCGTCCGTTGATCAAAAACAGAGGAAAAGCCGCGTATTTTTGTATAACTTTTTCTTTTCTCAGGTACCACATTGGTACTTTGTGAACGAGTAAAATGACTTTAAATCCCACTGGGTTAAAGTGAAAGTGAGAGCAGTGTAAATTAAGTCCCAAAATAGGTGCTTAAATTAATTACACATGTAGTATTCTAATCCTTTGCATGCCGAGTGAATTGATATTCCAAAAACTCTCACTTTCAAAACGAGGCTAAGTGCTAAATTATGAAAATGATTCACATTTGCATGAGAATAAAAGATCATTTTCATATCAGTGGCTTCGAACTTAAACTCTCTTTAAAACGGAGACCTAGGCCAGGGCATCTCGGAAGCGACTTAATTTTTGGTGGCCCATCAGATCAAGTAGGGGAGGGCTGGAAATGGGAATAAAAATACGCGAAAAAAGTTAACAAATTATCGTCAGTAAATTTGTTTAATTCCATGAAATTTAATGTATTGCTACTTGCAGATTTCATCGTATTACGAGATTATACAGAGGCTTTTTAGCTATGCGAGAAAATTGGATTGAAGCCGCTTCCATTTTACCCGAATAACAACACTGACTTCACTGTTTCCCCGCATCACTCCACAGTATTGGGCTATAATAATTATCTTACGAATTTTAAAATAAAAATACTAGATCTAACTATTTAGCTGTGCTCTATGCCTGCATGCTTTTCAAGTTCTTGTGAAGGTAAGCTGTGCAAAGAGCTGAATAATCCGTTATGAATTGGACAGTCCTTCTACTTGAAAAAAATTTAGACGAATTTTTTAATTGTTTGTTTAGTTTCAGATGATATAAGAGATAATTCAAGCCTGGATTTGAACAAATTTATACGTGATGCGCTACAGCCAAATGAAGAATTTCATCGTCTGTTTAATGATGCTTTTAATTCATTGTACAAAGAACTTCAGACAGACTTGCAGGGTACAGAGTATGCAGTTCATAACCTGATCAAGGTTGGTGGTCAGACAGCCCCGCTCCCCGCCCGAGAAAATTGGGTGGTTGAGAAAGACGCCGGGGAAAAAGTATCGTTGTAGATGTCGTTAATTTTCAACAATATCCCTAGAAGATACTGGATTTCTTAAAAAGGACGTAGCATACAATAAATGGGCGGCAGTTGAAAATGTTTGCGTCTCCGATAGTTAGTCTCGCTTGCTTTAGCAAAGCGAGAATCTTAAAATGCAGTTCGGTTTTTTTTTTTTTCGGTGGGACCTAGTTTGTAGGTCCCGCGTTCCTAGCGAAGACCGTGGAAACTGGGGATAAGAATCGTGACGACTTTCATTGTATGGAAATGAGTCTCGTGATGAGCATGTGGTTTATTTTGGGGGATGACTGGAATAACGCGCAATGTTTATCACGTTTAAGTGCTTTTCTTCCATGCAAGAAATCAGACTTTGTCTTTTGCGTTAAAACAGGTTACGTTTCATGCTTATGACATAGTAAGCCGATAAAATCGTAAGTGCAAAACAGACATAACAAAAAGTAAAACTGTAAACTCTCTCTGATCTTATGGTAATTTGGTTCTGACCTTCACGATCACGTGCGAAAAAGTAAATACAGCTAAACGTGACAGAAAGAATAGTTTTGTAAAGACGTGTTCCGGGTCATGGTAGCGCAGAATCTGGGGATGAAAATCGACACGATGCTCTCAATCTCAGTGAACGCTTCGAAAAACAACGCGCAATTGTCCGAATGTTGTTTTGAGACGAAAAATTTGGAAAGATTAATGGATTATACGGTGATGTCGCTTACAAATCCACACACCATTCGTGGTAGACCCATACTAAAAGATGTCGAGCGTTTTCGGAATGGTTCGTTCTACGAATTCTGTCGTTTGAAAGCCTCTCGTGTTCAATAGCCTGATTCTTTTCCTTTTTTCATGATGCTGGATACTTAATTGTAACGAACAACTTGATATTTCGTACATCATTAATATTATTGTACAGGTGATGATAAATGTCGAGGAAACAAATCTTGGGCCGATTTTGGAATCTTTGAAACTCAAATGAAATTCAATGAAATTGCCTGATTTGACTAACCTGATCTAGAATTCTTATGTATTTGCGAAATACTGTAGGAAAACGGCATAAAAAAGAATTCAAATTCATTTTCGGCGACCGAAATTTACGGCTTCGAGACAGCACTTCCGTTTGCTGTCCACTTGCTGTCCACCGCAACTGATGATGACGGAAATGACGTACTAAGGTAAAAGTGTTCAAGATCAGAGCAATAAAAGAAGATGGTAAACCTACACGACTTTTACCTCATGCCAAAATGCTGCTCGTTCCAATAAAGTTTTTTTCGTCTGCTGGGTAGATTATGCTCTGGAAGGTTCTATATTTTCACTGAGTAAATGTTATTTTACCCGCATGTTTCATACTGAGAGATCATGACACACATATCGATTTACTGTGGCTATTAGCGGGGAAGAGCGTTGCGTGACGACATTAAAAACGGCTGTGTAGCAGACTATTTTGAAGCATGATGGCGAAGCTTTTTATTACGGCTGAATGAGGGTTCCAATTTTCTCCAAAGTATCTTCTGGATCTGAATAACTAAGCGATTTTCTTAAGTCCATGAATGTAATGTTTTTGTGCAATGCTGTATCACGTTAAGCCCAACTCATTAGTTTTGTTTGGAAAATCTTAAATTATTACGGGTAGTGATTTACACGTCGTGTGTACTGTTGCAATAAAACGTAATACTGAGTAGAGCGGAGGTGCAAGGCAACTGTAATATCATCACGACTGAGCCATTCTTCGGTGGTTCCAACAATGTGATCACTTGCGTCTTTGGCTGTTTGTTTTGCGACTGGGAAGTGGGAAGCCTTTACACAAGCGAAACCTGCTTAAAGACATCGAAGACTGTTGGCATGTACACAACAAATCTTCAGTCTTGAAAGATCTTCACTTCACTTAAAACTCTGTTGCCTTCGCATAGATCTCTAAGATCTTTAAAACTCCCTCCGCAGCTGATGTTTTGATTCTCGAATTAGCAGCGGTCTGTTGCTTTTGAGTTTCCGGTCTCATTCACTTCCGTCACCGAGAGATGCGGTTCACAACGAACCAAGTCACGTGGTACAAGTATCCTCCCTTATCCTTTTTTTTACTCGCCACTTCGCGCTTCGGTCGCCCTTCTGGCGACGGTCTTCCGTCACCCTTCGGACGACCTGCTGTGCACCAACGAGAATATAGCTTGCGGTTATTGATTTTCAAAATGGCGAACAACAAAGTCGATCTGGATCAGGTAAAAAGCAAAGAAATCCTTTAAAGTAGATTCATTAAGATCCCATTGGGCTAATTAATCGTGCTAAGCGACAGGTATAAACATTTTTCGAGGTGAGACTTTAAATAATTTATTTATTTATTCACACGCAACTCCTCTGGACCCTGTGCAGTAGATTGAAATCATAATTCAACTTTTTCACTTGCTGTCGGTGACTCTGAGGAATTATGACGAACCCCTGGGGAGGACGACTCTGCATATGAAAGGCAAGGGGATGCTCGTCGGAAATTTTGAATTAAACCCCTACAAGAGATCGATCCGGGCGTAGCCCAAGCTTTTTTGACCCCTGAGAGACTATGTTACTGAAAACTCAGACAATACACTTATTTTTATATTTTTTCACATGCAACCCTAAACAAGACCTTCACGGCTAAATATAATACCGTTTTGCCCAGAACACCGTAAGTGAGACCAAAATCCGAAATTTACACCCCGGCCTAAGCAAGACGACGAGCATCCCAAGCCCTTTTATATGCGGAGCGCCCCCCCCCCCCCCCCCCCCCAGAGTGACGAACGCTCGCGCTCTATTCGCCTCCTCACTTCTTATCTTATCTACAAACAAGCGAGACTCAACGCTACTTAGAGCGTTCTTGTTTTTAATACATTCGAAGATGCTAACGAATAGTGAAATTTGAAATACGGGTAAATAACTACTACGACCCTTGTCATGTTACATGTAAACACTTCCTGAAAGTACAAGATAAACTTCGTTCCATTAATGCATGTATCGGTTCCCTCTCCTTCCCTCAATAATGTTTCGTGGGTTTGCTTGGGCATAAACGTCTTCAAAATCAATATTGATGGGGAAGGGGAAAAGAAATTCGCAACTGTTTTCACAATTATGACCGGGATGTAGCTTTCATGCCAGATCGTTGATTCTACCACTAAAAGTTAAGATAAGTGTATCCAATACTTTTGCCCCGGAGTCCCCGGCCCTCTAGCTAGACCTAGGGTCACGGTTGTCGTGTGGTCTCGTCAGTGTAGCACGAAAGCGATAAAAAATGCTGTGAGTAGATTCTACACGCCTACATTGTCTTTGTAGGGTGGATCCATAGCAAAAGGCACTGCAATAAAAAACGACGCCGACCTGGATTGCGTTATGGTCATGAACAGCATTGACAACGCTTCACAGTTGAGACAGAAACTACCCGCCATAAAGCGTAAGCTTGAGTCATGCTTGAGGGGCAGCATAGGGGGCTCATGGAAATTGGCTTCTGAGCAGAAGGAGACGCGGTTCTCCTTGCAGTTTAGCATGTCACGTTACCCAAGGGAGTCTGTTGACGTTGATCTCTTGCCAACGTTTGAAGCAAACGTACGGGACATCGATGGTACGTACGTAACCGGAAGAGGCTCAACGTTGAGTTACTCATAGAGTAGTTAGTGTACGGCTTCTTTAATGAGAGGCCACCTTGACGAAATTCCCAGTTAACTCAATGTTCACAACCAAACCTAACTTAACTCATCGGCAGCTGCTTTTTACCTTATAATTGTTCACCCGCTTTTCAATAAGTCCGGAAAATGTTCAAAATCAGCTAAAGATTTGTTTTGTTTTCCCTTTTTGGTCAAAATAACATGCGTTTCCAGTATAACAATCTCTTTTTTACACCTGTTGTGATCTTGATCTTATTTATTTTTTATCTTCATCACTAATACTTCTTTCATATCATTCTGAATTCTTTTTCTTTCAAATTAATTTGAAGAAACTGTACCCCGAAATTTTTTCTGTCACTTGTATGACCCACGCCGCACTGTACTCACTTCATTTCCTTTTCATCTCAGTGTTTTCATTTTTTTTTTGGACAAAAGACTGGTCTCAGTGTTTTCATTTTTTTTTTGGACAAAAGACTGGTCTTAACTTTGTTGCAACAAATTTTAAATTAATTGTCTTTTAAATGAATTGTTTAAAAACAATTCATTTAATTTTGTTTGCCATCAATATCTTCCATTAGTTTTCTAACAACAGGAGCGAAATTCATCTCATTAGTAATGGGCTTGCACACACTCAAATCCCTACGAGGGACAGTTGCTGAAATCAAATTCCCTGCATTTGTAGGCGGTAGTCCCCTCATCCCGACTATAGAGTTTAACATTTCATATGCAGGTGCAACAGACCTACATAACCTTTGCGCTCATATTAAACGACTTAATTGGGTCGTTGGTCAACTGCTTTTCAGTGTAGCTACAAAGATGCATAATTTTGAGAAGTGATTCATCAGCGTTTAGTAAAAATAATTTTATATAAATGTTGAATCTATTCAATGTCTTAGAACGGGAGAGGTTTTACAGAAACATGCTTGACGACACAACCAACTGGCAATATTATTCGGCTGCCCTTGTGTTGATTCAAAGACACTTCGTCATTGAACGGCCTGCACTCGTGAAAGACCTGATTCGGTTGGTGAAGTATTGGCGCAAGACGTTCCTTCCAAAGAGAAGTGGTAAGCGCCTTCCCCCCTCTTATCTACTGGAGCTTCTCACAATACATGCCTGGGAAAATGCAAATCGTCCAGAAGGATTTGACGTGAAGATTGGCTTTAAAGCTGTTATAGAAGCTCTAAAGAATCACCAACGTCTTCGTGTTTCTTGGGGAGATTACTACAGAGAGGATTTAATTCCAAGCAGGTACATTCATGGAGTTTTTAAAATTAATGTAACTAGGATAAAGGAGCCGCCTTTTACGTTGTCGAGGACATATTAACTGGTATTCCCTTTTTACCTTATTTCAATCAGTTGGCCGAGTGGTTAGAGAGCTTGGACTCGCAATTCGGAGGCCCCGAGTTGACGTCCCGCTCTGACCACTAGCTGGATTTATTCACAGTAGTCCCGAGTTCAAATCCTCGACCATGTTTGTAAAATTTAATAGCCAGCTGGAATTCTTACCCCTGTTACATGTAAGTTTGATTTAAATTATTTGTTTCAGATATTTGCTCGGCCCCACTAGCATTAGTGCCATAAACACTGCCGAGGGTAAATAACGGAATTATTATTATCAATATTATTATTATGGTTGTTATTAGTTGCAAAATCTAATAGAATGTCTCTCGAGGCAAGAAATTCGAAACACGCTAATTTTAAAAATATAAAAATTAAACGAATTTTCTTTTACTGGAGAATTTTATTTATGGCATATTTTCGTTTTTTGCATTGCAGTCTTACGCGTGGGCCATATATAATTGACCCAGCAAATCCAACCAAAAACCTGTACGACGACGTTAACTGTTGGCCTGAGGTGAAAAAGGTTGCAGAAGAAACCACACAGAAACCCCTTCTCAGAAATGTGCGGGTTTCTGCTAACTGGAAATAAAGTCAGAAGAACAACGATTTCATTAGATTTTTTCTTCACTGGATAATAACTTTACTTTAAAATGATGGTAAATCAAAGAGAAGACCAGTCTTGTCCGTCATTGGAGTTTCCCAAGTTTTATTTCAGCAATCTGTTATCAATAGGTTAACATGCTATCAATTTCAAAACCAAGACATTTCTATTCGGTTTTGTCTCGAGGCCTTTTTAATTGTTATTCATTTTAAGAGGATTAGGGTATTGGGGTCTGTAGCATTCTTAGGTTATATTTAGCAACAACGCATGTATTGCGTCACTAACTATGTAACCGCGTGATATCTATTTAGTACATTATTGTTAGTAGTTATAAGCTTTGCAATCTAATAAAGCTCTTAGGAAGATAACAAGTGTTCACGTTGTTTAGGAATCCGAAAACTCAGCAAAGTTGAAATTTCCCCTATTTTGTGTATTTTCCAAACAATGCAAGAAAATGCTGCTCGATGACATTTTGAGTCGGTGACAAGGCCACCTAGATCATTTACCAAAATTTCGGATTTCAGCTGGTGGCCATCTTGTATTTTCCAAAGGGGTTCACCTATGATTTTGGGTCAAAATCTGAAATTTGCTACTTGTTTGTTTATGGTTACTGTGGACCAGGAAGTTTCAGAGTGGTGACAGGGTCATCAAAACCATTTACCAAGATTTCAAATTGGGCTTCTTCAGGGTTATGGGCGTCTGGCTTCTTTTCATCATCGAACCGAAAAGTTATCCAGTATAGTTTGAACAGCAACGGCACGGGAATGGAGCAAGCCGGTTCACACACATCGAACATCGTGCAGGAGCGGTTTCGAGTGGTTGGCTGGGTCTCCGTATTTTATGCATATTCTTCCATCTCAGTGAGTTCTAGTCCTCTTTTCTACTTATTCACTTCCGCTACTGTCCGAATAGCTGTGCACACTACACCAAAGTGTGACACAAAACCCATCCGATATGTGACGCTCTTTACTAAAATCCAAGATCATGCAGATCATAAATCCGGATAATTAGGATTTTTTGTTAAGAAAAGAAACGATATATCCAAAAAGGGATAATCTTTCATTTATCCATTTCGACGGAATCCCGGACAAGGTCGCAAGTTTGCTGATCTTTCCTTGTATTCTGGACGGTTAACTTTAGGATACTGCTTTAGACGGGCCAAATGAAGGTGAGTCTTGAAATAAGATATGTATTGGAAAAATAAAGTCTTACAAGACGCGCCAACGAAGTTGTGTAGCAGTTGTTTCCTAAAACAATGCAGGTCCTGTTTGTATTGCGATTCTACCACCTCGATAAAACGGATAAAATCCATCGTTTAGTTCATGACTCCGGTCTTGTCACAAACCTGATGTATGTATTAAAATTATTTCAAGTGACCGCTGGCAATGTTCACTCTTTTCGGATCCGTAGTAAAGAAACACATCGGATCATGTATCCAAAGTATCCGGTTTTGGATATGATCCAAAGAATTCACCTCCGTTGTGGATCATTTGGATCCGTGATCCGTTTTTGGATTTTAGTAAAGAAACGAAATATCTTTCTGTTTTCGGATTAAAAATCCGGATTTGGGTTTCAGTAAAGAAACGCACCCTTGATGTTGATGTTCATGGTGACGATGACGATGATCATGATGATGATGACGACGACGACGATGATGATTAATATGTTGATTTAGCCAGGGCTAAAAGCGAAGCTCTGGTTAATAATACTTGTAAACCAAAAAAATTAAATCATGTAATGCTAAACGTGGAGGGCAATGAAAATGGCATCAAGATCAATAGATCTAATTAGCAAAAAACAGATTGCACGTGCAGTACACTTTTTTCTAATTAGCAAAAGAAAACAAATTTGCACGTGCAGCACGCTTTTTGTCTTTCTTTGCCATTGCAATTGGTTTGCACACCTACAACGCTGTTTTGTAGGACTAAAACGTCAAACTTCCTAGTTACACATTATTTTTATGGAGGACTTGTCGTATGTGCTTACCCAAGATTTTGTCTCCTGTGTTCATGTTTGCTTTTATTTTTCACTGCCCCTCATTTTCACCTTGCTGGCCGCTAACATTTCTCACTGTCTCACAGCTGCTTTGAATTTTCATGTTCTTCTTCCTACAAAATTCGTCTCTTTTGTTTTCAACCATTCGCTTTTGCTCTTTCTTTCAAATAACGTCGAAAAAGACACGACTTTGTTGTTGTTTTTCTCTTTCTAAAAGTCTTGGCAGCTATGCGATTTTTTTTCCAAATAAAACCTTGAGTTACATTTGGGTTGCCATACCTGTTGATTGAATTATTTTACATTGGTATGCCTGTGGTGCGGACGGACGGTCGAGTGGTCGGTGTACTGTCACGTGATTACTAAATTTTCTCGGATGGGTAGTTTACCACATTTCTTTACCCATGGTGCTCCGCTGCGCGCTTCGCGCGCCAGAGCTCCGCTATGATGATGATGACGTGGGTGCCACGAGGAATAAGGATCCATCAAGGCCGTCGTGAGCCATGCATGCAGTACTGATAAGCGGCGACGGGTTTTACATAAACGACAGAATTTAATCCAAGACGATGAGAGCCTAGCGCAAAATTTGACAAAAAAACTGCTGTCCATCAGCAAAACAAGGTAGGTTCAAAAGATATCAATTACCTTTCCTTTTTTCTAAACAAGCAACGAACTGACTTTTTAGAAATAGTGAAGAAAGTCAAAGAAAACAAATTTGGACTAGAGAAAATAGTTGCGCGTCTCCTTAATTACAGTACGTTACCTTTGCTATGTTATACTTTGCTCGTTTCGGCGTTGCTAAAATAACACCCCTGCAAATAGTTCTGACCGGCAGACTATATTATTTCATTCAACTGTACCACCTGTATACTAATTATACTTTATGCTTTCATATCGTTCCATTACTTTCAATACTCATAATAAGTTCTCTTTAATGTATACTACCTATTAAACTCATAACATCTTTGGTACATTACATTTTAACTTTTCACCAATTTAATTTCACGCGGGTTTTCCTTTGCAAGCCTGCAATTAACTTTGGCAATGTAATTAAACACCGAACTGTTTGCTTCACTGAGAAATGCCTGAGATAAACCAATCTCGTACCTAGTCTTCTGGCTTTTTGGTCAGCGGGGCAACGCCAAAAAGCCGGAGGACTCCGGGTAGAGGGCACGAGAATGAGAGGGGCCGGAAAGAATGAAGAATCCAAACTCGACCCCAGTGCTTACACGAATGGGCGCATGCTCAGGAATCAAATCACATCAATATGTTTTTTGACGCAGGATGTATGATAAAATTTATAAAATAACGAAGATAGTACACGCGATCTGATTGGATAAAAACCTATGGTTTATTGTGCGGGTAAACCCATAGAAAACTTAAAGTTATTTTATAAAAGTAATAGACCACACTTTCCATGGGTTTTACCGGCGTGATAACCCACTTGGGATGTTGGGAGAACACTCGAAAAACTACTTACAAGCTAGATTTAGCTAGCAAGATTTACAAGCTTTTCTCGTGTACTCCCAACATCCCGCGTGGGTTATCACACCGGTATGCATAAATAACTCATAGTAGATTTTTCAGATGGCAAGTACTTTCTATAAGTTGTTTACCATTGAAATAGAAATGTTGATGCCATATGCTGTTGAAAAATAAAAATTCATGCGGGGACACCCCCTCATTAATAATTTCTGACTAAAAGAGGAAAGAAAACCGCAAGGTACGGTGGGGAACCCCCCTAATTATAAAGTCGAATTTAAAAATACAACGGTGGGTTAACTCTAGTATTCAAAGTAAATGGTATAAATTACTGCTTTTTCAGAGATCTCCAATACTGGCAATTAGGCATATTAAACTTTGTATGTTTTCTGGAAGTAATAACAATTTAGTAAGGTATTTAGGTATTCGGTGTGGCCCGAGTGTATGACGCGGCCAAGATATTGCTGCTTGTTTTCAACAACCACAAAAAGCTCAAAACAATTTTTTTTCGCAAAATTTGCATTAAGAGAGTGTTTGGTTCGCAACACTGAAGTGAACACTTTTGTTCTTGGCCACCAGCATGGTGAGATCGTATTACCGTGGCTCGTAGGGACAAAACACTTCCCAGAATCCAAAAACACGTTCCAAAATCCAAAACACCTCCTCCTCTGGGACGTGTTTTTGGATTCTGGGAAGTGTTTTGGATTCTGGGAAGTGTTTTGTCCCGACGAGCCACGGTACTTACGAAATGCAAATAAAACAAACAAGCAAATTTAAGTTCCGCTTTTACTTGAGAGGATTCGTTCTAGCGTTTAAAACAGATAATGGCCGTGCTTCTCATCAAAGAGCTGTGCATGAGAAGCTAGTTATGGCTTCCCGATCTAAACCTTTTGAGTGTACAGTTTGCTCGAAGCGGTTTACCACAGCTAAAGGCCGTGCTGCTCATCACAGAGCCGTACATAATGGTCTAGTTATGGCTTCTCTCGGATCCAAACCTTTTGAGTGTACAGTTTGCTCGAAGCGGTTTTCCACAGGTGATGGCCGTGCTTCTCATCAAATAGCCGTACATGTTGACAAAGGTAATCATTTTGTACCCGTAAGCATATTTTCGAAGTTTGAGTGTGAGGCACCACTAACCGAAAGAGTGCCTTTCGCATTCTAGGGTAGGGTAGTTTTGCCCACGTTGTCGGGAAATCGTCTTTTATATAAGAGTCAAGAAACTAAACGGTCACTACAAATGTTTTAGCGTCAAGGCATATTGAAAGGGAAAAGGCTCACTTCCGGTTAGCCTCCGTCGCTCAAAAACACATGACAACCGTGGGTTTTTACAGTGAAGTATTTAGTAGTTCTTAATAGTACAAATTATTGCCCTCTATTAGTAATCGCCAAAAAATGGCATTTTTTCAACTATGATGTTTGTAATTTTGTGAGCTGTATGACGACGTCGGGGATTTCCCTCTTTCAGGCCACTTACGAAATGCAAATAAAACAAACAAGTAAATTTAAGTTCCTCTTTTACTTGAGAGGATTCGTTCTTGCGTTCTCATTTAGTGAGCTAGTAATGGACTCCTTTAAATTGAAACCTTTTCCGTGTACAGTTTGCCGCAAGTTGTTTAAAACAGATAATGGCCGTACTTCTCATAAAAGAGCTGTGCATGCATGAGAAGCAAGTTAAGTGTACGGTTTGCTCGAAGCGGTTTACCACAGCCAATGGCCGTGCTGATCATCAAATAGCCGTAGATGTTGAAAGGTAATTATTTTGTAACCGTAAGCATATTTTCGAAGTTTGAGTGTGGGGCACTAACCGAAAGAGTGCCTTTAGCATTTTAGGGTAGGACGGTAGTTTTGCCCCAGTTGTCGGGAAATCGTCTTTCGGAGTCAAAACACTTGGCAGTTACTACGAATGTTGTAGCGTTAAGGTATATTAAAAGGGAAAAGACCTCACTTCCGACAGCTTAGCTTAGCCAGTTACGTAGAAGAACAGTCGAGTATTTTTTTGTACTCTTAGACTCTACGTTAGTACTTTATGAATCAGTAAAATGCTTGTATCAGTTGAAAACCTTAAGTTCTACTGGATCTATGAAAGGGAAAGCAGTTTGAAATTAAGTCCCAAAATATGCGTTTAATAGACCTTGTCACGGTTTTCGACGCCATCTTGACGAGTAGGCAAACGTGTGGGAAATTTCAGTGTTTGTATGAGAATCTAATGTCGAATAATTTCCATAAAACGGCTTTTCTGAAAAAAAAAAATCAATTGTAAACTAAAGCTACAAAGCAAAGGATTGCGCTAAAAAATTTTGGGGCCGTACCTGTGCTTAAATTTCTCCAGAGGCTTGCTTTAGTTACAGACAAATGCATAGCGCATGTGACGCCCTCAATTTTTTTCAGTAGAATCCTTTGGAAAAACTCGAAAGCTTTAGTTTACAATTGATATTTTTTTCAGAACAGCCATTCTACGGTAATTATTCGACATTAGATTCTCATACAAACACTGTAATTTCTCACGCGTTTGCCTACTCTTCAAGATGGCGTCGAAAACCTTGACCAGGTCTATTAGTTAATCACTTGTGCGAGTTCGGAGAAAATTTCGCAGAAGGGAGCCTGCTCTCACCCATGCCTAGTGAAGTTATAGGCCATTTTCGAGTTCCAAAAACTCTACTTTCGAAACCATGTTAAATGCTAAATTGTGAAAATAATTTGTATTTAAATGAGAATAAAAATCATTCTCACATCAATGGCTTCGCGCTCAAACTTGCTTTGAAACAGAGGTTTGGAATAACTCAGAAATGACGTAATGTTTGGTGGCCCATCAGATCAGGTAGGGAAGGGGTGGGTGATCATTTAATCAGATGGGGAGGGTTGGATTAAAGGTTTCAAATTTCTTTCAAACATTCGACAGGTATGGTAGATAGATAGATAGATAGATAGATAGATAGTTTATTAAAATATCGAACATGGCAGTCCGTAGACTGAATTGCGTTACAATTACTTAAAACTAAGATTAATTAAATTCCAAAAATATAAATACTAATTGAAATTATAACAAAATGTATGGTCGTGCAAAGTATTGTACCTGAGAATCTAGTACAATCTAGCAAAGTTACTGGTTTAATCATAAGCTAAACATAGGCAACCAAAGTAATGTGTTTGAGGCTAACTTAATAGCATTACGCTAGAAAGTTAACAATGATCGTCAACAAATTTGTTTAATTCTATGAAACTTATTGAAATTTGGAGATTCTATCGTATTTCGAGATTAAACTGAGGCTTTTTAGCTCTGTGAGAAAATGGATGGAAGTTGCTTCCATTTTACCCGAATCGCAACACTGACTTCATTGTCTCCGCACCATTCCACAGGAGAAGGTATGTAGTAATTATCTTAAGAACTTTAGAATAAAAAATAGATTTAGCTATCTAGCTGTACTCTATACTTGCATGCTTTTAAAAGTTATTGAGAAGGTGAAGTGTGCAAATAATCTTCAAAATTATTATGCATTGGGCAGTCCTGCCACATCATAAAAATTTCGCTCACTTTACCAGTGACTCAAATTGTTTGTCGAGTTTCAGGTGATTTAAGAGAGAATTCAAACTTGGATTTGAATAAATTCATATGTGATGAACTACAGCCAAATGAAGAATTTAATCGTCTGCTTAATGGTGCTATTGACTCGTTGTACCGAGAACTTCAGAGAGAATTGCAGCATACAAAGTATGGAATTCATAACCTGATTAAGGTTGGTGTTGAAACAGCTTCCCGCCACCTTCTCCCAAAAAGGCGGCGGTTGGACAAAGTTTTGTTGTAGTTGTCGTTACTTTTCAATAACATCCCAAGAAGATATACTGGATGTCTTTAGAAAGGGTGTGGCACACACAAAAAGCCAGCAGTTGAAATGTTTGTTTCAGTATTATTCTTGAAATGCAAACATGGAGGTAAAGAAATACAATACCAGATCGCTGATTTCTACCCTTAAGAGTTACGATTAGTGTATCTAGTAGACCGCACCTTTGCCCTGGAGGTCCCAGAAAGGTCTGCCGACCTAAAATGGTTTCAGAACCAGGACCAACTGGGCCGGGCCGAGATGTTTGTGATATTTAGCACGAAAGTGACCACAGGAAATTCGGCTTTAAATAGGTTCCACTTATCGCCTTGTCTTCGTAGGGTGGATCCATTGCAAAAGGAACCGCAATAAAAAACAACTCCGACCTGGATTGCGTGATGGTTATGAACGGTATTGAAAACGCTTCCCAGTTGAGTAGCAAACTACCCGACATTTTGCCTGACCTAGAGTCACGCTTGAGGAGCTGGACAGGGGGTTCGTGGCAATTGGATTCCATAGAGAGAACTAACTTCTCCGTGCAGTTTAACATGTCACGTTCTTCCGAAGAGTCTGTAAAGGTTGATCTATTGCCAACATTTAGGATAGAGGACATCGATGGTACGTTCATAAGATAAAAGTATTCAGTATTTTAGAAAGTCAGTAAATGGCTTTCTGAATGGAAGGTCCCAAGCCCGAGACCCAGTCATAACACAACGCTCATAACACACTGACGTAACTTCATTCTCATCCGCATGTGGATATGTATGTCTGTGTTGCACAACCGTTTTTTGTTTTTCCCTTATCTAATTGTTCACCAGGTTTTCCATAGCTTGCGAAGCAAGCGTTTCAAGAAAGCTGGCGACGAGAGCAAAAAAGAGGATCCTTCTCGCATTAACTTGATTGGCTTGATTAGCCCACTCTCCCAAAGTGCGCCATTTTCAAACTCAGCAATCACTAGCAGTTTTCAAATCGAAAAGAACAGTGGTTATACTTCCTTATATTCCTTCGTTTAAGGCTTAAAGTGTTGATACATCATTGGTTTCCAAAAAGCCGTGCGTGAAAGTTAAGATTACAACTTCTGAAAAACAGAAAAGCATTTTACTAGCCCTACTTGACCAATTTGGGCCCTTTCTCTTCTAATTCTGGGCTATTCAAAGCGCGCCCGCATTCAAATTTGCCGCTTCGATGACTATGAATAATTAATGATCGATGCCCAGGCATTCTGCGCGATGACGTAACTTCATTCTCATCCGCATGTGGATATGTATGTCTGTGTTGCACAACCGTTTTTTTTTTTTCCCTTATCTAATCGTTCACCAGGTTTTCCATAGCTTGCGAAGCAAGCGTTTCAAGAAAGCTGGCGACGAGAGCAAAAAAGAGGATCCTTCTCGCATTAACTTGATTGGAAGCGCTTGCTATGCAGGCTAGGTTTTCCATAACGTCAGTGAAAGTGTGCAAAATGTTGGATGTCTGTGTGCAGATTTAACCTCACTGAAACTTGTTTCAAAGAGACAGCAGCTAGAATTATGTTTTGTTTTATGGTTTGTTTTGTATTTATTTTTTTAGTTTGTTTGTTCTTTTACTTTCTCGTCTCCATCTATACCAGCCTTGGTTTGTCAACAGCCCGACAATAAAGCAATGTTGAGCTCTAGGGTAGCTGGGGTAGGGGGTGTGTGGGTGCGGGCAGACCCAGTGAAGCAATGCACAGTCAATGCCAAATTCTCTCCAAGGTCACTCTCGTTTTCGGTCACAATCAGGTCCCATATGTTCAACGTTGGTAGCGCTATCCACCGGATAAATCACTATCTAACAGATGAGTATTGGAGAAGCCAATTGCTTTATTCAGTGGATAGTGATTTATCCGGTGGATAGGGATCTGGATAGGCTAGGGTTATCCACCTTTTGAACAACTGGCGCCAGGTTGTCCAAAGGAAAATGAGCTAAGAGAGCTTAGCTTGTTTATCTCTCGTCTTGCTATTTTCGTTTCGTGTTTTTGTATCTCAGTGTGCTAATTTTAATAGTTTACCAAATGCGGGTGTTCACAGCTCTTCTAGACAAAGAATTCAACGCCTTCACAAGATGAGGGATGTCTCATAGCTTCTCATCACGAAATTGTCTCCGTCCTACAAGATGGCAATCGTTTTATATTCCCCACTTGGCCCTACCCAGGGAGCACAGGGAAAAGCTCTTAAGATCTTAAAGTAGACGGTTACCGACCCCCAACACCCTGGGGGCTTACCATTGATAGGTGAAACAGACATACATAAACTTGAGAAAAACGATTTATCAGCTTTAAGTAACAATACTTCTGTGATGTTGAATCTGTGCAGAGATCCAATATTCTTTGTCTTAGAAAGAAAGAGGGTTTACAAAGAAATGCGCGGTGATAAAAAGATCAGGCCGTATTGCTCGGCTGCTCTTGTGAGGTCACAAGTAGAGTTCGTCGAGAAACAGCCTCCAAACGTAAAAGACCTGATTCGCTTAGTGAAGTATTGGCGCAAGACGTACATTCCACAGATTGGTCACGAGCGACTCCCGCCCTCGTACTTACTGGAGCTTCTCACAATACATGCCTGGGAGAAAGCGAAATGTCCCACGACATTTGACATGAAGATTGGCTTTAAAGCTGTCATGAAGCTTCTAAAGGTTCATTACAAACTTCGTGTTTATTGGGGAGATTACTACGGAAAGGATGTCATTACATGCAGGTACATTCTTAGGCTGGTTAGAACTAGTTTATTTACTAGGATTAAAAGAACTACTTTCTACTGTCTCGAGGACACAGGCCATCTCCAATGTTTATTGTTTTGGAAGGCCTGGACGTCCTAACAGTAATGAACAGTATATAACACTCAAATCAACGCCATTGCGAAGCGTGTCTCTTGTACTTCTTCCCATGAGGCAACGTATTACGGTTTCCACCCTCCAACACTTGTAAATCGGTAAATAATTAGAAATGTCCCTGGCCCCTTCCCGACGCCTTTTGGTCGCACTTTTCACTTGACTTTATCTCAATAAGCTAGGAGTGGTTCTCCTGGTGAGAAATTCATAAAACATCTTGGTAAGTGTAAAATGACGCATCTTACGAATGTTCCATTAATTGCATGTTTTTATTTAATTTATTGTATATTTCAGTTCTTTTCTCTTTTTTTATTTTGTGTTTCAGTCTTAAGAGCCCACATGTTATCGACCCAGCAAACCCAACCAACAACCTTTACTCCGATGTCAACTGTTGGCGTAAGGTGAGAAAGACTGCAGAAAAAACCATGCGGAAACCCCTTCTAAGTGATGTACAGGTTACTGATAACTGGAGTTGAAGAACCACGATTTTATTAGATTTATTCCTCAACTTCTTAAAAAGATATCTGTGATTGAACAAAATCTCATAGAGACGTATAATAGGTTAATATGATATCAGTTTGAAAACAGAGACATTTCTATGTAGGGAGGTAGCCTGCGTAGCAGGCGCTTGGAAGAAAGAACGGGGCACGCGAGGGAGACAAGCGAGGGGAGAGGGAGTGCTTGCCCGGGCAAGACGTCCATGAAAATCGTTTCCCGCCTCTGGTCCAATTGACCACTCCAGAAATACCATAACATACCATAAAGCTCTTTGTTTGTCACTCCAAAGTTTTGCATTATCATTGTCTTCAGTTTCTCTTGGGAATTGAACCGGCCCCACGAGAAACTGAAAACAATGCTTATGCAAACTTTGGGGTGACAAACAAAGAGCATTATGGTATGTTATGGTATTTTCTGGAGTGGTCAATTATCTAGCGGACGCTGCGTGATCTATTTAAAATTTTGGCAGACAACGCTCCAGATCGACCTCCCATAAACAAAGCGTGTCAAAGCGCGTGGTGTTTTTATATCCTATCTGTTATAAAGATCAGCTACGTGATCTGATTAAAGTTGACTCGTCCCCAGTCGTCTCCAAGTTGTCTCTACTCATTAACTGATTATTTACTAGGGAAGCGCTTGGGTTATGCGCGCGGAGAAGATGGGAAGGCGAGAGGAAGGGAGACCCTTCTCCTTTCTTTCTTCTCGTCATCCCCTTCGTTAAAGAGCCCGTTCTAGTCTTCCACGCCAAATACTAATAATGAGAGAGGACTGGGGACGAGTCAGTGATTAAAGAGCGATGGAGCAATAAACCGACGACAAACACACAGCATTAAATCGTTTTTAACCAAAGGCACGATAAATACGAAAAACAGAGTAAAAACTGGATATATTTAAAGAATGCATGCTGTGTATTATAAAAAGCTAATATATTGTTTTCTGAGATTGCGAAGTCACAACTGTACAGATACGAAAGATTACAACGTACGTGGAAAATGACCTTTTGAGCTGATATGTCTTACTAAACGGACCTAAAGTTCAGGACGTAAACTGTACCGAGACGTTTTTACGAGTGTAGCTAAATGTCGTGGGTAGTGGTAGAGGTCGTGGGTCGTGGGTGTGGGTAAATGTGGTGGGTAAAAAAAAGTATAGAAAAAAATGATAAAGTAAAGTAATTGAAAAAAAGAAATAAATAGAAAAAAGTTGTAAAATATTTATGAAACGAAAGTCTCCAACTCCTTGATTGCCTTTTTCGTTACGGCTTTTTCTTCGTCCTCTTCCTGATATTTTCTTAGCTACGTGAGACTTGGTTCCCCTTTCATAACATCACTGTGTAAAAGACATGTTGCCGATGAAGGTTTATTCATGCCTGAGCTATCGCCGCGAAATAAACGAAACAGACGTAAATTATACCTGCAATTTGCCGAAAGTATGGGACAGTTCTGACTCGCTGAATGGAAATCACTCACTATTTTATCTTTATTCGATCTCAGCGAAGATTTTTTAACACGATGGAATGCGATCACCTTGAGAAAGGGGAGGGAAAAAGGACAACTTTGAGGTATTTCACATTTTTGGATAGAAGTCTTTCTTAAAAAAGTTTTAGGTCTCTTACCTTACGAAGGAACCACCTCCATTCCCAACCTTTCAAGTTAAAGCGAGACTGTATGTAAATTTTATTGCCGTACGGAAATAAAATCTTCTCGATTTTTTTTTTTGTGTACAAAATCTTTCCTGGAACGATTCGAAATATCATTCCTTAAACTGAAAGGACGTTTCACTCACGAATGTTGACATCATTGAGAAAAAGCAGCTCAGTCTCCAGCCGTTTTCTATAGCCTGCTTCAGGTTACACAGAGTTTCTTTTATTTTTCGTCTAAATGCCTTTTTAGTGTCCCGTTGTACTAGAGGATTCGCTTATTTGCCTTTTTTACCGCGGGGAATGGAAATAGGACTGGTATGTACGCGGAGGTTTTCTTTTAATGAATTTTACAATTTTTTGCTATTTAATTTTTTAATTTTTATTTGTTTTGGAAGACTTTTTTTTACCCACGACATTTACCCACACCAACACCCACGACCCACGACCACTACCCACTACCCACGACCAACATGGCCCTAGTATAAAAGTGTTTCACTTCATCAATCCTGTTGAGGTCTTGATGGTATGCATTCCATCGACAATGCAAGCAGCCAACTTCTTTTTGAACAAAGAATACTTTCTCCGATCCTCATTTCGACGGATCTTCAACGATTCGACAAATCTTTTGTCTGTCACCGCTTCTTCTGACGGGTATTTGATGTCAAATCGTCCCTTTCTGGATACCGCCGTTGGAACATTCCAACGTTTCTTTGAGATTACATCCACATAGTCCATTGAATTAGTGACCTACAAGATCTGAACTTCGATTTAACCATTAATTTTAGTGGTATAATATAAGACATAAGACCTTCACTGCCTTGTCCATGTACTACATGTTTAGACTATGTTTTACAAACGATCTAGTGTTTTCTTTGATTGAGAGTTGTCCCCAAGAGAGCCTCCAATAGGAATTTTCCGCACTCTTAGAAAGCGAGTAAAAACGATTTTTATGGGCCTCTCGGGCAGGCGCTTCCTCTCCCCTCGAGTGTCTCCCTCGCGTGCCCGTTCTTTCTTACACCCCTTACTTCCAAGCGCCTACTACGCAGGCTATGTAGGGAGGTTGAAATGCCACATAACAATAGAGAGTAGCTTAGTTTTTACACGCAATGTTACCAAGACAGGTTCCGCATTCGGCCATATTTTGAAAGTATGGGATCCAGAAATGGCCTGTTCAGAGTGAGTTCTTGGGAGAAAAGCAACCTTCCATATTTCTATAACTCATGATAAATTGCAGTGAAATTCTAAATTTATAAAGGAGTACTAATATAGATTTGCGAAAGTTCTCTTTTCTCAACTAGTCACTGGCTCCCTAAGATCGACGGGTTCTGGGAGCTGAGGGTCATTGTCGAGATTATTATCGATTTATCTATCAGCGAAAAAAGCTCATGGCGAGAGTTTTGCAAGCTCAACCGAAAGAGCTTTAAAATAAAAGCATTAAAAAAACACTGAGTTGTTCGTTGTGTTTATCATTTATTTTCGGGAAGATCAGTTCTGACACGAGCAATTATTGTTCAACAACCCGGGGCAACACTTCCGACAATTCCAGACACCCCAGAGCATTCCAAAACACACCTGAACACTCCGGACACTGAACCAATCAACAAAAGTAAATTGGCCAAGACAAACCAAAACTCTCACCAGACAAAATATTAATTATTTCTTCTGTTTGCTTAATTAATTTCAGTTAATATTTAAGGCGTTTCAGTTAATTCGACCGAGCCTTTGCGTTTCGGTCAAAATCTGAAATTTCCTCTATATGTGTTTGTAATCTAATTCAGGTCTAATTCGACCAAGAAATGATGTTTATGTGTTTTAGAGTACTAGCAAATAAAAATATAAAAAAATATTTAAATTTTGGAACTAAGCAAGTGGATAAGTAGACTACGAGTAGTCCCCCATTTTTCCTCAGAGATAGCAGAAGGAGCAAAACACGAGGGCGCGTGAAAATCACCCCACGCGAGAAAAGGCGACACGCCTACTCGTAGTCTATTGGATAAGGGTATCATTTAGTTTTAAGGTTATATTTACCGACCAGGCATTTATGGCACCATCATCTTGGTAACCGCGTGATATCGCAGTTTCTAATGTGTCTCAGTGTTCATTAGGTTTGCTTTTCGATAAGGTTTTTAGTAAGATAACAATTCTCCATGTTCTTAAGGAACACTAGAACTGGGCAGAGTCAACATTTAAAATTTTCTCCATTTTGTGTATTTTTAAAACAAGGTGATCATTTATCAAATTTCTGATCTCGCATTTCAGTCAACCTCGCCACTCGATCACAGAAATAAAACTTATTCCACTTGAACTTCAACCTACACTTAGTATGTCACGCCGTAAAGCAAGAAGAGCACATAAATAGAGGCAAAACTCCAGCACCTGATGGTTTAAACCGCAAGAACGAACGTTGAGGTGTACCTTATCAATCACCTTGTTGTAAAATTATTTACCTTTCTATCATGCTATCTATTGTTCACATTTTTAGTTTATCATTAACCTCTCATGTAAATTCAAATTCGCATCTTAGGAGCCATTGTATTCTCTTTCAGTGTAGCTCTGGCCCTTTGCCGTATTGCCAGCCTTGCATTCAGTTTTGTTTTAAAATTCGCTCTTCAAGTGACGTCTGGCATTAGCATCTCTACACTAGACATCCGACAAGAAAGAACCAGTCGGTTTTATATGCGTATTAAGGGGACCTCTGCACTCAAGAGTTTTTACTTCTGATTTCAGCTGACGGCCATTTTGGATCAAGTTTCCAAAGAGGTCAGCCAATGATTTGGGTGGAATTTGCATCATGTTTGTTTATAAAATAGTTAAAGAAGGCTAAAAAATTCTGATGTTTGGGATTTCAACTGCTTAGTGCATTGTTGAGTCACCTTTACATCTCTTTTTCATATGTGCATGTGTCCAATGTTTCACACTTAATTTTAATTTTGCCGGCCGTGATCAGCATATCGCTTTTTAAGGTGCCCCGAACCTATTTATATGCGCGTTGGTTATGTTTTTGAATCGCGTTTTTCGGTAGGAATGATTTAACCGATTCCATGATTTTTGGCATCTTTAGAAAAAAAGGTCGAACTTTAAGAAAATGTTATTTATTTTCTTGCAGATATAAAAACAGTTGAGATATCGGCATAAGTTTAAAACCGTATTTTACAAAAAATATCAATAATTTCGAAACCCTGAGACAGATTTTTCTCTAACTTCTGCAAATAAGCCTCAGAGCTCTCTAGTTTTATATCTGCAGGTTTGAAGTCAATCGTGACCGCAGAACTCGCCGCACAAATAGCTGGTCAAATTTAACCTTAAAATGCGACGCTAACACATTTGTGAAAGTTGCAACACAAATAGAGGACAAATGCCGACAGACTATCTCCTATCTGCAAGGGTATTCTTGCCCAAAGCTTCAGTTGCAAGAAACTGAGTAATCAGAAAACCTACGGCGAATACAGTTCGCAATACAAGAAGAACAACTTTATGCTGAAAGATTAAAGGCAAGGGCAAGATTAAATAACTTCTATTTATCAAAGTTACTGTGTATTTTCCCTTCTCTTTTTTCGCAAAAAATCTCAACAAAGTACGATATAACATCTACGGAAATCTCCTACCAGTTTTTAGCACTGAAGGTTCCTTTCTTGAGGACAAATAAAGCCACCAACTCCAGTACTTCAACCGATCCATTTTCAGCTGCAACGAAAACCCTTGTATTAGGTAATTTATTCAAGTTTGAAAGATTTGCCATCACATTCGCACGGGGAATTTTGCCATTGGGGATAATAAAAAAATAAGACGATTGTCATATTTTCTTCATCTTTATCCCCAAGTGGCAAACTTCCCGTGCGAATGTGACGTCAAGTCTAATACCCTTGAATAAATTACCAAGTACAAGGGCTTTCAGTGCAGCTGAAAAATGGACGGTTAGAAGCACTGGAGTTGGTGGCTTTATTTATCCTCGAAACGGAAACCTGCAACGCCGAAGTTAGAGAAAAACCTGTCTTAAGGTTTCGAAATTATTGACAATTTTTGTAAAAATACGGCGATATCTCAACCGTTTTTTTACCTACAGGAAAATAAATAATATTTTCTTAAAGTTCAACCATTCTTTATTAAGGATGCCAAAAATCATGGAAATCGGTTAAATCATTCCTGCCGAAAATCGCGATTCAAAAATATAACCAACGCGCATATAAATAGGTTCGGGCCACCTCAAAGAGGACCCTCATTGTTTTGGACAACAACAGCAGCCTTCTGCGGGCCTGAACAATTTTTATTAATTCGGCGGAGCGCGAATTAAAGGATTCGCGCTGCTCAGGAATGTTCCAAAGTTGCTTCGCAAGATCACTTCTAGATCTTTCGGGTACAATAAATATTTGAGGCGGTGCGCAAAGTATTAAAGGATTTGCGACGCTGAAGAATGTCGTAAAGTTGCAGTTTGCTTCCGAAGTGAGGTCGGAAGTTGTTCGAGATATCTTTAAGAAAGTCAAGATTACACAAGTTACATGCCTTCATGGAAAAAAGTTTGGGGACAGATAACGATAAGAGTGATTACTGAAGATTATTGCAGCAAGAGTGATTCGAAAGACGAAGATCGAGGAAGTGGTACGGTCGTTTGCTCAGTTGCGAGTAGACGAAATGATTCGGGAAGCGATAGATTGTCAACCAGGCATGACAAGGAGAAGCAAAACGCATGTACCGTGATTTCGTAACCGTTGTGATAAGCATCATTATCACTGATTGTTCTTCTTTTTAGTTTTGTTTGGAAGAGTAGGTGTTTTTGTACTTGTTTTTGTATTGCGTGTTATTGCTTTTCATGTAATAATTTATTAAAGCTTATGTTGCGATGTTGTATATGAATTATCCTCGGTGTGGAGGTTTTACAGTTTCAGCAAGTTTTGTAAAGGAGTGTACTGATGTTAGTTACGTTGCTGGAGAAGGTGTGGGGTTAATTGTACATAAGGAAAGTGTTGTTATAGAGGAAATAAAGGAAGTGGAACTTAGCTCTTGTCGTGCGCAATTTATTCATGACATTATAGTCGAAACGCGGTCATACACCTAGCGGACTTCTGGTGAAGAAATCAACACGTCTTGTCACTCAAAGGAGAAAAGTAAGGGTATTTGTACGGAGGGTGTCCGGAAAAATATCATTTCTTACTATTCCTTCGCATTCACAATTAATTTCACAACCACGACGCCGAATTGCACGTTCTCATAGCATCTTGTTGTTTTGTAGTTTTGGTTTGTTAGTTCCGGTTTCGTTTAATATTCCTTCAGTTTTTGACGCAAAAAATTCCAAAAAAATATAACCCATAGAAGATTCTTCTTTGTTTATTCGCATGGCAGGCATTCGGCGAGCTCTTTTACCATATTATTTGAAATAAAAATATTGATGTCAGATGCTGTTGAAATAAGGGGAATTTAAGCGGGGAACCCCCTGATCAATATATGTTCCGACAGGTGGCCATGGAACCCCGCTAAAAATAAAGTCGAATTTAAAATGCAACAACGGCTTAACTCCTGATTTGAAATAAATAGTATAAATTATTACTTTTTAAGTACTCTCCAAACTGGGATTTTTTTAAGCCCTGACGTTCTTGAAGAAGTAACAGACAAGATATGGGTTATATTCGGAAGTGACCATCATATGACGCGAGGCCACATATAGCTGACATAGCTGGTTTTCAAGCACGAAAAAAATTGGCCATACTGGCAGACAGAACAATTCTTTTCAGAATTTGCATGAAGATGGCCAAAGTGACGTCATCTTAAAACCAGCAATTATAAACTCGAATTTAAAATACAACAGCCTAGAGTGGGTTATCTCAAATATTTAGTATCAAATATAACAAATTATTACTCTTTAATAGTACACACAAAAATGAGCAATTTTTCAGCCATGATGTTAATAAGAAGTAACCAACAATTCTTTGAGTTATATTCGGTATGACCATTGCATGACGAAGTCGGGGATTTCCCTCGTCAAGCCACTTGTGCGCATGCACGTGTGAAATACAAATAACACAAACCAGCAAAGAAACTTTCCCTTAACAAGCTACAACGTACGTTCTCACGTAGTTTAAGCTAATTATGGATTGGCGATCAAAACTTTATCAGTGTACAATCTGCTTAAAGTGTTTTAACACAGAAATTGGCCGTGTTGATCATCAAATGGATGTACATGGTGATTATTCATTTTATGGAGTATTCACTTGTTCATACGAATTGTGTACCCGGAAGCGGACTTTTCGACGCCAAGTTGACGTAGGCAATCATTTGAAAAACCCTGGCAAGTGGCACCAGAGAAAAGGTAATATTGATCAAAAATATAACTTTTACATACAATGTCAGGATGTGTGCTAATACCCGAAGTCTTTAGGAGTACGATATGAAGAGAAAATGAAAGCCAAACCAGGAAGCTTAAGAAAAGGCGTTTAGAGCGACGAATTCTAACCGAAAGCGAATCTTTGACGCTGCAACATTTGTAAAGTAAACTGGAAGCGATAACTAAAAAGGGAAAGGGGTGAATAAAACGGTTCAAGTTTTCTTTCAAACAATTTCGCAATAGACCATTTTAGATTGTATGTTGTTTTCTCAAGTTAGATGAGCACGTGATGTTCCCAGGGGAGTCCATGATGTTCACATTTCTTGAATATATTGCGGGTAGCACGTTTGAAAGACATCACGTGGTTTGAACATACAAGCTAAATGTGCTAGATGGTCAAAACATGCGTGAACAGATTCCGAGTGATAGAGGACTCAACATTCCATTCATTCTTAGTGGGAATCCAAACGAATGCTAGCGCATAAGTAATAACAACCTTATACGAAATGTAACACATTATCGTCAACGCTATGTGGAGATTTCATCGAAGTTTGAAATTAGTTAGAGACTTTTTATCGATTTAAGTTTATATTCCTGAAAGAACTCAGAATCGAAACAGATTGCGAAACATTGCAAGCCAAATTACAAGCATTTCATTTGGTGCCATTTTATGACGGCTGTCATTCAAGGAAGCCGAATTAACAGAAGAAACTGAATTGAAATGTCGACAAACTGAATAAACTTGAGAAATTTCTCGTTTTGCCTTTTTTGCGATAAGTGAAATACATCAATCACATAAGAAAAAAAGATTTTAGCAATGGACGAAAAAAATCCTAAAAATAGTCCATTTTATCTACAAAAAATTTGGGGTACTTACTTGAAGTTTTCTTAAGGTGAGTGTCGAAAAAAGGTATTGTGTTTTTCGTTTTTGCGTACATTTAACTAATCAAGAAGGTGATTTTTATGGAGTTTTTCAGTTTCTAGTTCCAGGTATTAGCGAAAAGTAGAATTGCCGGAAGTGATCACCGATTCATAATATTCTCAAAGTGCCGTTTGGGTGGTTCTTCGTGTAAACCCTACTTCAGGTTTGCAATATCTAAGTCCGTCTTTCTTCCCGCGTTTGTCCCTTGTAGTGAAACCCGTCAGTAAAGTTCTGAAGGTTTACTGCCTCCTACTGTACAAGTTTCACTTCCTTGGGTTTTTTCTGCAGTCATTGCTCTTGCCCTTCTTCCTATTTTTCTGCTTTAGGAGACTTTACGGACACCCGGATAATACGGACACCATGGCACGCCCCCTTGATGTCCGTATTAACCGGGCTCCACTGCATTTTTGGAAATCGGCCATTGCACTCGCAGTTCGTGCAAAGAACAAAAGATAATGTGAACGTCAGATTTACATGAAGCTCTACCCAAACGGCAATTTGACACTGTAATGGTAATTTCCAAAGTGGCCCATACAAGGCCTTCTGCCACGCCGTTTTCACCGACCGGTTTATTCTTAAAACACTTTTTTCCCGCGAAAATAGAAGATTTTCTCCCTGGATGTGAGCAATGTACCTCAAGGGGCATTTCTAGGACCGGTGCTTTTCCTTTTGTTCGTCAACGATATGCTTCTCCACTTTCACAAGTAAACTATGGACATTTACGCAGACGATTCCACCTTGTCTTTAAGTTCAAATTGGAAAACCATTCCATTACTAAATCAATTCATCTAAGGACCTAACAGAGATGGAGTGATGGTTGCTTATGCGTTCATCTTTAAGGAAGTTCGAAGAAATTCTCGACGCATTTCCGCAGTAGCAATAATGATATTGAAGGACTACAATTGAACAGCTGCCTGCGGCCTGGAGTATACTGTACGTCCGGTTTGCACTTTAGTTCACAAAGAAAGTCAAGTAATAAAGCAATACTGAAATGCATTCATGAATTGTTTTACCGTTGTAAAAAGTTGTTTTCGCGCTGCTAGTCAATCTCAGCAGTTTCTTATTATTAAAATTATGAGTATAAAGAAAAGGAAGTGCCCTTTGAACAATAGAAGTCATGGATTTATAATTTAGCGCTTAAGGTGTAGTTAAGGTGTCCTGTCAAGGTTTGTTTGCTAGGTATGGCCTGTCTATCTGTTCTTCAGTGACTTAAATTGTTTCTCGAATTGCAGGTGCAGAAAATTCCATCTTCCACCTCGTTCCCATGTTCCTTTCCCTTCCTTCCATGAGGAAGGAAGAGAAGGGAATCTTTGAACAAGCTTGCTCTAGCCTGGACGTAAATAAATTCGTAAGTGATGAGCTCCAACCAGATGGCGAATTTCATGGTCTGTTAAATGATGCCATTGACTCCTTGTACCGAGAACTTCAGAAAGGCTTGGAGTATACAAACTACGGAATTCATAACTTGATCAAGGTAACTGCTAGAACCGCCCCCTGCCCCTCCCCACTAGCGCTAAATTATCGTTGTAGATGTTTTTAATTTTCAACAATATCCCAAGACAGGTAATAGGCTCTTGCCCTAGCAGACACTAGATTTATTTCAAAAGGGTGTGGCACAGGAAAACCAGCCGGCAGTTGAAATGTTTGCCTCTGCCAGTTATTTCAAAAGGCGATAGTTTTGTTAATACAGTGAAAGATGCTAGGAAATAGTAAAATTTGAAACACAGGTAAATGACTGCCACAACTCCTGCCATGTTAAAACACTTCTTGAAAGTACAAGATAAACTAAGCCGTTCCAAGAATACATGAATCGGTTCACCTCTCTTTCCCTGAATAATGTTTCGTGGGTTTGCTTGGGCATAGACGTCTTCAAAATCAACATTGAAGGGGAAGTGGAGAAGAAATTCGCAAGCGTTTCTCAACAATTATGACCGGGGATGTATCTTTAATACCAAATCACTGATTTTTATCCTTAAAAGTTACGAGTAGCGTCTCCGATACTTTGGCCTTAGAGTCCCGTCTGCTAATCCAGAGGGGTTTCTAGATCTTGGGCCGCGGTCATCGTGAGTTTAGCACGAAAGCAATAATAAAACGTGCTATGATTAGATTCTACATGTCGCCTTGTCTTTTTAGGGCGGATCCATTGCAAAAGGCACTGCATTGAAAAACAACGCCGACCTGGATTGCGTGATGGTTATGAACGGTATTGAAAACGCTTCCCAGTTGAGCAGCAAACTACCTGACATCTTGTACATGCTAGAGTCACGCTTGGGGAGCAGTATAGGGGACTCCTGGAGTTTGACTTCCATAAAGAAGACGCGGTTCTCCTTGCAGTTTAACATGTCACGTTATTTCAACCCTGGGGAGTCTGTTAAGGTTGATCTTTTGCCCACATTTGAAGCAAGCGTAGCAGGCATCGATGGTACGTACGTAACCGCAAGAGTTGAAACGCTGAGTTACTCATAGACAAGTTAGTGCACGGCTGTTTGAATGGGAGGCCCCCTTGAAGAAATTCTCAGTTAACTCAACGTTCATAACCCAACCTAACTTAACTCATCGCACAACTTCTTTTTACCCTACGTACAAATGTAATTGTTCACCCGGTTTTGACCGAAGTCAGCAAAATGTATGAAAATATTGATTGTCGATCAGCTTACAATTTGTTTTGTTTTTCCTTTTTTGGTCAATTAACATGTGTTTCCAGTAGGGCAATCTCTTTTTTTTATTACCTCTTGCAATCTTGTTTTGATTTATTGTTTGGTTCCCTATATTATCTTCGTCACTACTACTTCTCTTATACCATTCTAAATTCTTTTTCTTTCCATAATTTCAAGTAATTACACAAATTTTTGCTTCACTTGTATATCTCAGTCCACTCTGTGTTCATTTCACTTCTTTTTGTATCTCCCCAGTCAGTGTTTTTTTTGAAACAAAAGACTGGTCTTAACTTTTGTGCAACGTCTTGAATTTCATTTTATTTTGTTTGCCATAAATATCTTCCACTAGTTTGCTAACGTGCTCAAAGTTCTTTGGACAAAGACCACATCGCCGCTTCAAGTGAAATTCATAAGATGGGGGATCAGTCTCATCATCAGGTTCTCTCGGTCCTACTAGATGCATGGCGACAGTTTCAAATTCCCCCACCCTAGGGGTTTGCACAACAATCCAATAGTATACCTACCCAGGGACAGCTCTCAAAATCAAATTCCCATGAGAAGGCATTAGTGCCCTCCATTCTCACCAGGGGCTTACCATTTCATACGTAGGTGCAACAGACATACATAATCTTTGCGCGCAGATTAAGCTACTAAACAGTGATTTTTGGGTTGTTGGTCAACTGCCCATCAGTGAAGCTAAAGACACGCGCAATCTTGAAAAACGATTTATGAACTTTTACTACATCTTTTATGATGTTGAATCTGAGGGGAGATTTAATCTAAAAATACTTTTATGATGTTACATCTAAGCCGAGATTCAATATTCTTTGTCTTAGAGCGAGAAAGGTTTTACAGAAAAATGCTTGAGGACAAAAAGAACTGGCCATACTACTCCGCAGCCCTTGTGATGATTCAAAAACACTTCGTCAAGGAACGGCCTGCACTCGTAAAAAACTTGATTCGGTTGGTGAAGTATTGGCGCAAGACGTATATTCCACAGAGTGGTAGTAAGCATGTCCCGCCCTCCTATATTCTGGAGCTTCTCACAATACATGCTTGGGAAAATGCAAATCGTCCAGAAAGCTTTGACTTGAAGATTGGTTTAAAAGCTGTTTTGGAGGTTCTAAAGAATCACCAAAGTCTTCGTGTTTCCTGGGGAGATTACTACAGAAAGAATTTAATTCCAAGCAGGTACATTCATGGAGTGTTCTAAATTAGTTTAACCAGGATAAACGAACCGCCTTTTAGATTCTTGAGGACATAGGCCGTCTCGGATGTTTATAAACCGGTATGCTCTTTTTACCTTATTTCAACCAGTTGCCAAATCCGCTAGGAATGTCTATCGAGGCAAGAAATTTGTAACACGTTAATTTTAGAAATATAGCAATTGGACAAATTTTCTTTTACCGGAGAATTTTATTTATGGCATATTTTCCTTTTTGGCATTTCAGTCTCCTGTATGGGCCATATGTAATTGATCCTGCCAACCCAACCAACAACCTGCACGACGCTGTTGACTGCTGGGATGAGGTGAAAAAGGTTGCAGAAGAAACCATGCGGAAACCCCTTCTCAGAGATGTGTGGGTTACAGCTAACTGGAGATGAAGAACCACGATTTTATTAGATTTATTTGTAATATGTAGAGTCCCTAAAGGGATTAGGGTATAATTTTGAGTGTGTAGTGTTTAGCAGCCAAGCGTGTCATCGATAGCGTCATCAGCTATGTAACCGCGTGATATCTATTTCTTAAACTATTGTAAGTAGTCACCCTGTATTAGTTTTGCAGTTCATTAAAGCTTCTAGTAAGATAACAAGTCTCCACGTTCTTTAGGAATCCGAGAACTCAACAAAGTTAACATCTGAAATTTCCTCTGTTTTGTGTACTATCAAAACAACGGAAGAAAATGGTGTTTGGTGACATTTTGAGCCGACGAGAAGGCTACCCAGATCGTTTATCAAATTTCTGATTTCTGCTGCCGGCCATCTTGAACTGAAATTTGTTTCAGCGTGATGAGAGGGTCACCCAAGCCATTTATTAATATTTCAATTTGGGCTTCTTTTCATCTTCGAATTTTTACCACAGGGGATAACCTACAATCGAAAAGTATGTTATGGCTCGTAATTCCCTCGCCGCAAATTCATAAATAGCCATGATCATAACAATCAGTTTCGCACAGTGATTTATTCAGGACATGTGTCAATCAACAGTTGCAATATTATAAAAACAATCACCACAATTCAGTACTGGGTAACTCGTTACATTTTAATCCCATATTTCTTCTGAGGAGGTCCATGTTTACTTCGGGTGCATGTACAGAGTCAACGACTAAAGAGTAAAAAAAAAAGCGCGTACATCTTTTTTGTATCATACAGTCGACTTAACTTCGTTTTCTTAAATACAAGGCGAGTGTGCAACCTTGTTCCCAGGGTGCACTCCTACTCTTCCTCCGGGAGGATGAGCAGGAGAGGAATCTGGAAACGAAGTTGGATAAGTGTGTAGGGATGTGTAAGTGAAATCATCACGCTTGAAGCCTGAATCACGCCCAACGCTTCTTCATTTCACCTGAGAAAAATTGAAAAGATAATATAATAAGTATATATTGACAAATAAAATAATACAGAAAAACAAAGAACTCACCCGGCAAGCCTCTTGTGTTCGCGAAGTAAGGGCACCCAACGACCGAATGTTTCCAAATACGCCAGAAGTGTTTCAGATGGTTTTCTCTATGCTTTAGAAGCCTGTTTGGTTAATCTGGAGTTGCACTAAAAACTACTTATCTGTTCGGATGTCTAAGGGGAACTTTGGTCGTCACGAAAGTTTAAGGTAGCTTTCTCGTCTCATCCGAAAGTGTTAGCTATCCTTATAGGTCAGGTCGAAAGTTCGAGGGCATGAAGTAGCCTTGCATTCATTAGAAAATTATATGTCTTTATACCGAAAGTTCTAGGGGACCTTTTTTTTTTTTTTTTACAATAATCGCAATATCTTGGTATGAAAATGTCAATAACACAACCTGCGAAAATTGTAGTTAAGCTATTGGAAAACCTCCGCATTTTTTAGACGATTGGAACGGTTATCTAGGAATTTTTAGCTTTTCTCAAGCTTTAGAAATTTCTAGGCAATATTTGCTCCTTCGAACAGTTACTTTACAGAAAAAAGTCTCGGGGTTGTTTTGTCACAATAGTTTTGACCAACTAGTTGATTTTACTGAAACAATCATTCCTCTGGCCCTCATGGCCTCTGAGTCAATAGCCCATCAGGCCTCGAGGAATAATTGTTAAACATACCGTCAAGTTCCGAAAATAACGACCCCTCGAAAGTAGCGAAACTCCGGAAGTAGCAATAAAATGTCACAGGTGTTCATAACAAATCCCGAAAGTAGCGTTCTCCCTGAAAATAACAACCCTCCGAACCTAGAGACCTCAAAACTAATTTCCCTTTTTGAAATAAATAACAGATGTGATAGATTCCTTATCATGAACAAATGCCCTGACTGATCCGAGGTTTACTAATAATGATTATTTGACATTCCTATTTATAACTCTTAAAGTACAGGATAACATTACTTTTTTAAAAAAGTATTCCTTTCACATTTTTTGGAGTACACGTTTTAGCCATCCGAAAGTAACGACCCCCTGAAACTAGAGGGCCTCCGAAAGTAGCAATAACGGAAGGACGCCAAATTCGAAAGTAACAAAGGCCGTTACTTTCGAAACTTTACGGTAACTGACCATAACTCATAACCCACTGAAACTAGCGAGCCTCCGAAAGTAGCAATAGCGGAAGGATACCAAGTTCGAAAGTAACGAAGGCCGTTACTTTCGAAACTTTACGGTAACTGACCATAACTCATAGTAGATTTTACTTTGTAATTTCAGATTTCCATGAGTTGTTTACCACAGTGACTATCGCATGATGAGGCACATATTGCTGGTTTTCAGCTACCAGAAAACGCGGCCATACTGCTGGAAAAAACAAAATTTTTTGGCAAAATTTGCATGAGAGAGTGTTAAGTTTCCAACCGAGGTGAAAGCTTTTGTTCTTGTCCCGTCAGCTTCCAGCAAAAATAAACTCCAATTTAAAATACAACAGTGGGTTATTTTGTCGTTTTTAGTACAGTTATTAACCTCTATCAGTATTCGTCAAAAACTGGCATTTTTTCAGCCAGGATAACTTCGTGAGCTATACTCAGTATAACCATTGTTAACTACGTCGGGAATTTCCCTCTTTCAGGCCACTTTAAGCGCACGCACGTGTGAAATACAAATAAAACGAACCAGGAAAGTTTAGCTTCGCAGAAGGCTTAGTGGCTTTTACTCGAGAAGCGTCGTTCTCAAGTTATCAATGAGCAGTGAGCTAGATATGGATTCACTGTTAAAATCTTTTCAGTGTTCATTTTGCTCGAAGCAGTTTACCACCGCTAACGGAAATGATGATCATCAAAGAGCCGTACATAGTGTTAAGTATTCGCAGTCGAAACCTTTTACGTGTACGGTTTGCCCGAAGCGGTTTACCACAGATAAAGACCTAAAGCATCATATGAAAAACGCAAGCAAGAGGCATAAGAAAATGACAGGTAATAACCATCCATCATAAAACTTTTACATGTACTGTCAATAAGAATCTAATGCAACTGTTTATACCCATGTTTCAGGTGATATATCTTGTTCATATCCTTTTTGTCAACGTAAATTTCAATCTCAAGACGAGTTTGCCTCCAGCACCCTAAAGCATCATTTGCAAAACCCAGGCGATTGGCATGAGAGAAAAGGTAATATTAGCAATAATAAAACTTTTACATAAACGTTTATTTCGATTCCTAATGGTACGGCATGATGGGTCAATGAGTGTTTTAAATCTCTAAATGCTAACCATTATCGAGTCAGTGTTTAACCCTGCCTAATAACTATAGACACTCTGTATGGGTATTTAAGACGAAATCGCCGAAGTGATGGAAAACGCGCGACGAAAACGACCCCCGCAAGTAGCCAAACAGAGGCTAACTATTCAATGCTGATCTAGCCTACATGAGAAGCGCTTTATGAGCCACGCGAGGCCAACGCGGCCTTTTTGGCGAAGCGCGGGAGGAGGGAAGGAAAATATGAAGCACTTATTAATTATTTTTTCTCCTTCTTTCGTCTCGCGCTTCGCTCAACGTTCGCCTCGCATGGCTAATAAAGCGCATGTTATGCAGGCTAATGCTGATCTGACTCATGACTTGACTCATAATTTATAGACTCATTTGACTCATAAAACAATAAAACGGCACGAAGGGAAACCGAAAACTACTTTTGAGTGAAGGACGCCAACCGGAAGTGGACCTTTTTTTGTCATGTTTTTGTGGACTTTACGGTGCACAACGTTCAATAGCATCATCATTTTGATCTTATTGACCAATAAAAACGTCGCATTCATTATTACGTCACTATTTGTGAACGGTAAACAAAGGATTGTGCACCAGGAGCCTCCAACATAAACTGCAGCACCGCTTTGCTCTTATTTTTGAAGATTGCCGGCTCTCATGACCAGTCTCCCCTACTAACTATGGGTAAGTTGTATACAATAAGCGATACAAATGTTGTAGCATCGATGAATACTACAGTCGCTTACGGGAGGCGGTCGTTTACGAGAGTCGGACCGCATGGGCGAAATTTTTAAGTCAAGACAACCTAAAATTCTTAAAAAATAATGAAAGTTTACTTTCCTCTGCCACTTACTGGTAGTTTGATCGACAAAATCATTGGCTATTCTATGTGACGGTTCATTTACGGAAGTGCACTTAGTTAGATAACGCGCGTTTTAAATTTCTGGTTAAAAAATTTTACCTGTGTACGTGACTTCTTGTACAGAAATGTCTTTAAGGACGGTGCCCACTAATGGGAAGTATTTTTTAGTATTTTTACCTCCTAGACTTACAGGAGACAAACCCAGTCCGCGTGTCCTGCGTGTTGCGCAATTCTTTCGCGTCGCGCGCGACTACCTAGGCATGCGCAGAAAATGTGCGCAGTAACAATAGTGGGCACCGTTCTTAAAACGTCTGACGAACAAAAACTTAACTTCTTAAACTGAAACCTTGAAATCTGAGTCTTTTTCAAGGGTAATAGTTAATATTGTAGTTATAGTTCAAACTAATAGACAGTAATAGATATGTACACAACAATGAAAGCCAAAGAATATATTCCTTGTTGTCAATTTTTACAATGTACTTCACGGTTTAGTAAGACAATGTGTCAAGTGGTCACTTACCAGAAGTTGAAAACAATAAAATATTCTAAAACTGTCAGCCGAAAAAGCGGTCGCAGTCGCTTACAGAAGGTGGCGTTTACGAGAGGTTCCAGTATAAGGCTTTGACTGAGAACATTTTTGGTGTTTTGGTAAGGTGGTCGCACGTGGAGGTTCCACTCTACTTCGTGGATGATGAAAATCAATCTCAAGAAAACTAAGATTACGGTCTTTCAGAAACGTGCCAAGAAAAATGCCGAACTTCGCTTTTTCATAGATGGTAAAATTATAGGTGTTGTACAAGAATACACTTATTTAGGAACTCGAATCTCCTCATCAGGAGTCACGTGACTCAGTGTCACGTGAGCATCTCAAAGAAAAAGCTCTTCACGCCCTATTTAGCTGGGGACGACATAGGAGTCTCAGCAAACTAAAAACATCTCTTGCTTGTACAATATTTGACACGATGATCTCCTCTATTCTGACGTATAAATAATAACAGTGAAATTTAGGGTTTGTGTGCCAAACCAGATTTTAAGACCTGACAGAGCTCACAAATCGAAAAGACACAACTCCAGTTTTACAAAAGTTACTTAGAGTTAATGTATCGGTCAAATCGAAGCTTCAACATGCCCCCCCCCCGGGCAACCCCCCGGGCATTTGACTTTTTTGAAAATTTTTGTTCAAATTCCCCCCTACCCGGGCCAAAATGCCGTTCAAATGCCCCACACTAGGGTCCATTCAGGTGATCAAATGCCCCCACCCCGGGGACATTTCACGGGCACAAAAATGACAGAAGGACGGCGGAAACACCTTCAGTTGTCGAACAAAATCTTTATAAATATAACAAAGACTGAGAAACACGGTTAGCGTATTAACTACGAACAGAAGTCTCGTGCGCGCAAAGCGGCGGAAATCGCTGCTACAAAGTCACTGAATGCTCAGCTTTTCTTCGTCATGCAACATACAAAGCGTTGTAAAAAATAAGATCCCACCTATTGAGATTACTACATCATGACCATTTCACTGACATGCATTATCGCTCATCTTATTAATTAACATACTTGCAGTAGGTCAAAGTAGTTGACCTGAGCTTTTTATTTTATTTTATTTTATTTTATGTTGTTGTATTGAATCGCCGGTATAGGTGTTGTATTTCATTGTGAACTCAACAATAAAATACATTCATACATTCAAAGCCTGAATCCAATATTAAAAATTTTAAAATTTAAATACTTCAAATACGACACAAAGCTTGTTTAAGCCCTTGGCCACAAAGGCACAATCTTTTCCACGAAAATCCTCTAACACCGCGTCCCCCATGATAGGTCGCCACGCCAAAGATTTTAGTTACATGAAATCGAGGGTGCCGTTCAAATTCCTCACCCCTAAAGCATGGGGATCAAATTCCCCACCCCCTGGAAGACTCTGATAATCAAATTCCCTCCTCCCCGGGACGGCAAAGGTGTCAAATGCCCGGGGTATGCCGGGGGGGGGGGGGCATGTTGAAGCTTCGATTTGACCGATACATAAGCAACAAGGCTTCTAATGTTGCTTGTAGAGCTGAACTTGGTCGCTTAGCTTTAAATATCACTATCAATCAAAAAATCCTCAACTACATTTTATATATTAAGTCTAAACATAAAGAATCTTTCGTTAAGCAATTTTTTTAATGTCATTTGACATTAAAACTAGAATTTTTTAGATCTTTTAAAAGCGATCATACCACTTCTAATTACCTAGACTTAACGAGAGGAACAGCTGAGAGAAAGAAATTAGTAAACTAAACTACGAATAAGTAACCACAAAGTTATGATAGAACTTGGTAGATACAATCAAACTACCAGGGATAATAGGAATTGCCCTTTTTGTGGATCCAATCAAATAGAAGACGAAATTCACTTTTTTAAACTGTTCTAAATACTCTTTGATTAGAAATTTTTACAATGAAATTAAGATTCTGACTCCAAATATTACCCAGTTACCTGCGAACGTTTTGATCAATGAACTGATGAACACATCTAATTACTATATCAATTTACAATTCTTGAAATATATTTCAGATTGCTTTGACTTTCGCGACGAATTGTTAACAAAGTAGTTTGGCCAATGATAAAATTTAGTTCTTATTCTTAAAACATAATTATTAATAGCTTTTGCAATACTATATGTACTTGTATGGTCGTGAAACGGAGAAGGCCTCATTTCCGGTTAATGTCAGCCGTTCAAAAACGCCTTACGTTAGTTTTAGTACGAGTATAGCCCGCGAGCAACCTCTTCGCTCTCTCTTTTGGCCTCGCCGCCAGAGCACCTCGGAGAGCTTGTTGGCAGGCTAATACAAAGGAGAAAAGTCGCATATTTTGTGTATTTTTTCTTTCTGTTTGCGTTCTTAGAGATCTTTGATCGAGCTTGTTCCAGCGAGGAAGTGAATATATTAATACATGATGAGCTGCAGCCAGATGAAGGATTTCATGGTCTTTATGAGAAAGCTATTGATTCCTTGAAGAAAAAATTAGAAAAAGTCTTGTTGGATACATTCTATGGGATTCATAGCTTCATCGAGGTTAGTGGTGAAACAGCTCTCCAATCCCCAAATTGAGAAAGACGCCGGGATTATAGTATCGTTGTAGATGCCGTTAAGTTTCAATACTATGCCTAGATTTGGTTTCCTAGCCCAGAAGATACTGGAAAAAAGAAATGAACCTAGTATATGGCCTCGCTCTCCATGAGTTCTCCGTAGCTCAAGTGGATAGAGCGCCCGCCCGGTGTTTGGGAGATCATAGTTTCGAATCCTGTCGGGAACTCAGATATTTTCTTTGTCCTTGACTCGTGACATGTTGATCATGTCATTTTCACAAGATACTGGATGTCTTCAAAAAGGGCGTGGCACGCTAAAACCAGCCAGCAGAATTATTCTTAAAAATACTAAAGGTGATAGTTTTTTAATAGAGAGAAAGGTACTAAGAATTAGACCTTTTTTACTGATACGGCGGTCATATTAAATTAATTCGATTTAAGAAGTATTATAGGACGTCCAGGGGGCATGAGCAGTTTTCGTTTGTATTTTCGAGCGCTTTTCGGGATATTTTTTCTTAAAGTTTTCTTAGAATAAGATTGTAATGGGAAAAAAAAGATCCTTGTGCTGTGTTTTGATGTAATAATGATCGCCTTTTTCCCGAGAAATATACAGTGAAAGACCTTATTTCTAATACTAAACTAGAAAAAGGAGATCATTTTTACATCCAAACACGACACAAGGATCTTTTTTCCCATAACAATCTTATTCTAAGAAAACTTTAAGAAAAAATGTCCCGAAAAGCGCTCGAAAATACAAACGAAATGTGCTCATGTCCCCTGGGCATCCTACAATACTCCTTAAATCGAATTAATTCAATATGGCCGCCGTATCGGTGAAAAAGTCCATTGAAACGCGGGTAATTGAATGCTATCCTCAATGCCAATCGCTGATTTTGCCTGTACGAAATTCGTTTAGCGATTCCGATACTTTTGCCCTGAGTGCTGATCGAGAGAGGTTTCTGCAACTAGGGTCACGCCTCTTGGTAAATATAACCAATATATATTTAACAATTATGCCACGAGTGCGCGTTGGATATGAGTTGGCTGTAATCATCTCATATCCAACAAGCGCGAGTGGAATAATTGTTTTATTAAAAACGCCCACAAAATATCGAGAATTCTTCTCGACTTTATTTCTAAAAATCAACGGATTTTCAGCTTGTTTTTAATTTTGAGCAGCTGCTTAAAGTCACCATATTTGGAGAGCATGGTATAATGGCTCATATACCATGATGGCTAGGCCAATCAGAGCTCTAAAATTGCATTATCCAATGATTCAGTTTTTAATAAATATATATCTAGCAAGAAAGTGATAAAAATGCTATGATTAGACTCTACATGTTTGCCTTATATTTGTAGGCTGAATCTATTGCAAAAGGCACTGCATTAAAAAACCACTCCGAGCTAAACTGCGTGATGATCACGAAGAACATTAAAGACGCTTCCCAGTTAAAAGCAAAACTACCCAACGTCCTACGTGACCTAAAGAAACGTTTGGGGAGCAGTATAGGGATCAAATGGAAACTAACTTTAAAAGAAAAAACGCCGTTTTCGTTGGTGTTTAACATGTCACGTCATTCCAACCCTAAAGACACTATTACGGTTGCTGTCTTGCCAACATTTGAGGCAAACATAGAAGGTAACAATGATATGTACTTATTTAAGCGCAAGGGTTGCAACATTGCGTTCATGGGAAGTGGTGACAGGCACAGTTTAGTTAGTGCACGGCTTTCTGAATGGGAGGCCCAAGCTCGAATTCCATTAGTAGTCTAAGACACACAACTGATTAACTTTACTGTAACATCTTGAACTTCTTAAAATTTTGTTTCCCCTAAATCAGTCTTCAATGAGCTTAGTAATGTACTCAAAGCCCTTTTAGATAAAGACCTGACCTCATGGTCGCTCCAAGTAAAATTTCTATGGGTAGATGGCACCCCCCCAATAATAGCCACTATAATGGCGATAACGGCTAGAAACTCGGTCTGTTTAGTTTCTACCGGTGTCGTGTTTATGACTTGCAAATTTCAATGCGTCAGTTCACTTGGTATTCCCCAACGCTGGGAAGTGCAACAGAGATACAAAATCTTGAGAAAAACGATTCATCAGCTTTTTGTAAAAATACTTTTATGACGTTAAGTCTGAGAAGAAATTAAATATTCTTTGTCTTAAAAGGAGAAACGTTTTACAAAGAAATGCTTAGCGATACTAAAGAGAACTGGCCATACTACTGGGCTGCTCTTGTGAAGATACAAAGGGACTTCGTCAAAAAACGGCCCGCAAGCGTAAAATACCTGATTCGAATGGTGAAGTACTGGTGCAAGAAGTACATTCCACTGAGTGGTAGTAAGCGTCTCCCGCCCTCCTATCTGATGGAGCTTCTCACAATACACGCCTGGGAAAATGCAAATCCACTGAATCCTCCAGAGAGCTTTGACATGAAGATTGGTTTTAAAGCTGTTATGGAGGTTCTAAAGAATCACCAAAGTCTTCGTGTTTCTTGGGAAGATTACTACAGAAGGGATTTGATTCCAATCAGGTAGATTCATGGAGAGTTTTAAATTGCTTTTACTACAGTAGGAATAAGTGAGGCGCTTTTTACATTCTCGACGACATAGGCGTCTCGGATGTCGATAAACCGGCATAAAATTTCGACAAACGTCCCTTAACCCTCCCCTCCCTCTGACGCATTAAGTCCTTCATTCCCATAATCCTTTTTCTTTATTTCAATCAGCTGAAAAGTTCGCAAGTAATGACTCTCATGGCAAGACATTCGTAACACATGGCTGATTTTAAAATTTATAGCAATTGCACAGATTTTCTTTCACTATGGAATTTCATTTATGGCATATTTTCTTTTTTGGCATTTCAGTCTTCTGAATGAGGCATATATCATTGATCCCGCCAACCCAACCAACAACCTGTACGCCAGTGTTGACTGCTGGGATGGGGTGAAAAAGGTTGCAGAAGAAACCATGCGGAAACCCCTTCTCAGAGATGTATGGGTTACTTTTAACTGGGGGTGAAGAACCACGAGTTCTGAAAACAAATTCTCATGGTGCAAAAGAAATTTTGAATTTTTGCAAATTTTATTTCCCAAATCAGATTTGAAAACTGAGGCAATTCTATGTAAGGAAGTTGCCAAGGCACATAATAGACAGTAGCCTAGTTTGTACGCGCATTGTTACCAAGAAAGGTTTTGCTAATTTAAAAGTGAGTTCTTTGGAGAAAACAATCCTTCAATATTTCCACAGCTCATGATAAATTACATCGAGATTCTAAGTTTATAAAAGATTGCGAAAGAAATTTGCAAAATTGGTAAAGAACCTCAAAAGTTAAGCTAACATTAACACTTACTTCCCACTTAGTGCAAAATGATGGCTTAGGGGAGGGGTAGGTGGGCAGTTTCCACACATATCCGTTTTTGTTTGAAACCGGATTTTTTTTCTCCGGTTTGGCCTATTGTCTACACGTACCCAATGAAAACAGTCAACGAAAAAGCACCTTTTCAAAAACGCTGGCTTTTTGTGTATACAGCTATTTCGAGAAATGTTGTCGGAAAAAATGTGCACGCAACAATCCCGAAAGGTAATATGGGATATGGTCAATAGACTGTTCCTGACACCTTAGCTCTCGAACCCACTTTTGTTGCTTTCCTTTAGCACTCACAAACATATGTCCATTGTCTCTCGTGCCATTCTTTCAAACTTCTTCGAAGAACAGTGAACTCAAAACCACCCACAATCCCTTTTGGGATTGTCGCGTGCACTTTTTTCGACAACCTTTTTTTTGAAATAGGGAGCTTTGGCAACGACGACGGCGACGGCAACCAGGACGTCAAAAAAGCAATAGGTTTATTACGCAAAACAACAACTTTGCACGTGCATCACGCTTTTTTGTACATTTCTTCACCGTCCTTGCACGACTACGACGTGAGAATACCTCATTGCAAGTTTTATGGAGGACGTAAACAAGCGACGACGAATCTCTTTTTCTCTCTCTAAACTTGAGTGCGGTCCTCAAGAAATCAGCTCCAGGGAAATTCGCCTACACTTGCAATTTTCAGCAAATTGGAATAAACGCGACAAAGATTGAAAAAATGGGAATTCATTTTAAAACTGACGTTTTCGCTGCCGTTGCCGTCGTCGATGCTAAAGCTCCCTAATATCCGTATGTGGACGGACAAAAACGGAGGTGTTCGAATACGATATCATACATCATATACTTCGGGCATGACACATTTCTCAATAAGGCATGCTATCGTATTTCCATCGCTTTAGCGTTTTCATGTGGACGGGCGAAAACGATTCGAATACGCTACGTGTGGATGAGTATTTTTTTAATAACGGGGAAATAATATCCGTTTCCAAAAGTATCCGGATACGTATGGACGGGGCCTTAGACGATCATAGACACCACAGAGCATTCCAAAACACACTAGAACACTTCGGACAACCAATCAACAAGTAAATTGGCCAAGACAAACCAAGACACTAACCAGAAAATATTAATTACTTTTTTTTTGTTTTATTAATTTCACTATTTTAGATGTTTCAGTTAAGTCGAGGTAGCCTTTGATTTTGGGTCAGACTCATATTTCTTTTTTCTTTTCGTCGAAATCAGGTCTAAATCGACCAGGAAATGATGTTTATAAGTTTTAGAGTAGCGACAAGGTTATCAAGACTCTTGATTTTGGCTCGAGGCCATCTTGATTTTGGGTCTGTGGTATTTGAAGGTTATATTTAGCAACCAGCCATGTAAGGCAATATCAGCTGAGTAATCGCATGATATCTATTTCTAATATAATTCGGTAAGTAGTAATTAGTTCTGCAGTTCAATCGGGGTTCATACAAAAACTTGCAACCATTTTTCAAGGACCACATTAGATTTTCAAGGACCACCTACTATGAATACAATTTCACACATTGTACAAAAATGAACATTCCCAGTCTATTGTAATAAGACTTTAAGGCTTGAACTGTTTGCTTCACCAACTTCTCTACATTTTTCAGTTCACTGGTCTTAAATTGATAGTTAATTATTGCATGAAACATAGAGCACTTTATGTAAATAACTTTTAAATTCTCTGAGCTATGATTTATATTCTGTCTTGGACAACCAAAGAGCATAAAAAAACTCTTTCGAGGCCACTACATTCAAAGTTGAAGAAAATTCAAGGACTTTTCAAGGAAAAATAGAATTCAAAGACTTTAAGGACCTTCCCTTAAATTCAAGGACGTTTCAAGTTTGTGCGAGCCCTGTCAATAAAGCTTTCAGTAAGATAACTAGGCGCCACATTCTTTAACAATTCAAGTGCTCGACAAATCAAAATTTTAAATGTTGTTTAGTTTGTGTATTGTCAAAACAATGCAAGAAAATGGTGTTTGGTGACATTTTGAGCCCGTGACAATACACCTATAAATTATTTATCATATTCTGCTTTCAGCTGGCGGCCATCTTGGATTTTTCATAACGAGTTCACCAATGAGTTTGGGTCAAAATCTGAAATTTGCTACGTGTTTGTTTATTGCAAAAGTGCACCAGGGTGTTTCAGAGTGATGAGAGGGTCACTAAAACCATTTACAAAGATTTCGATTTGGGTTTCTTTTCATCTTCGAATTTTTACGGACTAGAGCAAGTCGTTCAATCACATCGAACATCGTGCCCGAGAGGTTGGCCGAGAGGGTTTAGGCACTACATTCTAGTCCTCACTTCTGAAAATTTACTTCCGTCTAACCATTTCGATATGTGATGCTAACACCGCGGCAAAACGCATTGCGCATAAGCACAAAATTTAACATCCGGTCAGCTTTTTATTTCCGGTCTAGTAAATAAACCAATTGCGTAAGCGTAACATTGCCGTCGCGCCAAGTTTATAAGCCAAAAAAGGGTGAAACAGACAAAAAAGGGGGCGAAAAAAATCACTTCATTCGATAGCTGATAAATTAGCTGATAAAAGTGTGTCACAGTGATTTATTCATGTGCCATCAATCAACAGTTGCAATAAAAACAATCACCACAATTCAGTACTGTGAGTAACTCATTATATATTAATCCCATATTTCTTCCGAGGTCTATGTTTTCTCCAGGTGTACAGAGTCAACGATTAAAAGAGAGTTAAATAAAAGCACGTACATCTTGTTTGTATCATACAATCGACTATTTATAACTTCGTTTCCTTAAATACAAGGCGAGTGTGCAATCTAGTTCCCAGGGTCCTGTCCGACTCGTCCCTCGAGAGGATGAGTAGGGGAGGGACCTAGGAACGGGATTTGACGAGTGTGTCGCGATGTGTAGGTGATATCATCACGTTTGGAGCCTGCATTACGCCCAACGCGGCTTTTTTTTTTCACCTAGGGAAAATTGAAAATATAACATATAAGTATATATACTGACAAACAGAAAATACAAAAGAACTAAGGACTCACCCGATAAATCCCTTCCTTTCTCGAAGTAACGGGGTGAAACCCACGATTTGGAGTTTACAAGAAGTTTTCTCACGTTTTGTCTCTCCTCTGACATAAAAGTTCAACCGTACTCTGTGAAAAGTCTGATCAACGCCAGGGTCAGAATAGAGTCCTCATTCAATTTAGATATGATGCCCACGGTATGGGCAGCCTCTGAACAGGCTCTCTTGTGGGGAAGGGATGAAGAGAAAGCTAAAGAGCGCGAACAGATGGAAAGGGGCGGAGGAGAGGGGAGGAGAAGAGGCTACCGGTTCCCTCACCACGTTCCTCTGGAAGCTTATTCACAGGCAGGCTAAGCCTATGGGTATTACTTTGTCCTGTTACGGCTTAAAGTTGACTATAACTTGAGACATTTTCGGGAAACTGTGGATAACTTCAACAGCTTGCGTGAAATTCCGTCCCATAGTCTCTGATTTTCTTCAGCGCCAGTAAAGCGAGGGTTTTTACTGAAAGATCTCCGGTTGGCCAAAAAATACGCCTACACTACGGGCAAGGACGAAGACAAGGCCAGAAGGGGCGCGAGAGGCCTGAAGGGACACAGCAAAGAGATGGCGAGAAAGCAGGAAAGAGGCCAGGGGCAGGCAAAGAGAAGCAGCAAAGAGCGAACTGATGGGAGTCTTTTCAAAGATTGTTATCATCATGTTTCTGCTTAGTGTTCTATAACAAGTAATTGATCGCCGTTTCAGGATATCGTCCTAGCACTGGATTCCTACCGCTCTCAAGAGTCATCAACTGTCAATGGATACCTACCATTTGTCGTTACCTTTCTTTATAGTCCAAGTCAGTACTAGCGATGGGATCTTTGCCACGGTAATCCTTAAGCTTGTAGCTTCGTTTTCTATCTGTTTTAAACGGTGAAATCAAGGGCGAAGGATCTAAAGATAAGACGAAAAATATCGTAAAAATTCGGTTCAGTAGGATTGGTAGTCACCTGTTTTGAATTGTGGATTAAGCAAAGTAGACCCTCATCAGATTGCCAGATGTGAGTGAGCCACAAGACAAAATTTTATCGACCAAAGTAGACGCACACGGTAACAACCCCTCTTCAATTCAGTTGAATACACCAAAAATAAGTTTTTACAGTTCATCCGCAAATGTCTTCATGCTTAAGTAGAAAAAATGTCTCAGTTCATTGGGCATTTATGGGTGTGACCACGATTTGTAAGGTAATCCCTTCCAAGAGGGCTGAAAAACAATTGAGCGAAAGTTACCAAAGAAAGCTTAAATGTTACGAGTGTTGAGACATCGAAAAAGAAAAAGTTGCCTAGTCGAAACTACGGATCGAAAGAACCATGAGTAATAAGAACCGGCAGATTTAGCCACAAATAAGTAATTTTCCATTAAAAAAAAAAACACTGACTTAGTATGACCCTTTTCAGTTTTATCGCGTATTGTGTTTCATGATAGGATAAGCCCAAAACACACCCGAGCTCGTAACTTGGTATGTGATCATGAGCTCCGCATCATCGCTCGACTACTCGAAACATCACATTTTCGATCCCAACACCCTTCTCTTTTGGCATGTCGGACGACAAGTTAACAAAGAAGAGCCTTCGCTTCGTCTCCAGTCCTCTCCAGCCGGCCGGATGAGAGCCCAAGGTTCAAGAATACTGTGACCATGTATGAGGTCTAGTAAACACATGCACGTAAACACAAAAAGCAAAACAAAACAAAAAACTAACTTTCCGAGACGGTGGATAAAGTGTTATCCGATGACGGAGACCATTCTGAAACAGGCATAGTCTTACTTGTCGGTGGTCTGCAAATGAGAGAAAGATGATACAGTCACTGTGTGGGAAGAGAGAAAAAAGGGAAGAAAAAGCACCATTTCAAAAGAATGTGTCCAGAGAAGCTTATAAATCTTATTGCATTTTGTTTTGAAATGTGAACACCATGAGAAACCCATTGTGGTATTTATTGATCTAAAATTATTTTGCGTACAAATATATTCAAAGTAAAGAACGTCATTATTTGTTGAATGAGATAATAAACAAGTACAACCAAAACGATCCTAAGTGGCATTCACCTATCAATTTAGGGAAATTGGGCAACGAATTTCATCGCCCCTTCAAAGGAATAGGGTAAAACGTTGCAATCAAGGAAGAAGAATTTGTAACATATAATGGCATAATTACCCGATTTAGTCTACGCACTTACCTTAAATTAGTTGGTGGCGTGTCTGGAAACTGATGAAGTCTTCGTTGTTTGGCTTTTGGACTGGAGATGCGGTCTAGACTCTAAAAAGACAACATACAAATCAAACTGAATCTCGAGCACCAATGGAAAAATCGAAAAAAAAACAAAAACAAAAACAAAAACAAAACAAAAACGAGCAAATCGACATACTTCGGTTAAAACAGAGTTTCTTTCCCCAGACTGTGTGCAGCCCTTATCTTTTCCTCAAATTTGGGACCCCGTCCCCACAAATTTGAAAATTTTTGAAACTGCATATTGTTTTACCCGGATTCGTGTGGACTCTGTAGAGCGGCTTCAAAAACAGGCGGGTTCGCTCAGCGGATTCACTGGTTTTGTGTGGACGAAAGGCTGAATCTTGTAAAACAATACCTCACTTCGGAAGAGAGCGATAGCCTGGGACCCAAACTAAGCGTGCTGCAGTTATGGGATTGTTTGGGGAACACGTCGAGCAGCCACCTTGAATTATGACGAGACATGCAAGTTGTTGTGTGCCTTTGTGTAAAAAATAACTTCAGGAACTCCCCTGAAACATACCACTTCGCTTTCCGCCATGTTTGTTTACATTCGCGTCCCCCCAATTAATCCCATAAATGCGCGCGCGCCTAGTTTGGGTCCCAGGCTATCACTCTTTACCGAAGTGAGCTATATGCTTTTGAAAAATATCCGGATTCGTATGGACGAGGCCTTAGTAGAGTGGCACGCGTAACACACGCGTGGCGTGGATACTTTTTCTCGCACGCGGACTAAGAAATTAGAGGGGCTACTTGTAGTGTTTTTCATTACCTCCAATAGTCTTGTGGACAAATTGCTGGCGTCCAGACCTTCTTGCTGTACAGAGAAAAGGATATACGTTAGATGACATTTTGTCGATCATTTCAAACAGTGAATGTCTCAACAAGATATTTAAATATGTAAAACAACATCAAAACGATGCCAAAAATATGATGGCAGTTAGCCTGCGAGCAAGCTCTCCTATTTGGGCGAGTGAAGCTAGCCGCGCGAGAACGCGCGAGCGAGTGGCAAAGCCGCGAGGGGCCGAGGAAAGGAGAGCTTTCGACGATCTCTCATGAATTTTCATTTGTCTCCCCCGCCACCCGCTTTCGCGTCTCCTCTGGCGTGCCTCTCGCGCGTCTACTTTTCACGATATCCCCAAACGGAGAGCTTGCTCGCAGGCTAGATGACAGTAAGATGACAATTTTTTCTTACCCTGTAGTCCTCCGCCATTGATTTCGCTCCTTGTAATTCTCGACGAATACTGCCAACTCTTTCTTTATACCTAACAAAGAAACGAAACGTGAGCTTTGCCAGATGCATTTTACGTTCCACATCATTTTACGTGGACAGTCTTTACTCTGTTTCGTTTCTGAGCGTTCCTTGTTGCTTTTAAAGTAACACGCGTATTGTTTTTGAAGGGATGGTCTGCACTCTTCCCATGATGCCTTGCGTTCTGTTTTCCGCAATGTGGTGGGGCCTGGCGCCCGTTTCTCAGTCGAAAGTCCCGATAATTAACGGGCCCGGTAAGCTGTTGCCGTTTACATTAAAGATCGAGGTTTCAATAGTTTTGTATCTAACATGATAAAACTATCAGTTAATGAAACAAAATGGAGTAGTTTGCTAGGCAGGACCCACGCCTTTATTCTTTATATTTCGATTTCAGTATCTGATTTCGGGCCCGGAAAGATACCGGGATATTCGAGAAACGGCCCGGGCAGTTAGGCAGGTTGTTGATAAAATTGCAGAGCAAGTGCGCAAGTGTGCCTTGACACAGGACGCTAAATTTCGACAAACTCAATGTTACTCGAACAAAAAAATTCATATTAAATCGTAGCACCGAATTGTCATTATGTTCTACTAACTAAACGACTTAAATGCAGAGGAAACTATATATGCTATGTGTAACTATTACGAGAGATCTGACGGTATCACATTTAACGGACATTTGACATCAAATTGTAATTGCTATTACTGTTTTTATTGTCTTTGTTTACCTTGACTCCCTATAAGCGCAGCAAAATACTAACCTGACATACTTGTCGTGAAGTTTGTCTCTTTCTCTCTGTTGCCCCTGCAACAAGGCAAAAAAAAAAACGGTTTTTGTACAGTTTATCACAAACGACAAGTTTATCCCTACAACATCAGTATGTACCTTTTGCAGGCACTGAAACCGTAGTGGCTAAGCAGTTTGTAAACAAAGAAGCAATACAATTCGCCACTTGCACATCTCCCATAATGCACCTTATTTAACCCCAAACATTTTGCATAAGCATTGTTTTCAATTTCTCTTGGGATGGCTGTAATACCCCGGAGAAATGAAAAACAAAGATTATGCAAAACTTTAGGGGGCAAACAAGGTGCAGTATGGGATATGTGCAAGTGCCGAGTGAAAGAATTGATATATGAAGTGCCGGAAGAAGAATTAAAAGTAAAAACGATCAACGCAGTTATGGACGAAACTTTTGTAGTTGCCAAAGAAAGCCTGAAGAAATTAAGGCTTGTACCGGATTTGAACGCTATGAATGACGTTGAGGTCACACGATTAACCAATAATGATAACAAGCAAAATTCTTCTGTCTACAACAACCAGACAACCATATCACGTGATAAGAACATGAAGGCGCTGGGAAAATAAAAAAAAAGCAAAATATAGCTATTCATCTGACAATAAATCACTGAGGTTTTTAAATCTATTTAATGTCAGAGTTAATCTGTAAGTTCAATATCATAGTAGTTTCTTACCCGTAAACCTTCAAATTCTTCTAGAACCTTTTGTCGGTCGTCCAGAGCTTCAGCCGTGGCGTGTAAGGCTCGTGTACTCTACACAAACAAGCACAATCACGTAATTCAACACTATTTTCATATACAGTCGAACTTCCCGTAAGAGACATCCCAAAATGCAAAGATTTAGAGGTCATTAATTTTAAGAGAATAGAACAGGGGATCTCTTCCGAGGGGAGTTTCGACCGATGTAACTTTCGGTAGAAAATTTAAGTTACGAGAAAATATGTATTTCCACGTTGTCACTAAACATTGTTTGTATTCTCTGGGTGGTGTAGTACATACAGCAAACTTAGAGATCAGCTCACGTGTCAAGTCATGTCGCTTTCAAGAGGTTAACAACAGTAAAAATTGTAAAATCGTCATCCAAAACGGGGTCGTGATTGCTAACGAGGGATGGTCGTTTAGGGGACATTCCAACCATAAAATTGACGGGAAAAATTTTGGTGTTTGGATCGCTGGTCGCTTAAGGAGTTTCTGCTGTAGTAGAACGAAAAGGTTTGAATTTGTACGAGAAAAACGTTGGCCAATTTATAGATCACACTGGCATTTTTTTCGATTCTAAGGCCATCCTCTTTTTTTCTCCGTTTAGCGTCCTCCGACCGACCCAAATTTTTGGCATTTTAAAAAGAGAAAAAAAAGGAACGACGTAGTTGAACCATTTTTCACTTGAAATAATTCTTTTAATCTGAAAAATGAGCACAGTAACAGCATAGAGAAAAACAGGAAAATTTTTTTACAGTATTTGTGTATTTTGTTAATCCAAATACGTGAATCTTAACTTTTAACGTCGTCCTGGGTTACCGGGGCCTCCTATTCCGAAACTTCTTGTGACTTTTTTTCTTTTTTTCAATCCGACCGACCGACCCAATATCAGAGAACGCATTCGACGCTAAACGAAAAACAAAAGGGGATGGCCTAATACGTCTCAATGCAAAATAACGTATAAAATGCCGTACCTTAACAGCGTCAGAAAAAAATAATCAATTGTGCCATAAACTGCATTTGGTTTTAGTTCATCATTTACAATTGATCGTATCGTACACTGAGGAAAAGATTGTATTGGCATAGCACTTACCGTTTCGAGATGCGAGGTCAACTGAGTTATCCTATCCTGGTTAAACAAAGAAATAAACGCATGATAAATTCATGAAAAAGTGCTGATGGTGGTGATCTCTTGATAAAGGGGATAATGATAGTGGAATGAGTGGTGAAAGTGGTGGTAATAGCGATGGTAACAGCGATGGTAAGGGTGTTAGTAAGGGTAGTGGTACAACAATGGGAATGATGGTAACACTCTAGACAAGTACATTTATCCTTTCTGGAGTTCGTGATAACAATAAAGATGATGGCGGTAGCGGTAATGGTATTGATAATAATGATGGTAGAGGCGATGGTATTGGTGATGATCATGGTGTTGGTGTTAGTAATGGAATGGTAACGATCATGGTGATGGATGGTGTTGGTTATGGTGACGATGATGGTATTGGCATTAGTGATAGTAATGGTGATAGTGATGGTGTTGGTAATGGCGATGGCAATATGGTAATGATGATGGTATTGGCATTGGTAATGATCATGGCGATGACAAATGATAATGGTGATGGTGTTGGTAATGGTGATGGCCATATGGTGACGATGATGGTATTGGCGTTGGTGATAGTGATGGTGTTGGTAATGGCGATGGCAATATGGTGATGATGATGGTATTGGCATTGGTAATGATCATGACGATGACAAATGATAAAGGTGATGGTGTTGGTAATGGTGACAGCATTATGGCGATGATGATGGTATTGATGACGTTGGTGGTGATAGTCACAATGATGGTAACAGCGGTGTTGTGGTGATGGTACTATCGATGGTAATGAAAATGGTGATGGAAATGGTATTGGCGACGGTAATGGTGTTGACGAGAAAGGTATTGGCGATAACAGTGGTGATGGTGGTGAATATATCAATAATAAGCAAAGGTGATGCTCTGATTGTCTTTTTACTCGTACAGATTACACAGAGGAAACATGTCAAAACGCTTATGTGAATTAAAAAAGCCACTTTAAAAGCTATCTAAGGAGCCCTGTTTTCTTAATAAAAACGACCAAAAATAAAAGACAAAACCTGTAAACGCCCTGGGTTGGAGAGTAAACTTTAGAAATAAATAAGTTACCTGAAGAGCTTTGATGTTGTCCGTATTCTGTTTGTTCTTGGACTCTAAACCTGAATAAAATAACATAACCAATGTCAGAAAATTTTTCGAAAAAACAAACTTGAAAAAAAATGGAAATATGAACCCTAGACAGCCGTCATCTTCTTTTTAGATGTATTGATTTATCATGGGTGTAGGTTTATTTCGCCTGTGAGTGTATTTAGGCGGTAAAATACCCCTGAGCCCTCCCCCTGGGTCGGCCATTGGCCCATCTCATTCTAATGATAATCTGTGATTTTCAAGATTTTACGTGATTACCTTTCTTTTGTGCCGCTAGTTCATCGAGTAACATGCTCTGTTTATCCAGCTCAGATATAAAGTATTCCTTATCTTCATCCGCTTTCTGTACGACATCCTAACAATGCAAAAAAAAGAACAAAAATTTTAAAATGTCTTGCAAACCCACAAGAACGCGCGAAAATACTCTCACAAGAAAAATACGCTTCCATACGTTCCACGCTTGCCATGCGCCTCAGGGATCGCTCACTCGCCTAATGAACGACTACTTGAGGTCTACTGTGAAAAGCACCAACTTTAAAGGATCCTCTACAAACCCTGATTCTCTTGTGGCTCCATTCTGCTTGTTCTTTGAGTCTCCGTTCGGTTGCGAGGCGAGCCTTCAGCTCTTCAGAAAGCCAACGAAATTTGCCCTACAAAAAGAAAAAAACAACTTTACCATATTGACTTGTTTTCGAATCCCTCCTTGGCCAAAGTGATGCCAAAAACGACACCGATGTTATGCCATGTAATGTAATACATAGATTTAGCCAAGGCTAAAGGCGAAGCTCCAGTTAATGAATTTATCATTTACTTCACACAATAAACTTATAACCATGAGTTGCCAAGAAATCCACTTGGAGTTTAGCCTGCGATCAGTTGAAAACTAGGAATTTGTCAGCGCAGAATTTCAAAACAACACGTAACCTTGATGGGCCGGCACCTGAGTCCGCGATACGGTCATGCAATACTGGTCAGCGAATACCATGTTTTGACAGCTGTCAATTAACCACAACATGGATGTGCAGAATCAGGTTGCAGGCGGATTGCAGGTTCCACAACAAGCTAGAAAGTGTGACATTTCACATTGGTTTCTCTGTGCTGCGGACGGACGGGCGGACGGGCGGTCGGGCAGACGTACGGTTACGTGACTACCAAAATTTCTTGGATGGATAGACAAATAAATTTTTCTTAGCTTTCGGGTTCCGCTCGCCAAGGCGAATCGGATTCTTTACGGGCGAATTAACCGCTAATCATACTCACTATCATGTCGGCGATCCAGTGTTGGGAGTTGTTTCGTATGCTTCCATTAGCGAGCAAAGACTACAAATAACAATAAACAGTAATAAGTTGCTAATCTGCCAAGACAACAAAATGGGAAACATGAAAAGGTCTCTTTTTTTTTGACGAATTGGGACTAACGGTTTTGTAATGGACAGTAGAAAGACTGTCTCGCATCTTAAGCAACAAGTGAAAATTCGTGCCGTGTTTCTTTGCACGATACACTCGAAACTGTACAAGCTCTTGTAAAATTTACATTAGGTCTCTTCTTTTGGCTTCGAACAAGTAAGTGGACAATGGCGTCGGTACTTGCTTGGGATCCTTCGCCCTTGCAGAGGCAATTTTTTTAATGACGAAAAACCGAAGCAAAATTTGTGTCAGAATCCCTGGGATGGGGATTGGAAATAAGAGGGCATAGAGTGAGGTAACATTTATTTAGGTGATTTCGGTCGACATATTCACCAGAAGGGGTGTGTCGGAATCCATGGGGTGGGAATTAAAAAGAAGAGGACATAGAGAGAGGTAACATTTACTTGGGCGATTTCGGTCGACGTACTCACCAGAAGGGTGTGTCAGAATCCCGGGGATGGGGAATGGAAATAAGAGGATATAGAGTGGGGTAACATTTATTTGGGCGATTTCGGTCGACGTACTCACCAGAACGGGTGTGTCAGAATCCCTGGGATGGGGAATGGAAATTAGAAGGCGTAGAGTAGGGTGTCATTTATTTGACTGATTTCGGTTGATATACTCACCGGAAGGGGTGTGTCAGAATCCCTACAAACCTGCTCAATCACTCGGTCTAGCTGATCATCAACCTTCTGTAGACTAGACTGCAAAAGATAAAGAAACCAGATAGGTTACACAAAAGTAATTCGAATCCCTCCGAACTGTGAATATGGGAAGATCGACGGCTTCCTTCGAAAATCCCTTCTTTTACTAGATAAGAAACGAAGCGAAATGAAATGCCACGAACTTTTGCGAAGTTCAATACTCATGCATCACTAGTTGCTGCCAAGGTCTTGGCTGTTTACGACTGGCTTCCACACAGAACTTTAATACGTGTAACCATTGTCAAAAATGACATTCCGTGGTAATTAGGGCATGTTGTGAAAAATCTTCCTTTCCAAAGTCAGTTGTAGACACATCTACATGGGTAGATGCACGTGTGTAATTCTTCAGTAGTCTATCTACTCGCTCTAAACGATAGGCTCCGATAGGACCGGCACTTTTGCGACTGCTATGGACCATCTCTAGTTGTCCATTATAAGAAGAGTCCGTCTCCCAGTCTCCCAGACATGTCCGTTAAGAGAGAGAAAGAGAGGACTGTACTGTCCAAGCTTAAGTTAGCTCTCACATTCACATAATAAAATCGGCGACTGGGCCCCTTCTAAGGCGTTCTCACTCGCGTGGTTTTCGAGAAACATCAGATATGCATGCGCCAGTCGACCCAGACTACACGATTTGCGATTTTCCAGAGTTTCGTTTTGACTTTGCATGAAATGAAATTTCGTTCCAGAACGAGAATTTTATTTGGAATGAAAACCAGAATGTACGGGAACGAAATTGCCCGCCTGACTCTTCGGTCTAGTTAATGTCTCCACTGATGCAACCCTTACATCATACTAATTATCTGTCATTCCGTCATCTGCTGATCTAACAAAAACTGTTATAGATTTCCTTTTTCCCTCGCACGATCCCTGAACAGAACTCGTCACCTTTGACATTACGCAGTACTACCTTAGTTCAGTTATTCAAATATGGACTGTCTCATTTGGACACCACTGAGATCTTAAATTCAAGTCATTATTGCGCTTAATGCCGCTAACCACCCCTGTATCGAATATCCCATATGAGAGATTATACACTTCCAATTTAGATTTAGATTTAGAATGCCGTTTCCCTATGATGTTAACAAATACAGAAAAATATGTGGAAATGGTATAAACTCGTTCCAGAATGATAGTAATTTCGGTATCATAAGAATAGCCCTTTAATTTACTCTTGTACCCAATTTTCTCTCGTCCCCAAAACACATCAGTGACTATGTGACATGCATAGAATTAATTGTCATGTTTAAATTACCTGTTGTTCTTCGGCAGCTTTTTCCAGTTCGTACTGATTACGCTTCAAGGCGTCTTCCAACTGGGAAATCCTGTAATGGTAACAACATAAACTCATACTCCTTACGTTGTTTTTATGAAGAGAAACATGTGAAATCTCATTAGAGAGCTTAAGCTTCACGTATACGGCGAACGGCAGATTCAAGTTGAGAATTTCTCAAAATAGAAAATGAGAAGATAAAAACAGCTCAAAACAATTCTTATGGATAAAAAATTGCTTGAAACAACCAATGTATGTGTAGAAAAAATGAACAGTCAACGACAAGTAAAGGGAAACTTGGTCACGTGGTACAAATTCGCGTTTGCTGTTTGACGTAAACGTGATGCTTAACCTCTCTATCAATCCACAAATACGTTCGCGGAAACAAAGATAGTGGAACATACCTTGCTTGATTTACTTCGATTTTTTCTTTCTATAAGATTTAACAAGATAAGGAGTTAACAAGGTACCACCACAGAAAAAAATGGTGAGTGATGGTTGGTAATCTATATATTTCTTGGTAAGTGATGGCGGGCTCACGGCATAAGATTTGTTGTTAGGAAGGACATGGCTCTCCCTGTCCTAGGGTGCCTCGAGAAAGAGCCAACGAGTTGTTTTTTTTCTTTTAGAGAAAACGTGATGGGTGACCACTTGAACGAGCGGAAAATTGTCCCCCACGTCGAGTCTTGTCGCGAGCTTAATAAATGGCTGCTTGATTATCCACAACAAAGAAAAGATAAAGAAACTAAACTTTATTTTCGCCGCAAACTTGGTCCGGTACTCACCCAAATATCCCAGGGGTAAGTGAGGGCACATTGCCCTCACAGTGGCTGAAAATTTAGGGTACGAGAGGTTTAATGCTATGGCCAAGGCTCCATTGGATCAACTATCGCTGGAATTACCGACTAAAAAGTTACTTTTATCTGCATTGAAGTCAATTGTATGCCACATCTGACCATTTTCAACTTTCAAAAGTTCTAGAGGCTCGAACTTACTGCAACTGCTAGGAGGGACAACTTCTAACTCAAAACCTTAAGTTGAACTAATTCCACAATTTTTGTCTCAGACATCCTTCTCGTTTCTAGGTTTGTACACATTTCCTGTAACATAGGTAAATCTTTAGCTTACTTACCAAGTTTTCTATTTCCTCCTTCGCCTGTTCGTAGCGTGTTTTTAACTTATTGTTTTCTTCGTTTGCTCTACGCAGAAAAAAAGTCACTATCATTAACACATCCATTTTCAGGTTAGAAACAGTTTATTAAATTTAAAAATAAACATTATTAAAAACTAATAGGCCACAAAAGGACCATTTATACCAGAAAAAATATAACGCGTCCTAAATAAGACGCAATTTCTTCCATTTGTACGAGTAGAAAAAGTTCGCTTCCTTTTTGCGTCCTATTTCCATTCCTGGACCCGTTTTCAAGTGAATGTTGCCCGTAGCAACGGCAATCCATCATGGCGTGTGTTTCAAAGTTACGCCGTTGTGTTGCGATTTGTCGCAAGGGTAAGATCTTGAAGACCTTTTTCATGAGGATGGAGAATTCTTCGCTGATTACAAAAAAACGTCATTTGCCGTAGAATAGTTGAAAAAAAATGCTCTTTTGGAAAAACTGAGGAGCCCGAGAAAGACGGAAAGAAGGCGAAAGGGTAGTTGACCTCTGAATTTGTTGCCAACTTTGGGCTCTCAAAAGCAGGGTTTTAAAAACAGTGTCAAGAAGTTTGTCCTCACATAATGAAGCACTTGACCAAATATTTCTTTTCCCCTTTGTTGGCTTGCTTTATAATAATGAAAGAGCGAAAAAACAAATAAAAAGTCTTATATAACACGCCGGGGAGACGAAACAGCGTTGTAATTTGTAAACAATTTTTTTCCCCGCCAGTCCGCAGCGGGGCACGCGAAAATTTTCCCGCTCAATTTTAAAATAACGCATGGAGGGAAGTATTGCGAGAAGGAGACTTGGATTCCACGTGATTAACTTACACATTCAGTTCAGTCTGCAGTTTCTCCATTTCTTCTCTGTCCTTTTCTTGACGTTTTCGCATGGCTTTTATCGTGGACTTTTCATCCGCAAGCTGAATCTGAGTATTTCAAGAACAAATTAATGTTTTGAATCAAACAATGTACTTAAATCGTCTTTGCTCGTCTACACGAAAACATAATGGTTACTAAAAATGGTAACAGCTTTGATGGGAGCATGCGCATTACTGGTATCTAAGCCCGTAACGTAAGTTTTTTTTACAAACTTCCGTTTTCATCCATCCACACGAGTACAGCAAAACGGAGTTTTCTAAAATGTCCAGCGTTTTTGAAGATGCGTTTTCGGTAACCATTTTCAATGGATACATGTGAAAGGTAGGCTAAACCGGAAAAAAATCTCCGTTTTCAAACCAAAACTGATACCTGTGGACGGGGCCTAAGTCTTCTCTGCGCAGCCGTTATTTGGGTCGTTACCCAATTCTTCTCTCGCGGGAGAGCGTTGCGAGACGTCAGCCAACGTATCAACACACATGTTCTTCACACTCTTCGTAATGCATTTCTTACGCTACCAATAAAGGCTGATTGTTTTCTTTATTCTCACGGGATTTACGGTTGATTAGCAGTAACAGAATGAGGAGAAATTACACGTCGATCACCATAAGTACCTTCATGTCTGCGATTTGCTCTTCTATTTCTCCTCTCTGTTTATTAGCCTTTTTAGCTGCGTCTTGAAGAGCTAGCTCGTGATTAGCCTAAGAAAGAACAGTTGAGTACAAATAAGTGAAAAGAAAAAACGAAGAATAGACCTTGTCACGGTTTTCGACGCCATCTTGACGAGTAAGCAAACGCGTGAGAAATTACAGTGATTGTATGAGAATCTAATGTCGAATAATTTCCGTAAAACGGCTGTTCTGAGAAAAATATGATTTGTAAACTAAAGTTTTACTCCTAAGGATTCTCTTGAAAAAATTTGAGGGCGTTACATGCTCTAGAAGACCTAGAACCACTTTTTAAAATTTTCTATACATTTGTCTGTAAGAAAGTCCCGGAAAAATTACAGACAAATATATGGAAAATCTAAAGAAAGCCTCTGGAGAAATTTAAGCACAGATACGCCCCAAATTTTTTTGGACAATCCTTTGCTTTGTAGCTGTAGTTAAAATTGATATTTTGTTCAGAACAGCCGTTTTACGGTAATTATTCGACATTAGATTCTCATACAAACACTGTAATTTCTCACGCGTTTGCCTACTCGTCAAGATGGCGTCGAAAACCGTGACAAGGTTTATAGTGTGTAGGCACACAATAGGCGATTGTTATCCAAGCATAACGTTTTCCCGTACTCAATTTAACCTCTGAGCGTGGGAAGAAAGTTGGTATGTAGCAAAAAGATTTGCTGTAATAAGACCAAGAACGACAGGGAGTGTTTCTTCTGGCCCCAGTTGTTCAAAAGGTGGATAACGCTATCCACAGGATAAATCACTATCCACTGGAAAGCGCAATTGGTTTTCTCTAATACTTTTCACTGGATAGTGATTTATCCGGTGGATAGTGATATTCAGCTTTTGAACATTTGGAGCCTGATGTCCAGTCATCGCATAGAAAAAAGAAAAAAAGGGGGGAGGGTGCAGCCGATTCTATCAAAAAGGTTTTCGAGGTGTCTGCATATCTGAAAAGAAAACTGAGTCGAGTGTTTGATATAGCTTCTCAAATTGTTAGTAATTTTTTGTAGAAATAGACCTTTTCCCGCATTACGCTCCAGTGAGCAAACATAAAGAAATGAGGTCGAGGCCCGGGTGGACAATTTCATACAAACCACTGTATTTTCTCCACCCGAGCCTCGACTTGACGCCTTTGTTTACAGGAATGCGGGAAAGGTCTATTTAGAGCTAGAATTTCCAAAATGGTAATAAGGATCTCATACCCTGAGTTATGGTAACATTCCCTTTGTTTTATTGATGACTAACAACGCGAATGTTAGGAGGAGAACCAAGATCCGAATGTCTCAACCCTAACCCGCTCACCATTTTGACATCTCTCGCCCCAACTAAGTATTTCAATGCTCAGCTCTTTACAAAGTAATATGGTGTTGAGTAGCAAAAAGGAACCAACCGTGAGGGCCTGGATCTGTTCCTCAAGCTCCCTCAAAGCATTCGTATGAGCGTCTCGTTCCTGTAACAGATGAATGTTCAACCGTTACTCTCTCTCTCTCTTTTTTAAGATATACGGGTTAGAAACAGGGCTGTCATTAAGAAGCGGGGGCCGGGGATTTCCCTCCGCTACTAAGAACGTGGCCCCCGGCTGCTTTCATAGTTGTTGTATTTACCCGGCAACTTGAAATCTTAGTGACAGCCCCTCTAGAAAGGAAACATCCAAGCACGCGCGGAAGAGGAAGCTACGCGAAATCTCGCTTGACTTGTCGCGTCTCTCGCACGCAGTCAGTTTTTTCGCGTTTCGAAGACGCAACATATAGTACAGTAACCCTCGCCTTAACAGAAGTGTAAGGCAAACACACATTTGTTTGACAAAAAAAAAAATGGGAAGAAAACTTTGAGACTTGGGGAGGCTCATATCCACCTTAAAACTGACTTAATAATGAGGAAGGTTTAATTGTAAAGCAAGCCAATCAAATATATTAAGAGAAATTGTAAAAGGAAACCATGGCGATGTCAACATACTTGTTGTAGTTGAGCATATAGTGAGGCTGCTTCCTCCTTTGTGGCTCTTTCCTGATGTCTCGCTTCCAAAATACGTTCCTCGTAATTCTGAAGATAAAAATGGAAACAATACGTCCAGATTTAGACATTCTACAAGCAACAAAAAATTAGTTTATTTGGTCGCACGAAAAAAAAAATATCGTTTGTCTGTTCAGTTAGTAGTGACCAGGCCGAGGTTGATGAAGGTTAAAAAAAACGTGAGCAACAGCGAGGGAAAACACGAGGCTTGTAACGTATTTTGACTTTTAAGTAACAGTTCTTTCGAAGAGTAGTTCACCGAGGACCGATGGTCTTGTTTCATGATAATAAATCAAGTTGATTTATTGTCTTGAAACAAGATTTGAAAAAAAAATGATGGAAGGAGAGAATTATATAAATTAAAGAGACAACAAACTCGATAAGAAAAACATTTCGGTACAGTACGTTGGTGGTGACATAAGATTTGATGAGTTGTAGTCCGCTTTCATCGTTGTAATACTGTAGTTTATTCCCCAAGAATTTCTTGAGTTTACTCTGCAGAATCTCTTTATCTGACCTAAGTATGTATTTCCTAGCCTTTAACAATATCACATGAAAATCAAGAAAACGAAGTTTTAATATTTTGCTAAGTGGAGGATACAGTTTCACATTGTCTCTTAGGTCACTAGCTCCCACTGAGCTTGTCTCTCAAAGACTAGTCCCATTCCCCTGCACTCACCTGTCGATGCTCTGCTTCCTCTTGGAGTTTGGACACTAGTTTGGCCACTTTAGAGCGTAACTCTTTTATTTCTTTCATTTCCCTCTGTAATGAAAAACCGAATATGAGACAAGTCTCACGTGAGAGGATCGAGGATTGACAAGACTGACTCGGTAAAGAACAATTAGTGGCTTGAGTGTGGGTTATAACGAGAATTCATTAATAAATGACTCGCTGTACAGTTGACGCTCTCCACAACGTCGACGTTGGAGACATGAGAAAGAGGCCACTGTAGAGGGGTTGAAACAAGAGTCAATGTATGGACTGTCCGCCAAAAAAAGTGGCCGTTAGTGGAGGCTCGACTGTATTTGTGAAAGCAGAGATACTTTATAATTAAAAGAACCAACAAGGCATAAATTAATAACATTAATATGTTATGATTGTTATGAATAGTGGCACTCAAAGGCAGCGTAACTGAGTGATCGGTCTATTCATGTCTCTCTTTTTAACGCTACTTTTGACTTAATTAACAACCCAATGCGATGAAACTGAAATAGATATTAGAGACCTATAGATTCTAGGACGAGTACGACAACGAGTTCGAGAGTCAGCGTCATTTTGGCGGGGAAACTTGGTAGCCGTCGTCTCTCTACTACGAGTCTTAGCGAGAAAACTGAAGTGTTGGAAACAAGTTATTAAATGTAAGAAGTTTATCATTTTGCGATCGGAAGAGGACGTAACTTCCTTCACTAAAGATAACAGTGCTAGCTTTTCTAGTCAAAAAATGGTAAAATAAAGCTTTCTGGGGAGTCTATATGTTGAGAATACGCGAATCTAAAGGTCTCTATTAAGTACATGAAAATATCATGCAAGCTATTGACAGGCTTAGGGAAGTCACAAGACATGAGCGAGTACACTGAACACTGACACTGATCAAAGCCACACCCTTAATTATCTGCATCTCGCGAGCAAATTAAACAGGTGTTATGTACAATTTGAACCAACAAGTTGCTATAATTATATACTCTTTGTAAAAGGCAACAACGTTTTAAACATCAAGCGCTGTTAAAAGTATACTGGAGGAGGAAAGGAGTTGGAGAACGTGGCAGAAGAGATCGTGTACCCTCGAAAAAAAAAACACACCACCAACCAAACAAACAGACAAACACTTGTACCAACCACTGGTTCATGTACTTGAAGCCCCTGTTCAGCTTCTCGTTCCAGTCTCTTGCATTTTGTACGATATCTAGGAATATAGAAAACATTACGAGTAACAGTTACACCATAGTCAATAAAGCTCAACGGTTTTGAAGCCCGTACAGACTTCTTTGTAATATGTTTTTGCAGGCGTTTTTAGATTTGACCGATCACAACCTTCAATAGCATTCCTATTACCTTGAGTTTACTGAGCAATAAAAATGAGTTTAGGGGTGGAGGTACCAGATTCCAAGAGATTTCGGATCCTTATACGTTTCTGGGAAACTGCCAACCTACCCCTCCCCTAAGTCAACATTTTGCCCTACGTGAGATTTAAGTGTTAATGCTGGCTTAGGGAGGGGTAGGTGGGAAGTTTCCCTTTCACTTGGAACTTCATCTGAATCACTGCTTTCAAAGCTAATAGAACCCTTATTGAAAGTCAGGGGTTTCAATAAAAACTGAAGTAGCCAGCAGGTTTGAATGGAGTAACCAACTGTAAGAAACCTGTAAAAAATTGACTGAAATATAGCGTTCACATAACTAAAGCATAACATAAAAGCAGTGGGCCTTTATGAAAACACATCATATTTACGTTTTCATTCAGACCTGATGATATATTTTTCTGTTTCGGACATCAATCAAACTAGTTTTTTTCTTCTTTCTAGAAAAAAGTAGCCGACTTCCCTGAGCAAAGTAGACAACGCGTTTCGTCGGACGTGACGTCGGCGCTTATTAGGGAGCTTAAGCACCCATGACGAGAGCTCTGCACGCGCACCACGTCCTTAAGAATTCAACTCCAGGAAAAATCGCCTACATTTAAAATATAGAGCGCGTCCAAATAAAAGCGATAAAATTTGAAAGGACGCAAATTCTGTTTTTGGAGCGACTTTTTCCCTTACGTTGTCAACGTCGTTGCTTAAATTTGCTCCCTACCGAAACCCCTGAAAGTACAATCCGATTCTGCCGCGCATACTATTTAGAAATAGACTAATCTTGCTGGCTGTTTAACGTTGGAATTCTCATTGGGACTGGACTGGTCTGGCCGGTCAGTTCTGACAAATGGTAAGCGGCCTAAGTCTAGGTTTAAAATGACCCGCCCAAACTTGTAGGGATGCCACAGACCATTAGACCATTAGTACATATTAGAGTCTGTCAAAACCACAAGGAACCTACTCTTTAATGGACTGAACAGCTTTGTTCCTCAGCTCAGCTCTTTTCTTATCACTCTCTCTCAGCTGATTCTCTTTGTCTTCTAGCTGTCCTTCAAGTTCTTGCACATCTTTCGTAGCCTCCTTGAGTTTCTTGGTAACAGTCTCCAGCTCGGTCGCGAATCGTTTCTTTTGTTCCTCGCTCTCTTCATACTTGGACAGTAAATCTCTCATCTGGCTGAGTAACCGCTCCTGCTGCTCGTCCTTTCGATCCATGTCTTGGTGCAGCGCTTCCAAACTGTTTAGAAGTTCAATTCTACAAAGAAAAGCAACTCTATATCAGTGCATACAATCCGTCTTTTGTGGTGTAATGAAATTTGAACTTTTGTTTCTGTGGAGGAAATCGTATGGTGTAGCCATTCAAAGGAAACCTCTTTCAGCAGTACGTTCAAATAGTACTATCTATTCAGTATACAGTCCTAACTTTTAAGTCTGTGGATGAAATGCTATGGTGTAGCCAATCACATGAAAGCTCTTTAGCAGTACCATCACGTGGACTAACAAACTAGCGAAGCTCTTTCGGGTGTAGCCTCGCAGCTTAATATGCGATTTCCGAGTTGGCCCAACCCCCTGTTTCTAAGCGAGGTTAAGTGCGAACCTACTGATATATATATGATTTTTCCATTTTCATGCTGATAAAACTCGGTTTCGCACCTAGTCTCGTTTTGAAAGTGAGAGTTTTTGAAACTAGGAAATGGCCTATAGTTAAAAATACAGGCGAACTTACACAGGATACATGGGTCATGAACAGGGCGCCAGAGTAAAGGTTTTTTGAGATCAATTGCATGTAAATATTCTATCGTCCTTGTCGACTGTTAACAAATCTTGTAGCTTAATTGTTTTTAACACTCCCTTCTTTCTGAAACGCCTTAAGCTCATAGCCCGGAGAATGAATGTAGTTGGGTCACGGTGTTTTGACAGACAATTTATTTTTACAACAATTTGGCGCGAATTGAGAATATCGTTTAAGTCCCACAAACCAGTCAGCCAAGCCTAAGGGTAGTCTTTGACGCTTTAACGAAATAAATTTTCTCTTTCACATCACTGAGGACGTTTACGCTACTATGCACGTGCGTGCCTAGAAAAATGTCGAAATTTAAAAAAACCAAAAACAAAATAGAATAAACAGAAGACAAAAAAGCGATCGCTGAAGGAAATATCTTCGCCTACGTCACTCTAATTTAACTGCTTCCAAATAAAAAAAGTGCTGATTTTGCCAGAAGCAAAGGCAATAACTGTTGCTTACAGAACACGATCCTACACAAAAGAAAGAGCTACCTCATTGTAATTATTCACAATCGCAAATTTAATCGATTCAGTGCTTACCTCTAGAAAATTCTTAGCTTTGCCCTCCTATCACACTACTAATGAGCACATAGAAAGAGCCGAGCTTCCATTTTCACGGGAAAAAGTGCTTTCTAAAAATAAACCGTTCATGAAAGTGCCGTAACGTAGGTCTAGTATGGGAGTAGCTCTCTTCCGGTTATGGGCTCCTAGCTATTTGCCTGATAACAATAACTTACCTGTCCCCACCGCCACCATCCCCTCCCCTGAAGTTTCTGCCAGGCAGTCCATCGTAAAATGACTCGCCCATGTGCCTACGATCCAGATCCTGCTCCATCTCAAATCGGTCCAGGTTCCTTCTCATTTCAGACGCGAAGTCGCCTCCAGGCCCCTCAGTTCGCCCCAGGCTTCTCCTGAACTGAGACGAAGCGGTTGGACCGAATGATTGACGTCTTTGAGCGGCGTTCCGAGTTAGTCTTGTTACCTGCTGCATTATCTCATCTTTTTCTCGCTCAGATTTTGCAACCTGAAAATAAGGTTTCCAGCTGTTAACCACAATAGCCTCTCACCTATGCCCTAAGGGTTTCAAGTTGTTAAGTAAAATGAACCTCTCACCTGTCCCCTAAGGTTTTCAGGTTGTTAACTACGATGAGCCTCTCACTAGTCCCCTAAGGTTTTCAAGTCGCTAACTGCAATGAACCTCTGACATGTCCCCTAAGGTTTTCAAGTTGTTAACTACAATGAACCTCTCACCTATTCTCATTCGCGTAAAAGCCTCCGCAAGACGATTTAATCAACTAGATAACTGCGTGCTCCCTTGTAAGGCCCTCTACCGGCCCTATACGGTTCCCAGGGAAATTCTCTTGGCCTTTTATACGCCCTTGCAAACAAATTGGCTCCCTTCTCGCAAGTCTACCCAACAACGGGCAAGCAAGTTTCCCAACAATCCTTCGCTTCAGCGGCGCGGACAAATTTCCTCTATCAATTCACCCTATGCCTTATCGGACAAAATTTTTTCTCCCATAACTTATCCATCAAGAGGCATAGGGTGGCTTTTATGCGAATGTGAATCTGCAATCAGTTACTATCCCCAACGTTTTCAAGTTTTTAACCACAATTCACCACTTTCAAGCATCCCAGCCACTTTTTGGAAAATCCGATAGGAAAAATAGGCTATTCAAGTTCAAAATATAGGACTGAACTTTCTGCCAAAATATAGGCTCTTTATAGAAAAAAAAAATTACAAAATTAAAAAAATACTATTTTTACTGACAAAGAATTTCGATTTTGTAAATTCACAACAAAATTGCTTCACGATGCAAAATGCAGATATCCTATTTATAGGAAAAATAGGACGATTTCTTGAGATATAGACTCTTTATAGAATCCTGACAAAATATAGGATAAATAGAAAAAATCATGAGGAGGTCTGGAATGCCTGCACTTTAGAAATGAGAAGGAATGGGTCGAGTTAGCGTTCGCAAGGATTTCTGGGATCGTTACTAGGGACGCACCGGTCAGCTATTCGCCAATTTATTTTCTCTGTCCCCAGAAACAGTCCCAGACGTCTTTGTAAAAGTTAACTCGGCCCAGTTTCCTTCTCGTTACTAAAGTTGCAAATGATTCTCTCACCTGTCCCCTAAGGTTTTCAAGTTGTTCCACTAGCCGCTCACGATCCCCTTGTCCTTCTTCCATCTGTCGGCTCAGACTCTCCAATCGTCCCTGAAGTCGTTTCCGAGCTGCTTCATTTTCTTCTAATTTACTTTGTGCTTCTTCAAATTTTCTAGTCATCTCATTTTTTTCGTTTTCGGCGCGTGAAAACTGTTGACGTAGTTGTTCTGCCTTAAGAGTAGATTAAAAACGTTACGTAAGTGTCCGGCCATATACATATAGCCTGCGAGCAAGCTCTCCGAGGCGCTCTCCCAGACCCTCGTACCCCTGGGAACCCGGGGAGAGTTTGCTTGAGGGCTAACAACACACGTGAGCAGTATGACCCCAGGTTAACGGGCCTTCAATTTACTTTGAAGTTAATGCTTTTGGAAAACGATTGAGCTTAACTGCAGGGGACCCTGCCACTTTGAAGCAAACCCTAAAGGAAGGAGGATACGCGGACATCTGGATATCGTATTTACTTGATCAAAGGCCGCAAATGGAAATAAAGTTACCATTATTACTACACTGCCCTCGAATAAACGCCGCACCCAATCAAATGGAAAAAGAAAAAGAAAAAGAACTCAGTACAACTCAGTGAACTACATCATCCGGACAATTACAATTCGACCACAGCAAAAAAAAAAAAAAGCGAAATAATCACAATTTAAACACCTTTCTGTTTTACATGATGTCGAAAAATGAATTATCGTACAGTTTTTTAAGAAAAGTGACTCTGAAATAAACGCATTGGAAACACTAAAAATTTAATATACGCTGCGGCGTTCAATCGAATAAATTCGGTGCGCAGTCACTCCTCCTATCTGCGTTTCCACGTATCCGAGTCAGCTCTTTCAAACATACAGCTTGAAAGCAAGGTATTGAATTCTACAGTTATTTCAATGACCGTCTTATCAAAAGGAAAACATTCTACAGAACAAAATCTTGCTGTAATAGCTTTGGCATTCATATAGGTATCGGTGTGAGTAAGTGCCACTGTGCTTGTTTTACTCCATGATAGTTTTCTTAAAAAATAAACGGTAATAAAAAATAACAGCAAGCAAAAAAGATCCATAGAATTACCGTTTTTAGGGAAGCCCCAGGACATATACAAGACATATACTGTCATTTTTACAATGCCAAACTACCAGATGAGCATGAAAGATCAGAGAATGAAATGGCTTCGGTTGACTTCAAACTAACTTGCAGGGTTATATATATGCTGGCAGTACCCTAGGTGCCCCACTTTTTTTCTCTTTCAGTATTTTGCTCTTTACGTTTCTAACCGCTGATGAGCGGGAAGACCTCTACTGTAGCATCCAACGTAATCAGTAAAGATGGAGAGTGACCTCTGATGACTTAAATACGAGCAGACAGTTTATAGATAGGTTGACACGGGTGCAATTGGTCACACATGACAACTATTTCACACCCAGTGAAACAGAGCCAAAATATTCATTGTTACAGTGCAGCTGTTCAACCATGTTTACCTGGTCCACAAGAGCATTTTTTCCACCTTCACTTTGGTCCAGCCTCTTTGTTGCGGCATCTAATTCAGCCATGACCTGGGAGTTTCACAAAGACGCAAATTCGCATAACAGTCATTGCATGGATTACGAACTACTCTTTTTTAAACTTTAAACGTACAGTGAAACCCAGTCGACGCGATCAAAGGGCCATGAAATTTGTTGTATAGCGTCACACGTCATATTAAGCCCTCCTTCACTATTTAATGACAACCATAATTTTAAACTCAATATCAGTCTGTATAATTATTTAAGTAAACTAGAAATTCTATGTGATAATCAATTTGGCTTCAGGAAAAATCATTCAACTTCGTTAGCACTGATTGACCTATATGAAAAAATCTCCCTTGCTCTTGATCGCAATGAATATGCCGTTGGCGTTTTCCTTGATCTTTCTAAGGCCTTTGATACCGTCGATCATAATATTCTGCTTGACAAACTCGAACACTATGGTATACGTGGCGTGGCTCTGGACTGGGTTAGAAGCTACCTCTCCAACAGGTTGCAATTCGTTCGGTTTAACGGTCAATGCTCCTCTCCTCAAACTATCTGCTGTGGTGTCCCCCAGGGATCCATTTTGGGCCCCTTGTTTTTCTTGCTCTATATCAATGATTTAAATAACGTATCGACGCTCGTCGAGCTGATTTTTTTCGCTGATGATACTAATTTCTTTATGTCCCATAAAGATCCTGTCTACCTGGCAGCCTCACTCAATTCCGAACTTAATAAATTATCCACTTGGTTTAAGGCAAACAAACTCTCCTTAAACCTGAAGAAAACAAACTTTATGTTATTTAAGCCTAGACAGAAAAGGTATCATTTTCCAATGCAAATATGCATAAATGAACAGAGAATCGAACAGGTTAAGGAAACGGTCTTCCTCGGTGTAGTCCTTGATGAACATCTGTCTTGGAAAGCGCACATTTCTCAAGTAGCTCGTAAAATCTCGAAATCAATAGGTGTCATTAATAGAGCAAGATTTTTTCTACCTAAACCGTGTCTGAAAACTCTTTATTATTGTTTAGTTTATCCTTATCTTCATTATTGTATTATTGTCTGGGGATCTACGTACAAAACCAATCTTCGCCGTCTTGTCTCTTTGCAAAAGCGAGTTATCAGAATTATTTCTAAATCAACTTTCGATTCTCATTCAGACCCTATTTTCAAAGAATTAGAGCTACTAAAACTTTCCGATATTAGACAACTAGAATCGGGTAAAATTATGTTTTCTCTTAACCATTCTCTTTTGCCTTCAAAGTTCAACAATTATTTTTCTTTAAACAAACAAGTCCATAGCTATGCCACTAGACACGCGAACGATTTTCACCTTCCCTTTTGTAGAACAAACCTTCGTAAATTTTCTGACAGTTTCCAAGGACCTACTTATTATAACTCTATAGGAAATGATATTAAAGAATCTAATTCTCTCCACTTATTCAAAACGAAATTGAAAAAAAAATTATATATGAATTATTAGTTATAAATCTTGTAGTAAATAGTTATATTTCTTCACATGTCTGATATTATTTTTATACTTATTGTTACATGTACCATACCTTATATTTTGTCAACTCAGTCTATGTAATTAGTTAATTTATAGTTACCTTCATTGTATTTTACTTTCGATCCTGGCCTTACTGTTACTGTTAACTTTATTTTTACTCTGAGGGAGCCCAATGTCTATAAGCCTCATGGTTTCTTTTTGGGCTTCCTCGCCACTTTCATTTGGTTTTGTGTAACTGTCTTGTTTTATCCTTAGTGCATTTTGTGGTAAATCAAATAAAGTTAAAGTTAAATCAGTCTGCCGAAACTCACACACAAAACGAAGACTTCAACGCTCAACACAGCACACTTATCCGCTTACAATATAAAAAAAGCACTACTTTTATGTCAAAAATCCTTACTTGCCGATCGGTCTCATCAGGCGTAAGATTTTTCACCCGCGTTATGGTAATCTGTACAGAACAGGAGCCCGAACTAACGCACCACCCTTATGACGGGGAAGGCCGACAGCGAGTGCTGCGGAGGTCCCGAGTTGAAGCCCCTGCCCTAACCTCCGACTGTATTTTCCCAGCGCGGCCTTGTTTGAACGATTTTCCCAGTGCCAATGGGCACAATACTAGAGAGCTTTAGATTCTAAGACGAGTACGACTACGAGTACGAGATTTTCTCAATACTAAGTAAAGCACGCTTGTAAGCCAGCGTCATTTTGGCGGGAAAACGTGGTAGCCGTCGTCATTCTACTACGAGTTTTCGCGCGAATGTCGTCGTGGTGGCTAAAACAAGATATCAAATGTTAGAAGTTTTATCATTTTGCGATCGGGAGAGCGCGTAACATCCTTCAAACGTCCACTGGACAGGTACGTTTCCAGTTTAGTCGTTAATCACTTGACATACCTCCCTGCGTTCTCTTTCAGATAGTTCCAGTCTCCCTGACAAATCCTCTACGCGTGAAGCAAGTAATCTCTTTTCTCGTTCACTTTCCTCAAGCGCTCGCCGTTCAGAATCCAGCTCACTGAAAAAAAAGAAAGAAACAACTTCCATTTATTACAACCCCGCATACATTACAACGTATTTGCGCTTCTTCTGTGTGTTGTTTCAGGGTCATGTTTCTCATTGACAGTCACTCAATCCTGTACGCTGTTTCGAGCCTATAGTATAAGCCCGACCCAGAAAAAATCTAAAAAGTTAAAAATAAATCCTACATATATGATAGTCCTGTATATGACACCCTCGCTTATATTGACGGGTTTCACATGCGAGGAACGCACGAATCTGTATTTCGGCCAGCATACATGCAAACATGGCGAAGAACAGATGAGGTGTCAAACAAGCGTAACATGCAAGCGAAGCATAGAACTTCAAGGCTAAGGTTGTCACATTCAATATGCAAAGTTGAAAAAATTACCAATACGTGGTTAGTTTACTAAACTCTGAGGGTCGGTTATTTAAACGGAGTCACCTCCAGATCTCTTCCTTAGTGGGTTATTTTAAGAAGATAAATGCTTTTCTAGTCTACTCTATATGCTTCAATGAAACTATTCACGATAAATGGTGTTGACATAAAAGCGTTCGCCAAACTGAAAATGGCTTACAACGCGGTTTTGTTAAACACTGGCTAAACTCCGTTTAAAAACTGGCCCTAAAGCTTTGAAAACTCAGAATTGCCTTAGCCAAAATAAGTTTGCTAGGGTGTAAAGTATTTTCAGCAAAAAGAAATTCATTATTTTGAGAAAAATTTTACATCGACCCATACTTTCGACATCCTAGCCCATATTTTCACTTAACAGTAAATGAAATCCGGCCTTTAAATGAAGCAAAAAATCAGACTTTTGCTGAAGTATTTTTGTTCTAAAAATGGAAGGAAAGCGTACCTGGCAACAGAGCGGATTTCTTCCCGTAGTTTAGTTTCATTTGCTTCACCTATTAAATTCTAAAAAGATAAACAATCACTTTAATTTTCAAAGTAACAACTATAGCTTGGAGGAATGACGCTTTTTGGATTGCGTTATAGAAGAGGTTAGAAAAGTTTTTAAATCTATTCATAATAACATGTAGTGCAAAGTAGCCTGACTGTTATTTGCAAGATTAGTCTAGATAAGTTTGCTTAACAACGGAGTTAGCAGGTAGTTATATTTCAGATTGTCAGTGATTAATAAAATTATGAACAAGAAAGCTCCGCAATGTTAAAATGGGTGTTAATTTAAAGTTAGGTTGTATTAATTCATACTGAGGGTAAACTTTTTAATCAAGATTACCATGTTTAGATTAACGGTTATCATGGTTAACTCGCCCACAGGCAAATTAAGTTTTTCATTCTTCCCTAAGTGAGTATGTTGTGGGCATATTTAAAATATTAGTTTTGAACACTTAAATGGCTCAACAAGCACGTTATTGCAGAAGAAAAGAATGCGTTAGTACGTATGAGGAACGTTTAGTTACCCGGACATTTTGTAACTCGGTGGCGAGTTGACCGACTTCTCTCTGTTTCTTCTCCCACGATTCTCGCTCTGCTCTCATCTGATAATCGCACACAATAAATATAGTTCCATAGTGACAATGCCAGGGGTTACCAGTCGTTTTGCTACAAAGTCATTTCGCTACCTGCAGTCAGTAGATTCGCTACTGTTTTAAGTAGATATAATGAGATGATACTTCACCTCTTCATACACAAACAATGCGGCTAAATTTTTATATAGAACGAGCGATAACCACAGATTTCATAGTTTAAATTAACAAAATGTCTCTATTACTTGCGTTTCTCGCTCGCCTTTGTTCGCAACACGAAGCGCATACATGAAAAGGAGGCAGACTTTGTAGCGAAACAACTGATTAGCAGTATATGATTAAACAAGGCAAGTGATAAGATGGAGAAGAAAATGGATTGATGGACGGTGAAAAGTTGTGGATCGATAGTGAAAAATGATGCATGAGTACAGGGTACTGTTTTAAACTTTAAGTTATATCGTCAAGATACGGCACACTTTCTTATTATCAGGTATTAAAATAATGTGTCTTCAGATCAGGCAATCACTTCCTTAATTCTCACAAACTTACTGCTTAAATTTTGCATTGTTCATACAAAGAGAATTAATGTTTAGATGTCGATTACAACTAAGACTTTAAGGGTAATAATCACCTAACAATATTCAGTAAAGTAACGTTATGCAATGTGATGTAATTAACAAATAAAGAAGCCTTGACTGCGCTCTGTTCTGTAGTAAAGCACGCAGGAAGAGGCTAGAGCACAAAGAGGTGTATGGGAAGGCACGTCAAGTAGTCGAGTGTTTCCCTCTACCTTTTGAGTGCTGTAGCCGCTTCCTAAGTCCCTTACAACAGAACAGAGCACAGTCAAAGCTTAGCTTCTTCATTTGTTTTATGATAAAGAATCTGTTAAATTCCCCACGCACTACTTTCTAATTTTCAAAACAAACCATTTGCAGATGGCGCGACCGCTTTAGTTCCGTGTTTTATACTCTCATAAAGCACGCTTTTTCAACCAATCAGAGTGCGCGTTATATCTGAACTTTAAAATGTAATGTAATTTCAAGTAACTGTAAGTAACTATGTATAGAGTGTGATAGCTGCTTTCCGGTCGCTGACCTTTTCGCCAGCGATCTGATCAATAGTAGCAATCATGGTTTAATCAGAACAGAAGTTTATTTCAGCGATCCTTGCCTTTTTAACTTTCTTTTCTAGTTTGCCTTTAAGCAATCGCAGCCATCGTATTTGTGTGGAAACCAGCTTTAACTCGAAAAAGACTTAGCCTGCAGAACAGACGTTATTTTTTCGCGTTTTTTAGGCGAGCAAAGGCAAACGCGAAGCGAGCGAGGAGCGTCAGACAAGCGCGATGGTGTCTGCTACTCCTTGTTCGCTTCGCGCTTGCCTTTGCTCGCATGAAAAACGCGAAAAAAAATAGTGCCTGTTCTGCAGGCTAACAAAGACTAGATAAAACTCAATTTAGGATTCACTGCTGACAGAAAATATGAACCAATTTTTTGCCACTTGACTGTTTATTGTCCAATTCACTCCTTGTTTAAATTTTGAACGTTAAAGAAAGCGAAGAAGCCGAGTGCCTCGCTTCATTGACTCTTTGAAAATCTACATATTGATATTACGGGTGGCGGGAACGCCTCTTGCTGGAAGGGGAAATGCGATATTCGTCAGTAACACTAAGCATAGCACTTAACTTTGAGATGCCACTCTAGACATTTCCTTGGCTTGGAAAAACAAAATTTCACAGAATAGATATTGGTCGTTCATGTTTACCTCTTGTTGTATTTCTTTAAGTCTGTTTTCGATTTCATCTTGTTGGGTTTTTTGATTGGCCTGCAACTGTAAAAACATGAGGAGGTCACCAGACCTCATTCCCAAGGAGCCCAACCCATCAACAAGCCCCTGGAAATGACGGGTACCACAGGTAACCCAGTCTCTGTGTTATTACCACAATACGGTTCCAGTAAAATTACAGTTTTTGTATGGGGTAAAAATAAGTTCCTAAAAGTTGTAGGGAAGACTAAATAATGGTCAGTGCAACTTAATATGCAGTAAGTTGTTATTGTTCTTAATGCTCACACGAATTTTCGTCATAATTTGCTCAAATTCACCCTCCATACAATATCATAATACATAAGGTAGGAGGCACGAGATGGCATCTCGGCCGTCATGCTCCCTTTCCAACACAACTTTTTTCCGCGTAATCCTACAAATTTTAGGACCTTATTTTTACCCCATGCAAACACTGTAATTATACAGTAACCGTCCTGTGGTACTATCACAGAGCCTGGGTTACCTGTGGGGTACTAACCAATTTATGTTTAAAATAGAGTGGACGACATGAATTATTATATTTGTGAAACTATGGGATTTGTCGGGTGTTGTAAAAGAATAGCATCCGAAAGGCCTACTTGCCAAAAACTAGCATTACAGGGCAAATTGTCTCCAAGATATCAGTCAAGTTATGCTCTAATGACTCCACACAAATCCCACTAAATTTGACTCGGTTCTCAAAGTTATGAATCAGGGCAAATTTAGAAGGATTTGTATGGAGTCATCAATGTGAATTACAAGTATCTGACAGGGTGCAAAGAAAATCATTTTTACAGCTTGCCATTAGGGCAAGCTGAAGCTAACATTTACTAGCCCAAACATCATTTCAACTAGCCCCAAAAACGTTTTGATGAGCAGATTGATTTCACAGTTCTTCTGTAATTTGAATTCCTCAAAAAACTTCACTTGCCCATCGGGAAAGTTAATAACAGAATTCACTAGCCGATAGCAAAATCCACTGGCTCCGGGATATCGGACACTACTTTCTTTGCACGCTGATCTGAGCTCTTAAATGTTTTCAAAAAATGCATTCCTTAACCAACTATTATTAAGTAGATGATGAACGAAATGTAATTTACTCCTACCCTTGGCTTCTAAGACTGTACTTTTTATTTTGCCAAAACCATTGAGAGGTAAACCTTACCTGCTGCCTTAATGACTCAAGTTCCCGATCTCTTTCTGAAGCTAATCTTTGACTTTCACGTAGAACATCACGCTCTGCATCCAGCCCCTGCAAGGTTATAGTCTGTGTGATGTTTCGCTCCAATAGTAATGTCCTAATTAACATACATCCAGGTCATGGGAAGGGAAGTGGGAAGGGAGCAATTGGCTTGAATTACGGTTGTTTCGCCACAAAGACGTTCTGCTGCATAATGAAGTCGTTTCGCAGCATCATAAAGTTGATTCGCTGCAACCAACTTGTTGTATTAAACAGCTTAAAACAGTTTAGAATGAACTACATAAACGGGTAATAACAAGTTAAGTTAGCAAAACGACTTTACAACTTTGCAGCGAAACGACTTGTAGAGAAACGACCATACTCCATTGGCTTCATGCTGATGCTGTGTAGGCCGAGTCTGTTAACATTCTGAAGACGCTTGATACTTACAGTATTTCAACCGTCTCGCGAGACGAGACTCTCATCTCGAGAAACGAGACTTTTCCCCCCCAAGACGGGATTGCAGTGGTGGTCGAATGGCGGATCCAGGAGTTCCGGACCTCCCCCCTCCCTGTCCCCTATCAGACCTGACCCTTGTTTGAGACAACCTCATTCCCAGGGTTTTCTCATACCCATAGGGCAGGTAGGAGAGAACCGTGGGAACAAGGTTGTGTTTGAGACTGAAATTCATACATCAACAGGATCGTATAACACTTTTTAACTGGCAGATTTTTTAATGAAACGCGTGTTACATTTGCCACTAAATTCCCAGGATATTAAAAAATGTAATTGTTTTTGGGTACCCTACTATGATCTGTTCGCCTCTGATCGCAAAGCAGTACACGGTAAGAGGCCAAGGAATTATAATGTGCAACCGCGACTGGTGGGATGGGGTGTGGGGGGTGTGAGGGAGAAGCAATTTGCCACCAAAAAGTACAACAGTCCTATCTGAACCAAAGTTTGGACCCCCCCCCACCCCACCCCCAATTAAAAATTCCTGGATCCGCCCCAGGATTATCATCTCTGGAGACGAGACTATCGTCTCTCAAGCGGTACTGTACGTTCCTACAAAGTTTAAGCAAATTTATGACTTAACAAATGCAGAGCAGCTACTCAGACTGGTAAATTACTTACACCAAAGGTGAAACATAATATGAGAAATAAAGTTTATCCTTTTTGGAAATTCTCAAGGCACACAACACAATGCCATAAAATTTCACAGCTCTGTACGAGAAAAATCCATGTGAAATGCACAAGGGCATGGAAATTATACATGTGCGTACAACTTCTGGTCATTTGCTTGTAGAATGACATGCAAGCATTTTCTGATACCTTTTGTGGTTAACACCTCAAATTATTTTATTTTGCACCCTTGAATTCAAGGACATTTCAGGGACCTCCTGAGTAATTCCAGGACCAGGAGCCTATCACCCCTGCCAGGACATTTTAAGACCGACCGAACCCATTTATCATTTACCATTGTACGCACTTATATTCCCAAGACAAACCTTTCTTTCACCACTATCATGCCTACAGCAGCAGCAGCCTCGAAATTTTAACCAAACTAACCTTCACAAGAACTTCAGCCTGGCGTCTGCTAGCTTCCTCTGTTTCACGAAGCTCATTAAGAAGTCTTTCTCTAGTGAAAGAAGAATCAAAAGGAATACTTATAAACACAGCATAATTTAAAGAATAATGCAAAAAATACCAGGTTATAATATTATTAATAATAATCCTTTTTGGCCTCATTCTGCAAATGCAGCTCATGTATTAAAGTTTAATAAAAGTTCAAGTACCTCTCTTCTAAACCAGCTCTGACACTAACCCCTGTAAATAAGACAAAATTGTATTTAAGTAGGTGCTTAAGACACCAGATCATTTCTTTACTTGACTGCCTCTGCCTCTGTTTTATAGCTAAACAAGCATACAAATGTCTGATTATACGTGTAAGTTTAGGTACAGTGTATTTAAACAATACTGGAACCAAAGGGAGAATAAGAGAGTTCTCAGTCCCCTTTTCATAAGCCAAGCAACATGTTTTATCAGTAATCTGTCAAAGAGACTTCAGAACAAAAGGTGACCTTAATCAGAAAGACAGTTTTTTATCATAAGCACCTTCCAAATGGATAACAATCAATCTTAGTAGGTGTTTTAATTTGAAAAAATTGTGCAGGAGTTAACTATGAGACAAGTATAGCATTCAGTTCATAGTTAGTGACTAAAAAAGAAGTGAACGTTAACATTTTACGCACCTGGGAGTCCAATTGGAGCTCCCTGGTCATGTCTGGGTACACCCCAAGTATCACCATCAAGTCTGTTCAGCAAAAAAAAAATTCAACATTAAAATATGCTACAGAAAAGGAAAATCATCTAAAAAACACGTTAATTTTATCTAGTTGTTCAACGCTGGGTCCTAGCCATCCCTGCAACTCCCTCCTCCAGTTTGAAAACAAGAATCTATTATTGCCCTAATTACTAGAAAAATGCCAAAACGTTTTTTAAGCAAAACTTTCTGAACAATTTAAACACAACTTTATACTTTTCCAAAGTTTCATTTAAATAATAATTTTAATGTTTTGTGCCTTTTCATCATTTCTAATTAACGTTTAATACAGTCAACTGGTCCAAACAGTCAAAAACATTGCCACCTACAGTGTACCATAACCTTTCTTGAAACAAAGCCTCCTGCTAAAACAAGGACTAACTTACCTTGTACGTTCCTCTCTTTCTCTTTCAAGCTCTCCTGTCAAGCGATTCTGTTCACTTTTTAGGTTTCTCACAGCTTGCCGAAGATGCTCAACCTTAAAAAATGGATCATAACAAAATTCAACCTCTAAACATCCTGAGAACAACCCTGGTCCTTAAGTGCTATTTTGTGCATTAATTTTATCTTTTTTGTACAGACAGGCTAAAGAACAGTTTATCCATTTTTACCAAAGTTGAATACTTTTTATCTTAAAACGCAAAAAATTTTAACATAAGTATTAAATAGAAAAACCAATTATTGGAAATATCCTCTTTGAAAACTACTCTGTAGGGTTGTTATAGATTTTTTTGAATTCATAGACTCTCTACCTTGCACATGTACATTGCTTGTAACTCATTAAACAAATTTAAAACAAAATATTTAAGTCACAAACTGATCAAACTTACATCAGATCGAACATCATCATCAAACCGAACAGCAGATCCCCTTTGACTTTTTCGCACAGGTCTTGCATGCTCATCTTCAGACACAGACTACCACAGTTTGCAATAATTAGAGCAACATAAACATTTCAGTTGACAAATTCCTTTCAAGCCATTTTTTTAGTTAGAACCAATGCCCTATTGTCAGGCAAATTACACCAGTCCTTTGGTCATAAAAAGATATTTCATTGGATGATTTCAGATCTCGTTACATGTAATTTTTCCCTTGGTGTTTCAGAAACTACACTGTACATTTATGTCTGCCTGTTGATTTTGATAAATGTGTTCTTGCGTGTTAAACACAAGGAAACTGCCAAATTGTGCCATCATGACACCATTTCCAGGTTCTATACTAAATAATAATAATAATAATGAGTCTTTATTTCACCAAAAGATAAAACTACATATCTTATGTTACAATAAGAGAAGATAAAAACTATGATAAATATCTAAGTTATATGTATATATTAAAAAAGTGTATCATTACAATAAATGGAGCTTAAAAATCAACCTATTTACAAAGGTGTTCATAAAACGCTCTGTATTAATTTTTGGGCGTACGTAGCCTTTTTTCCTAAGATTATGTACATACGTCTTCTCGACAGGAATTATATCTTTTAGTGGGTGGCAATTAGTCAGGTCTCTTAGTGCAAAATATAGGCCAGGTCGTTACAGACGTGACAAAAGTGTCAAATTTGGCACAGAGCTTCCTTAGCACATGCCGATTAATACTGGAGGGGGTGCCCGTTACAAATGGTCCTAATTACAGAAAAAAGGGGGGGTTAACTTTCACCTATAATAGGAGATTGGGTACCCTGTGGTGAGTACTCTTCTTGTTTGATTTGGCTAAAAAACATTTGCTTCAAATTTTTAAGTTTTTAATTTCGTAATGTTTAGTTGTTGTTACACTATTCAAAATAATTTTACATGTACATAATACTGACTAGTGCCCAGTCTCCACACGATAAGTGTGGCCATGTTCACTGTGCGGCTATCAGTATCACCGCTAAGACTTGCCAGTGATAATATCGTTACATATCAATTTAAACAGATCACAAAGCCAGCTTTCACAGATGTCACACAATAACATAAAACCCAAATTTATCACATCCTAACGATAGAATCGTTAAATTTTGACATGCCACATGAACGAGCTCATGAACCGTAACTGTCTACGCGCCTACTTTATAATTGTGCAGCTAAGATTAGATTATAATTTGCTTCGTTGGTAACCCGGTCCTTGAGATAATGATTAAAACATGTCAACCTTGTCCTCAGGGGGAAAAGAAGGAGCAAGGGTGGCACAGTTGGTTAGTGCGCAGCCTTCGGTGCGCGAGGTCCTGAGTTCGATCCCCGGTGTCAACACATCCTTATTTCAATTTCTCTCCTTTCTATGTAGCTTTGACCAGCTTTAAATACCCTAAAAACAGAGCATTAATGGAGAGAGGGGGTAAAAGAAGCGCCCCGTCGACCTCAAGCTTATCAGTTATCATTACTTTCACGAGTTATTGACGTAAAATATGGTCACTTTACCTTTTTCTACCTTTTTATTGAGCCCTGGGGACGAGGTTGTAAAACATGCCTCTCCAGGAATTTTTAACACTCTTTATTTTTTACACGTTTGCATTTAAAAAGAAGAGTATGAGGTCCCTGCATGCCTAGACACCTGTAAGGAGCTCATTCACTTTAGAGCCCTCGCACCAGAGTGTTAATGGTAGGTCTATACGATCTTTCAAAAAAAAGGAAGGTTGTCGCGTGCGTTACAATTTACAAACAACCAAACTTCAGAAGAGCTGAAAGTTACAGGAACAAGGCCTCTTTTAGCCAATCAATGATGCATCATTTATGAAAATGAATGTAATTTGTTTGATGCAATTAGGCAAATACCCCGTGGTTATGAAATGTTACAATCATGAATTCCTCAAGAGCAATTCAGTTACCAACTTTTCACAGAATAATGCTGTGGAAAATTACAGAAAACATAAAAAAAGCAAGGGTCAACAATAATTATGGCCTGTTCCCTTATAATAAGGGAGTGGTCATGATAAAGAAGCCCATCAGCCCCAACTTTGACCACTCAAACAGCCAAGTTTCTGACAGATTACATACTGCAAAACTTTGCATTCAATTATGCCTATGTTGCCACACCAGGAGCATAGAAATCGGCTCCTGGTCACACCTTGTTTTTATTGCTGAATATCATTCTAAAGACCTTTACGAAATATTTTGTTAGTAGGGGTGTTTTGAGCATGATTGAAATTTAGAGATGGTGACAAAAACGAACACAAAAAAAGTCACAAAACGAGACCCGTGAAACAACCGCGAACTAATATTCGTGTTACACCGATATAATGGCTCCTTTGGCTGCTATGCTGACATTTTTGAAGATGGAAGTAGTATCACAGCTAGGCGCGGGTTAGGTATACCATTTATTACCATTTTCACGGTTCCTGAGACTTAAGGCCTGTTAACATAAAGGTGGAGGACCCCAGGTAAGTGAGGTAGCCTGCTTAGGTGAGGTAAAAAAATCCTTTACATGCAATTTTACAACCCCGCCATCCTGAGGTGCACTTTCTCAAGATCATTGAATGGTCGCTAAGCACGTAAACAAGAAAAATGCTGGCAAACCATGTCTACGCTCACTTGCTGCTCTTGCTGCAACCCTCAGTGTTGTGGCTTTCTATTGTTACCTTTAATAATTATGTGAAGCCACCGGGCGCCAAAGTGAATTTTGCGCGAATTTGATGTATCACGAATCCGACTCCGACTAGCCTGAGTTACCTCACCTTGAAACGTTGACATGGCAAAATTTGACCTCAGCTGAGAGGGTTACCCGGTGAGGCAGACCGGGCTACCCACCTTGAAGGGTCACCCCACCTAACATGTAAACGTGATCAAATTAAAATGAGAGATTATATGGACAGGCGGGTTACCCCACCTAAGAAGGTTACCATGCCTACCTGGGGTCTCCCTCCTCCATGTAAACAGGCCCTAAAAGTTAGCCCGGCCCCCTTTCTACAGATTCAGCAGTTAAACCATTCACCATTTATCATTTGAGTCAATCTTGTACCACTTGAGTCTCACTTTTACGACTTGATAAGCTGTAATTAATTTTGGACACTGAGTGCTTCGGTGCCAAATGTAGAGGCTTCATGATAAACTGTGCTGTTTTTTGAAGCTTGGGCTAACTTGTTTCTTTTTTTTCGTTTATGAGACCAGATTCTTTTTTGTTTGTTTTTGCTTTGTAAAGCTTAGACAAACTGCAGGAATTTTAAATGATATGACTAGAGTCACGATACTTGCTTCTCTTTCAAAACATGCACATGCGTCCAGCAGATAAAGAGAGACTGAAAGGCATCCAGGCCTATGTTAAGCTGAAAAAATAATTATCTCCTTAGGAAAGAACTATGTTGGGTTCCGTCATTTTGTTATTTGCTCTTCATGAACAGCTGTCATAAATCCCCGATAATATGTGATACAACAGACTCTTTGACAATTTCTTTTTTCTGAAATTTTGTGTGTGAATCGCTATGCCATACGCTTTCTTTAGCTTAAAGTGACATGCAATGACAAGTAATACTTGATAAATAAAGCTTAAGCCACACAATAAGGCCTCCTCTAATTGAAATGCATTGGAGAAGGAGAAGAGAACCCCAGAAGCTGAGTACTTGCAAGTTATGAAGCAAAGACGAGGCCATCTTAGAAATGACTTATGAAAATGTGGGCGGACTGTGGACTTGCTTTAAGGGCACAGTGATAATCAACTTAATTATACAATCAATAAGCTAATAATGGATGGGAATGCCAGATGTTCGAGTGCAATTGTTGTTTACAACATGAGAAGAGCCTTCTAAGTGATTTAAGGTATTAAATAACAATTTTCAATCAAAACACCACAGGGCCCCCAGCAGGTGAAATTTACAATAATTAAATCCTGTTTAGCACGCTTCAGTGGCATATTTGCATTGGGCACCCCCTCTAATATTCATGGTACTGCAATAAGCTATCGCTGTGCAAAGTTTGGTGCTTTTGTCAACTCTGTAATGATCCTGACCTTAAGAGGCCTGACTAAATCCGTTGATATTAATTTCTTTAAACTCTCTTCCTATAGACCACATCCCAGGGCTAAAAAATGGGAATTCCCAGCTCTCACATTTTTCTAACCCAGGGCCACTTCTCACTTGTCTTAGTAATGATTTTGTTGAAGGATGACTTGGACTGGCAGGGTGCAAAGAAAGTCAGTTTTACAGCCTGCCATTCGGGCAAGCCGTAGCTAGCATGTGCTAGCCCACAAGTCATTTCAACTAGCCCCAAAACCCCTTTTGATTAGCAGGATTGATTACAATTATCCTTCTGTAATTTGAATTTCCCCCAAAAACAGCACTTGCCCGTCGGGCAAGTTAAGAACCAAAATCACTAGCCCTATAGCAAAGTCCACTAGCCCCAGGCTACGGGACATGACTTTTTTTGCACGCTGCCTGGACAACCGGATGGGGCTTTTTTTGGAGCCCTGTATTACATAGCTCTTGATTGATGAGTGTGAAAAAATCACTCAGCTAACACCCTTTCTTTCAATGTAGAAAGGAAAAGGTGCTAACTGTTTCTGTCTCACAGTGAAACTCTTTTAAAACAGTTTCAAACATCTGTTCTAAACATCTGATGGCAACTCATTGTCCCAAACATGACGGGAAACATTTATTTTATCAAAAACAGAAATGAGTTGTTCTCACCTGGGATGACGGAGGAGTGGTAGGAAGACGCCTTCTTCGTGAAATCCTTTCTCTTCTCAGAATGTTGGCAGATTTTTCAAGTTCAGCACGCAGCTTAGGATAAAAGAAAACATCAAAATTTCAGCGAAGAAAAAATTTTTAGTCTTTCTTCTTACAGATTGCAAACTAGAGATGTTGACTTTTGATTTGACAAAGACAAAGAGCAGTCATTATTACACTGTATATACTCATTACTGGGTGCTCTTTTATTCTCAAGTTTGCCTGTCACCTGCCTGTCAAATAACTGTCGTACGTACCAACTTAAGATTGTGAATATTTTTCACAGTACTTGTTGTTAAGTCAAATTGCTAAACACTATGCAATTCCAGAACAAAATAAAACTTTTAACAAACTTTTTGCAGGTTTCTGTGACAGCACTTTTTCAAGGTTAAAACCTCTGTACATTTCACTGGACACACCTTTGCAATTTCCTCATCCTGCTCCACATTTATGTCTCTGTAGTGCTCCAGCATGCGATCTGCTGTAGACAACACTTCTGTTGTAGCCTGCAAAGATGCAGCAAGATCCTCCACTTTGTCAACCACCATGCCACCCGTCCTTGGCCTCGAAGACACTGCACGGCTGGCATGTCGAGAGGGCGAGGGGGGCCGGGGGTAAGGCTGATGCAGATGACTCACTCTGAGTGTGCTTCTCCTTGGAGGACGGGTTGTTGCAGCAGGGGCATCATAGCTCGCACTGTCATCAGTTTCATCCCAAGGGCCAGTGCTTGATGCCATCCATGTAATGTTAATTGCATTTACTCTGGCACAGCATTAGCAATTAATTTCTTCTGACAGTCCTGAAAAAATTTAAAGGGGCTTTGTCATGGCTATTTAGTTCATTTTGTTTACATGTGCCAACTATGCTTCCTAAAGGCTGGTGGAGTTGGAGTCGTAATCAAAAGCGTAGATCTTTATGATCTAGTGAAAACAGCTTTCTGATTCTTCTGATTCCACTTACGACTCCTTCATTTACAATAAAGGGAAAACTGGGTTGTTGGAGTTGCAAGCAGAAGTGGAAGAATTAAACCAATCACAAAGCGTGGGAACGTGTTTTTATATTAGATTATCCTCCTGCTTCTGCTTCGGACTCCAACAATCTGGTTTTCACTAGAAAAGCGGAAGCGGAACTTGTAAATGACAAAGTCACAGTTCCTTGATCAACAAGATATGCCTCCTACGCGCATTACATCCATCATTCTAAACAGCAAAAATGAACTTAAGAAAATTATTAGGCCAACAAGGTTTCAAAACCGTCAAATGCAATCCGTTTCAATCTTCTTCAAGTTTGTCCATTTGCACCTTTCTTTTGTATTTGCCTTGTTATTTATACTTTCAGGGCTGTGCTCTACATTGTAGCAGAGCCTGGTGGCCCCTGGTAACTAACTTTTGCTCTTGGGCCTCTAGAAAATCATACAAATCATATGTTGGGGACCTGGGATTTTACAGGTTCAGAGTACTGGGCTCCCTTCAATTTTTTAGAACAGAGCCTTGACTTTCTTTTAATGTTTTGATCGTTTATTTTCATGTTTCACTCAAATGGGTGGCAGTTCCTATGTTTCACTATGTAGCAGTCAACCTCAGAAGGGGCAAATGGCTTTATAATATATAAGGATGGCCACTTAACTTAAATATGGCATCTCTTTTTGTTACTTACAGGGCTTCATTTGTATTTTTTAATTTTATCCTTGGCTGAAATTCTTATTCTCTTTATTTGTGTACATGAAGACAAAACAAAGGAAAACAAAAATTGAACCAGGATAAAATATATTATTGAACACACCTACAATAAATTCTGTACATCAACTGATAAAGTTTGCATGACAGCAACAGTTTCAAGACATTTGTAAAACCAAAGGAAAATAAGGCAGTTCAGCTCTTGATTGGTAAAATTTCTATTTTGAGAAATGGTCTAAACAGTCATAGACCTAAGATCATAGAACTAACAGAGTGGTTACCTTGAACATGTTTGTGTGACTTTGATTGCATAGAGTGATCCCAACAAATTAAGAATAGTTCAGCCAGACTAGTGAATTATTGGACTGAGTAAATACTAATTATGTTAATTTATTCTAACTTGCACTCATTTGCTATTACAAACTTACCTCCCATGGGAATAGCTGTGTGCTTGAATATAAACAATAGAGTCTGATTGTTATGTTTACTCTAATAAAACAATGAAAGGATTAACTAAATATCCACAGGCGTCCACATTTCAAATCCATCTAATCTGCACCCTTTTTTAATCAATGCCAATATTCAAAAGTGAGCTTTGAAAAACAAACAAAATAATGAAATCAAGAATCCGGTACTCAAAGTACAGAAAAGCTTAACACAGAAATAAAAATTTAATTAGGTAATGGAAAAAAGAGCACTGAAAGTTGAAAAATTTATTGCAACTTTAATTTTTTTTTAAGAGAGAGCAATTCACTTTTTAGCTTAACAATGATAAGTTTTCCAAGGTTACAATTCATTAACCATTTTGTTCTAAAACACAAAAGAGACATTATCAGTGACTAATGGAAGCATCCTAAAATAGCAGCATACAGTAACGGTCCTTGATAACTATTTGCAGCTATCTGGGCTAAACAGTTGAAAAATCACTGTGAACAAAAATAATAATGTTTCATTTGGATTCTAGGCCCAAGTCATCATTTCACATTCTAAGGTTTCATGCAAATATATAGTGGACTGGAACAAGGTCTTTATATCAAATATCAAATTGCATCTTTTAAATACCATAAAATGAGTCTTTCCTAATGGGAACTCATACATTTCATGCACACACAACTCAAGTCGCAGGCCTTTTTTTTTACAAATAGTTTGATAATCCTTAAAATTATGGATCTCTTTATTTTAAAATGGTTAAGTATGGGATCAAGTTCCTCCAGCTGGGTTAAATTTGAGGTACAGGTGCAGATGTTTTTGAAGGTGTCATCTTAGGATCAGGGTTGGGTTTCAAGTTTTAAGAACCTTAGTTACCCGAAAATTAAACTCTCTGAGTTCCCCTGGAATCATAATTAGGTTTCTGTTTTTGAAGACTGTCCTTAATATTGCATATTTTGCATTATCAATTCATTATTCAGTGTACCAGCTCTTACAAACAGCTTGACCTGCTATAATTATATCATCAAAACTTTTACTATTCTATAGAAAGCTACCTTCTCCACTGTATCTCCAGAACAGGGGCACTTGTAAAGCTTTCACTTACTGTCCGAGTGAATGAAAATTAACTTTCCAAGAAATTGTGAACACATCTCAGAGTCAACTAGAGTTACTTTAGAACAATATCTGTTTATAACTGATTATTCTGGCACCAACCTTTTTTAAATAGTGAGTTGAAGGTTAAATTTACTTTTACTATACAGAAAAGGTTGTTCAATAAAAAATATTGTTATGATCAGTAATGACTTAAATAATGGTTGCTTAAAGACTGGTGGTCCTCTGAATGAGGTACTCCAAGACAAATATCTCACATCATACACATGTTTGACATTACTTTCGGTTTTCCATCAAAGAAGGTCCTTTTTTATCTCCTTCAGTTATGTTCAATAATTAATACAAATTTTACACACCAATAATTTCAATGAGCCTTCATGCTAACACAGTGTTGACGATGAGGTTACAACATCGTCAGTACAACGCACTGTGTTATCCAGAAGACCCAAAGTTTTTTTATCCTCGTCCGATTTTGAAAACTTTTCATGAGGTGGAAGGAAAGAAAAACTGAAACAGTACCATATGTAGTAGCTCGAATTAAAGTTGGATTGACTATTTAAAACGAACAGTGAAACTTATTCTCGAGATATCGACAGCATTAGCACCTCAGTAATTCATTGTTTCGTAGCTCTTGTTTTAAATGATATTGAAACAGACATGTGCATGTATGATGTAAGATAGCGTGAACGATCTTATGACAACCATATTCCATGAAAAAGTTTTGTGCGCGTCTAGCGTCTACAATGAATATCTCGTGTGCAGTTCATTTTTGCAAGCAAAATTGAAGGATGCCGAACAGCTAAACTGTCATCTTCATTATTCTAAATCTTAACCGATCGCTTGCTTTGTTTATTTTAGTTTGAAGTGATAAGAGACTAAAAACATTACAAGGAGGAAATTGCCTTACCTTGCAAACCGAGGTCCAATACCTAGACTTTATCTGTCAAAAACAAACCCACACGTTCGATTCAAAGGGCTGAGAATTCAATAATAACGCCATGAACTACGATAAGTCATGAATTCCACTGCAGTAATCAACTCGGCTCAGGTATTTACATATTTTGGGGGCTTTTTTTAGCCGTTACAAACAATTAACATCGAGTTGAATTGTACCGCGCAAAGTTATTTACATAACCAGGAGTGTGCTCTTATGCGGGTAGCCGCTGACCTTTAGCTCCGCTTACATCTCAAGAATAACAGACCTTTGTTACGCGGCGGCCATTTTATCTCAGGAGATTAAAAAAGCTTTGTTTATGCACGGATAGCCTCGTTCTTTAAAACTATTTTAAGATACGAATTAATTTGCACATGGACGTCAGATCTTAGCAGCTTCTTTCCAGCGTCCATCTTCTCTTCCTGGATGCAGCTGGTCACATGACCATGTTCCTACCCTAGCTGATGTTTTGATTCCCACACGAATCCTCGATCAGACCACTGAAACTTTCTCGACAAGATATAATGAAATACTATCGACCTAGGATAAGGAGAAATTGAAGACTCGTTTCAAATGACGCTCGATTTTCTGAGTTACGTTCAAATGGCAACGCCTTCGGTTGAAATCTTTCTATAAGTTAAGTGGTCGATCATCGCCCCAAAGGTTAGTGGTTAGGGGTCCGGGGCGCGGGGTAAGGGGGGGGGGGGGGGGCGGATATTGGGGGAGATATGAAACAGGACGTGCAGGACGTCTCCAAAACAAATACCTTTAGAATTAAGTGACGCCATGACGCCATGACGTCGACGAAACATGACAAAAAGACGAGATTTTTCCCTTAAAAGAGGCCCTTTTGGAGGGGAGGGGTATTGTCATCCCTTATCCTGTAACTTTGGGTAGAACAGATATCCCTCATCCCTAAAACCCCGTACAGGGCCTCTTTAAACCCTATTATCAGCGTGCATATTCTCTACACTGTGGATACCGTCAATGAGCAAAATGTTCGAGCGCATTATATGCCAAACCATTGAATGAAAGAGTTAATTATTCTACTGCAAAAAAAAAAAAAGTGATTTTGGCTTCTATTTTCTACTTTATTTTCGTTGTCCGGTTGGTCCAGTTCAGTCATAGTTGCTCCCTTTGCATCCGCCGGTATTCGCGCTGTTGTAAACCGGTTAAACCAGGACACTACAGTGTAGTACTTCCTCCTATTTTGCGCGTTCTCTTGACCTTATATGGCAAAATGACATAATAGTGGAATAACAAGGTGGTAAATTGTTTGACTCCGGCGCGAAGTGTCCGTAAAGAAATTAGCGGTCGAAATATAACGGCAGTGCCCGCCACGTTCGGACGAACTATAGCAACTTTTCTTCCTTTTTCAACGGGGGTGGGGCTGGTGGTAGTGGTGGGGGTGGGTACAATTTAAAATAGTTATTGGGGAACGGAGATATTCATCGCACACATCTCCGACATCTCTTTGTTTCTCGATTTGTGAAAAACACTCACTCACTACGATCATTAACATGATCAAGATACATCCACAGTCCTCATATTCAGGGTTATTGTCAAAGAGGTGATCCTCAAGGTCTTGCCTCAAATTCAGAGGAGGAAATGATAACAGAAATTGAATTCATTTACCGCCTACGGAGGTAATTTCCAACGCCATTTTGTTCGCTTACCCTTTGTACGGAGCCCTCGCAAAAAAAGCGCGCGCATGTCACCCGAGATGGAACAATTTGCGCTAAAAATAGCACATTTGGCTATTTTGATGGACCCAAACCCATTACTGGAAAAGGTATGCACTTGCGGTCTCCTACCCCTGTTATGGCTTCTGTTGTCTGATTTTATTTCAGTTTTTTATTTTTTCTTCTTATTACGTGAATTTATAACAGCTGCTGACTGGGGAAATCTGGGCAGCACCCTTACAGAATGAGCTTGCAGCAGCGGTAATCGAAGCGAACATTGGACTCCGTCTCCCCATTCTGCCTCACGAGATGAAATCTGGTCAAGGCTTTTCCTTCTGGGCACTTTACGTCGTGTCGGTCTAAATACACTGGGCGCATGCGCATAGTCGTTCCAACCTGTGGCCAGGTCATCACACTGCAGGTGGGCGTGATTAAACCTGTTTTCGAGGTCCTGCATTTGTCAGAGTGAAAAGAAACGTTTTTATGAGCTTATACCATCCCATGCTCGCAGATCATGCATGGGACACCCAGCCGGGACGAACAGTCGGTTTTTTCTCTCTCTCTCCGTCTTATTGTTTATGGAAGGAAAAAGACACAAGGAGCCAAGTTCTTTCAGAATAAACGTTCAGTTTTAGTTAAATTTTCATTTTTTAAATAAAATTTTCTTTTCTTTCCCAGATTGATATGTTTAGTCGCCTGTTCGACTCAAGACAGTTGTTAAGCCTGGGACCAGGTTCCGTATTGAGAGAAAAAGAAGAAAAAAAATCGGCGAGCAAAGCCAGCTGAGCGGTAGTCTATTAAAGGAGGGAAAAATGGGTGGCGCCGCCCTTTCCCCCTCCCCAGTCCACCGCTTCCCTCGCCGATATATATATATATATATATATATATATATATATATATATATATTTCGCTGCGGTTTTTCACCCCGTTTTTTGCCTTTTTCCTCCACCGCGGAGCCTGGTGCCAGGCTACTCTCACTCGTGGTCACAGGTCTATCATCTAATGCATCTTTGTGTGGCAGTGGACTCAGTGCGATTTAAAATCCATGACTGACTCGGTTCTGTAAAATTTCGCCGCTTCCCTAATTTTTTTCGCACCTTGATTTTTCGGTCCATTTCGGCGACTTTGTCCTCATTGTTAGCCTGAAAAACATCAGGAATGTAGATACCAGTTTAGTAATTCAGTAAAACAGGCATCGTAGTGTTGCCTATAAACCCAAAGAATAATTGCCAAATCTCATTTTGTAAGACGGAAAAATAAACTGAAAAACAGATTGTCATATCACTATGCCCAAAAACATTTTAAAAGCCTTTTTTTTTTCTTTTTGAAAGATTACAGTAAAGGATTTCGTCCTGACCAACCCAAATTTGCTTGCTTTATTCTTACTAGTTAAACGCGTACTTAATTTCAAGAAAATTCGACAGTTGGGGATATAAAATAACTAAAGTGTATTTTATTATATAGACACGAGTGTTTTACTGGAAAATATACCACTCGTAAAATTCATAAAAACTACATCCGGGACCCGAGTGGTTTATTTTCCATAATCTCACACGTGAGTTTATCGATGACGTAATTTCTGTCATTTCCCTCTAGCTATTATTTTATCAATGTCTTTTTGTCTATATAATAAAAAGAACATTACACGGCGGCTTGAAGATATGAATTTCATTTTCTCTTGGCAAAAACAATGTTTTACTCACTCGCTGCGCTCGTTTGTAAAATATTGTTTTGCCACTCGAAAATAAAATTCATATCTTCGCGCCACCATGTAATATCCTCTATATAATTCTCTCCAGGTGGAGTACTATGGATTTCAAGTGACGGGGATTATCGAATAAAAGCAAAAATCAAACCCCGAAAGAATCCCTAGGGCTTCCAACAAGACCGGCCCAAAAAAATCCCATGCTGAATTTCCAAGCCCTAAAAAAAGTCGCAAAACAAGTTGGGTTGCATTTTATTCGCAGAACTAGGCGACCGGGGATACGAGGGCGCCATGAATCTTCAGATTGTTTTGTAATACTCCAAACAATCCCTATTAAATCAAGCCACATAAAAAAATACTTTTCGAATTTCCCTACCCGAAAAAATCCCAGAATTGAAGATTTCAAACCCCCAAAAATTCTTTTGATCATTCCGGTCACTTGAAATCCGGAGTAACTGGGCCTTTCTTCTCATTTCTTGATTTCCTCGTCATCTCTTTAATCATGTCGTAAAACCCAGCTGATTTGCAAGACGATTGAGTTTATAACGCTGCTGTTAATGTGGCTTGCGAGGATTTTGCTTTATCAGATTCATCACTACAAGGGGAGATTTTATCACGCATGTCGTCACAAGTATTTCTAAAGATAAAGAAGAAATCGGTTTTCACGATCCACAGGTTGTAGCCGTAATTGCAACAAAACGCGTATTAAATTGCCTGGTAGTTTGGCTAGCAACACTACAGTTTGCTCAGTTTGCCGAGAGAAATATCAACAGTTCCGCTCTTGTTACGACCTTAGAAAAAGAAGACATTATCTCTCTCAACTTAAAATTATTGCCATAATTCTGTTTCTTACAGAAACTCAAAAATTTGTGTCGGTTTGTACAGATATAAAATAGTACTTATATTAGGCGCTTAATGTCAGTTTTAGCGCTCAAGTAGTAATTTTTGCGATGTTTTGATATCGAGAAAACCGAACGTTAAGGGGCATTTGCACAGGCGATTTGTTGCGCAAATAAGGTGCCAGAGGAAAACGAGAGATCACTCGTAGTCTAAGCGAACATTAGCCCTAAAGTGGATTTCCACTGCCGCGTAATTCTTACGTGCATACGCACGTAAATTTTATTAGCGCGTAAATAAAATAGAGGCAATGTATGGTAGGTCGCACGTACACGTAAAGGTTGAACCCCGCTCCACGCGACCTTTCATGCATTGCCTCTATTTTATTTACGCACCTAAATTTTCCGCGCACACGCACGAAAAAATAACGCGACAGTAGAAATCAACTCTAATGTAGAAAATACTCCGGCGTTATTGTACATCTTACATGAGCGAGAGAAATCTTAATGGCAGCTCCTTTTCAATAGCAGTAACTATAACCGCGTTACCAACCTGTGATGGCCCAAAAGTACTGGTAAAGAAAACCAAAAACGCTATCGCAGACAAGCGAAACACCATTACCATCCAGGTTACGTTCGGTCAAAGGTTGAAAATATACTGCAAAAATGAAAATAATTTAACAGCAGTTTAGTGAAAACTAGATGTGAAATTGTCAGAAATAATTTAAAAAATTAGGTCTTTTTTTAAGTCCAAATAACTGAGATCAGGAGTTAAGTTGACTGTTTGCGACATCTATTTCTATATCAGCTTGAAATGCTTTTTTGTTCTTTGTGTCTTAATGTACACTATAATTTTCTCAAATATTAACTTGTTTGATGAAAACAAGGACTGAATAGTAAATGAAGAAAGGCAAATTGTGTACTGCTTTTAAACTGAAAACTTTATAGTAAATAAAACGCAGTTTTCATCCAGGTATGAAAGTTAAAAGCGAGAACAAGGAATACCTTACCTCAATGAGAGGTACTCGAGGCCAAGTCTTCTGCTTTCCTGTCGCTGTATGTGCGATGACTCCGCTCATGAACGTGTTCTGTTCATTATGGTGGGCGTGGTTAAAAGTTCTAGTCGCTGATTGGCTGGTTGCAAACTACGGTCCTCGAATGGTTTCCCAATCGACTGTAGGACTTTTCCCCATCGAGAGGCAGTCAAACACTGTTACAAATTCAAAACGTCTGAAAAATTCAAATCTTTTGTCAGATAATGTAAGTATCCTGCCGTCTTTACCGACAATGCAAATAGCCGAAAGCTTACGTGCTGACAAAATATTCAAGGAGAAAGAATCATCATTTCTGGCGCACGAGGTAAAATCGTTTCGTGCAGCACGTTTTATTATCACGGCCATACAGAAAACGTGCACATAAGTTTTTATTGGAGAATTAGGGGTTTTCACATGACGTCACCAAAATTGAAACTAAGAAACTATCGATTCTTTTGAGTTTCTACTCTTATGAGGTACAGCAACTAAAACTTTTATTTTCACAAAATTTCGACGCTTGAATTTCCAAGTTTTTGCGTGACGCTGCATTTAGCTGGCGGCCGGGAAAGCTGTTATTTGGCCGAAAGTTAAAGATCATTTTTGAGATTTTGCTATTTAAACATTCCTTGTCTTAGAAAAAATATTACATTTATCTTTATGAGTTCCTCAAGCGAGGAATTCACTCATAAGTAGGAAAATTCGAAAACTGATGTTTTTGTTGGTTTCCGGCCGCCATATTTGTGCACCTCAAAGGGACACCAACATGGTGTCTCCATACAAAGCGCTCTAAATTTGGGTAAAACGTTTTTCCGAATATCTTGCATATGAATTATTGCACAGGGCTGATTCTTGGCGAGGCTTTTTGTATATTCATCTTCTTTCATTTCTCAGATTCTGGACTTTCTGTATTGACTCACTGGTTTACATTTTAATTTTTGATGGCGTGACAGTGAAATTTATGAAGATGAATGATGAAAACTGCGGAAATACAAATTTTAAATTCCATTCATGGGCTAAGATGAACTCAACAATTTGGCCTGCTCCCAATGTGTTGGTCTTCATAGGTCAACTGGTTAGAGCACTGCAGCGCTATAAACTGCAGAGGCCATGGGTTCGAATCCCTTGAAGTCCCGAAATCTTTTTTGGGCTAATTTACAATTACTTAAATTGCAATTACCATTGCGACGATCAAATCTTCATTTAAAATACGAAATTAATAAGTACACTATAAAATGCATTATTTAAGCCATTTTCTGAGGTTTTGGTGCTTTGGATGATAGATCTCAAAGCGGCGATAAAAACACTACGTTTGACGCGAAAATTGCAAAATGACATAGCAACCGTTGATTAGCTGAAAATATATATCAGAAGACACGTGTTTTGATACAACGTTCTCGTACGACATTTGTCAGTGGCCAAAATCCCTATGATACAGTGTAAGTTTATATATTTTATAAAAGCATTTGTTGCGCGTTCCTTTTCACTAAAGTCCACTGAAATCCTGTTACAACACACAAAAATCATTTTTTTGCCGTTGTTGTTTTTTTTTCTAAGATTTCATTCAGCTCAGTTCATGTCATTTTTCAATTTCCAGCCCTTAGAGGACAATGAAGTTCTTTTAATTATGCTCTCATATGTTATTTCCAATCATTCGCGCACATGACTCTTAACAAACACAGTTGGTCTATCCGTTCATTCTAATTATTTTATTGTAAACACTTTGGGTGAACTTTCCATTTTAATTACTCATCAAAGGTCTTCAAGGTTAATATGTTATTTTCAAACACATAAAAACAAGACAACGGACATTTTCAGAATTTTTATGTCAGCAAATAACCAGCTGTCCCTAAATAATTGATTAAAGGTTTACAAATCTCTCATGTCGACATTCTCGATTCAATTTTCCTGTATGAATGTGGGACGGTTTAGATAAGTATTCCATCCCTGAGCTGAAGAATTGCAGTTTAATTTATTTCCTTGTCAATGGTTTGGCGGTCATCACGCGGTGCACTACCGCTGTCCACATCTGTCTCTCTTGGGGGTGTAAATTGCAGATTTTGGTCTCAGTTGGGACGGAAAGTCACCATATTTGCTTATTCAGGCATCGCTTAGGGCTGTGCATAAAGAAATTAACAAAAAAATGCATTGATCTTCCCATCCTGACAGACCATGCATGGGGCAGCCAGTCGGGACGACTGTCTGCAAAACAGTCGGTTTTGAGCCACACCCACTTTTGTCTCCTTAAGGGGTTTAATTTCAATCTTCCGACGAGCATCCTCGTCACGTTTAAGTTAGCCTGCGTAGCAAGTGTTTAGGTTTAGTGTCGGAGCAAAGTAAAGCCTAAGAACGAGATGTTCGGTTTTGGCCGCCAGAAAAATGGAACGAGAGCCAAAAAATAAAAGAGGGAGTAGGGGTAGGGAAGGATAGAGGGGATCTTGGTAGTGTTGTTTTCGTCGGCCACTTGCAGTGCCCGCCACGTTTGGACGAAGTATAGCAACTCTTCTTACTTTTCAACGGGGGTGGTGGCTGGAGAGGGGCGCGGAGAATTTGAAATAATTATTGCGGAACGGTGGGCAATTTTATTTTCGCGGGCTACAGTTTCGTTTTTCGTTTTGAATTCAAAGATGCATTTGAGAAAAGTTAGACCTAATCAAGAGCCCGTCATAGGCTCCTGACATAATTATTTGCTGTTGTCAGGTTAACCGTTTCCATCCTCCTCTTTCCGGCAGGTTTTTTTTTGTTTCGTCCGCTCGGTATATTCGTCGCGCACGACATTTCCGATATCTCTTGCATCTGGATTTGTCAAAAACACTCTCACTACGGTGATTAACATTCACAGTCCTCATATTCAGAGTTATTGTCAAAGAGGTGATCCCCAAGGTCTTGCCTCAAATTCAGACGAGGGAATGATAACAGAAATTGAATTTATTCATCTCCTATGGAAGTAATTTCTTGTTCGTTTACCCTTTGCGCAGTGCCCTCACAAAAAAAGCGCACGCGTGTCACACGAGATGGAACAATTTGTGCTAAAAATAGCACATTTGGATATTTCGATGGAGTCAAACCCATTACTGGATAAATTATAAAGTGGCGGTACCCTACACTGATTATGGCTCCTGTTGATAACCATCAAATAACCAAATAGTTAATTGAGCTGTCTAATTTTATTTCAGTATTATATTTTTGCTTATTCGTACGTGAATTCAGATAACAACTGCTGACTGGACAAATCTAGGCCGTACCCTTACAGAATGAGCTTGCAGCAACGGTAATCGAAGCGAACAGGGGAATTTGGATCCCCACGCTGCCTCACGAGATGAAATCTAGCCAAGAACTTTCCCTCTGGGCACTTTACGTCTTGTCGGTCCAAAAACACGATTGGCGCATGGGCATATTGGTCCCAACCTGTAGCCACGTCGTCACACTGCAAGTGGGCGCCATTCAACCTGTTTTCGAGGGCCTGCATTTGTCAGAGTAAAAAGAAAAGTTTTAATGGGCTTTGATCATCCCATCCTGGCAGACCATGCATGGGACAGCCAGTCGGGACGACAGCAGACTGTAAAACAGTCTGTTTTTCTCTCAATTTTGGTTTCAAGCGTAGCTCAAGAGCCTCAAACGCTCTTCCCAGTCTCGCTCTCCGTTTTATTGTTTAGGGAGGGAAAAAGACCTAAGGAGCCAATTTGTTTGCGGATAAATGTTTAGTTTTACTTAAGTTTTCATTTTTGCGAAAAATTTTCTTTTCTTTTCTACTGGACTGATTTTTTTAGTCGCCTGTTCGACTCAAGACAGTTATTAATTGCTCCCACTCTAGCCAGGGACCAGCTTCCGCATTGACGGAAAATGAAGGAAAAAAATCGGCGAGCGAAGCGAGGCGAGCGGTAGTCTAGGGAAGCGAAAGGGTGACGCTGCCCTTTCCCTCTCCCCAGTCCACCGCTTCGCAGGCCGAATTTTTTTTGCTCCTGTATTTCACCCCGTTTTTTGCGTTTTTCCCCCACCCCAGAGCCTGGTCCGAGGCTACTCTTCCTCGTGATCACAGGTCTATCGTCTGGACTCTGTGCAATTTAAAATGCATGACTGACTCGGTTCTTTATAATTTCGCTGCTTCCCTAATTTTCCTCTCACCGTGAGTTTTCGGTCCATGTCCATTATTTTGGTCTCAATGTCAGCCTGAAAAACATCAAGAATATACATACCAGTTTAGTAATTCAGTAGATTACTTTCAACAGGCATCGTAGGTCTCGTAGTGTTGCCTGTAACCCCAAAGAACAAGTGCCTAATCTCATCTTGTAAGACGAAAACATAAATTGAAAAACAGATTATCATAACACTATGCCAAAGTACTTTTGAAAGCGTTTTTTTTTTCTTTTGAATGATTACAGGAAAGGATTCCGTCCTGACTAATCTAATTTGCGTGCTTTTTTCTTAATAGCTAGTTACGCGTGTACTTAATTTCAAGTGAAATTCGAAAGTTGAGGATATAAAATGCTAAAGCGAATAACATTTCGGCCAGGTGGAGTACTACGGATATCAGCAAGTGACGGGGATGATCGAATAGGGGCAAAAATCAAAACCCAAAAAACCGCTGGTCCAAAAAATTAGCCACCATAAATCTTGAGATTGTTTTGAATACCCCAAAAAATGCCAACTTAAATCAAGCCACCCAATACAATACTTTCCAAATTTCCCCACCCAAAAAATCCTAGAATTGCAGATACTCCGAGGGCACTGTACACTTTACATGAGCGAGCGAAATCTTAATGATAGCTCCTTTTCAATAGCAGTAACTCTAACCGCGTTACCAACCTGTGATGGCCCGAAAGTACTGGCCAAGAAAACCAACAAGGCTATCGCAGACAAGCGAAACATCATTACCATCCAGGTTACGTTCCTTCGAAGGTTGAAAATACACTGCAAAAATGAAAATAATTTAAAAGCAGTTTAGTCAAAAGTAGATGTAAAATTGTCAGACATAATAAAGAAATTTTACTTCTTTTGATGGGTCCAAACAAGCGAAGATCAGGAGTTAAATAAGTTGACTGCTTGCGACATCTATTTCAATCTCAGCTTGAAATGCGTTTTCATCCTTTGTGTTTTATGTACACTATAATTTTCTCAAGTTTTAATTTGTTTGGTGAAAACAAGAACTGGAGAATAGTAACTGAAGATAGGCAAATTGTGTACCGCTTTTATACTGAAAACTTTATAGTCAATCACACGCAGTTTTTATCCAAGTATGAAAGTTAAAAGCGAGAACAAACTGGAATACCTTACCTCAAAGAGAGGTACTCGAGGCCAAGTCTTCTGCTGTCGTGTTGCTGTATAGCACTGATACAGTGTGCGATATCTCCACTTATGAATGTGTTTTATTCAGTATGATGGACGTGGCTAAAAGTTCTGATCGTTGATTGGCTGGTTGGAAACTACGGCACGCGATTGGTTTCCCGATCAACTGTAGGACTGTATTTTCCCCAACGAGAGGCAGGAAAACACTGTTACAAATTCAAATCGTCTCTAAATTTCAAATCTTTTGTCAGATTATTTAAGTATCCTGCCGTCTTTACCGATAAAGAGACGAAAGCTTACGTGCTGACAAAATATTCTGTGTAAACAATAATAGTTAAAGGAGGAGTCGCAATGTCTGGTGCACGAAATAAAACGTTCCCTACAGCACGTTTTGTTATCACGGCGATGCAGAATAACAGAGAGCACGAAAGATTTGGCCATTGCCTTATTGCCTACTGAGTACTAAAAATCAGCATGATCGTCCGAGATGTATTTAATAAACCTATAATAGCTAATTTTTATTACAAAGCACATAAGTTGTAATTATAATACATAATACATGGGCATGAGGAGATATGAAATTTACTATCTTCAAAAAAAGTTAATATCAAAAAAGCAAACTATAAAATGAATTATTTAAACTATTTTCTGAGATGTTTTGTAGCTTTGGATGATAGATGTCAAAGGGGCGGTGAAAAAACTACGTTTGGCGCGAAAAGTGCAAATGACCTAGCAACGGTTGATTGGCTGAATGTAGATATCAGAACACATGTGCCCTGGTCCGACATTTCTCAGTGGCCAAAATCCCTATAAAACACTGTAAGTTTATATAATAAAAGCATTTGCTGTGTGTTTCTTTTCACTTAACACGAAAACTGTTTTTCTTTATTTTTTCTAACCTTTCATTCGGCTCACTTTAAGTTATTTTTTAATTCGTTGCCCTTGAAGGAAAAATAAAGTTTCTTTAATTATGCTATTTTTCATTTCCAATTACGGTGTTGGCGCACTAGACTCTTAACAAACACAGTTGGTCTATCCGTTCATTCTAGTATTATTTTATTGTAAACACTTTGGGCAAACTTTCTTTTTTAATTACTCACTTCAAGGTCTTCAAGGTTATGTTATTTTCACACACCTAAAAACAAACCAACATATCTTCAGAATTTTTATGTCAGCAAATAACTGATAAAAAGTTTATAAATCTCTGTCGACATTCTCCACTCAATGTTCCTATATGAATGTGGGACGGTTTAGATGAGTATTACATCTTTGAGAAGAATTGCAGTTTAATTTATTTGCCTGACAATGGTGCAGCAGTCGTTTCCTTACTTAATTACACACAATTTAAACGTTTTCATTTATAATGATTTCCATCAATTTCTCTTTTACAATTAAAATCTTTCAGATCCATTCGGGGCTAGTATAAATTGCTTAGAGTTAAGATTATCCACGGCCGGACCGGACAAAAATTCGTGCCGAGGCAACATAAATAGCATATCGTTTAAATGATAGTTTTTTATAAGGTACCAAATTTTTACCAAGAAACGACCTCGGCTGCCTTTTTAATGGTTATTGGCCTATTTGATGTAGAAGTAGGTCAGATACAGTGTGCTTCTTGAGGTGTGTTTAGCAGTTTTACGCCCTTAAACCTCGTGGAGATTTCGGCGTTCCTAATTAATTTAACTTTAAATAGATTTCAAATAATTATCATCACTTGAGGCAAATGGTACAAACCTATTTGTTTGCCTCATTTGAACGAGCGAAGCAGTTAAGTTATATCAGAAATATAGCAGTTTCTGAAGTTATTCTTTTAATTACTCTTTGTATCGATAAAGCATGTGTCAGCGACTCATTATTATTATTACTATTTTTTTGTTTTTAGCAGTTGAAAGAAACTTTTGAATTTTAGAGGTTGACAGTTTTTTTTTATTATTGAAATGAAATGTTTTTAATTCGAAAAAATTTTTCTTCGTTACATTAATTTTTTTAAGCTAAATTAAGTGCTTTTTAATTCGACAGGAATTGTAAATAGTGTTTTTGAATGAATAGTTTTTTCTTTTTTTTTAAGCGAATTAATTGTAAATAGGATTTTAATAGTTAGCATTGTTGTGTCAGCGACTTTAAACGGTACGTCCCTCACGAACAATTTTCCACATTCATTCCCTTCAAGTCCCAACAGTGACCAACATCAATTTTCTCCTAACAGTACCCATACATCGTCAAGAGATTAGGTTATGAGAATTAATAAAATGGTCACCTAAGAGAAAATGCTTTGATCTGTTATCAAATTCTCTCAATTTATTCTTTAAGGAAATGTATAGAAAACAGTTTGGAGAATTTGTATGTGGATACTGGGGCTTGAGGAGTTAATTAAATCGCTAGCTCAGATACACGTTCCCTGTACACCATGACACGGCTAAACTCAAAGATAAAATAGTTCAGTTAGAGAAGATTTATTTTGACGAGAGAAAAAATATTCTTCTACTACTTCTACTGCTACTACTACTACTACTACTACTACTGAAATGTTCTTAATTTGAATAATTTTTGTTTACTGAACGAAATGAATTTTTTTTCTAATCAAAACTAAGTGGTTTTTTTTAAACGAAAGGAATTGTAAATAGTGTTTTACGAAATAGTTTTTTTTAAGTGAATTAATTGTAAATAGGACTTTAATATTTAGCATTGTTATCAATAAAATATGTTGGAAAAAATTACTACTACTACTACTACTACTACTACTACTGCTACTGCTACTGCTACTGCTACTGCTACTGCTACTGTTACTGCTACTGCTACTGCTACTGCTACTGCTACTGCTACTGCTACTGCTACTGCTACTGCTACTGCTACTACTACTACTACTACTACTACTACTACATCTCCACTTACCGTGTTGGCGCACTAGACTCTTAACAAACACAGTTGGTGTATCCGTTCATTCTAATA
>NC_133214.1:14487933-14507933 GCF_958299795.1 Porites lutea | reverse complement strand
AACCATAAACAATGACCTTTTGAACCCGTTGAAGAAAACTTTCGTTTCCTAAGAGGTCCGCTAAGATGATTGACGTCTGACATTTTTTTCACGAGAGGATCGAAATGCACCAATCATCGAAAGACAGTTTTAATTGCATGTTTCCTCAAAGAAATAGCCTGTGTACAGACGTCCCCCCTCCCTCAGGAAAAATCGGGAAAGGAGACGTCTGTGAATCGCCGTCGTTAATCGGGTTCCGGTATAAATTTGCATAAATTATTTTTTTGTTCTTTCGGTGACAGTTAAAAAGGCACAGGTAGGTCGAAAAATAGCTCTGGCGTCTGTGCACAGGCTAGACGAACTTCTTCACGCAATCTCCACCCAAAAAATTCAGATATAAGATCTCTGATTACAGTCAAGCCAGGTCAAGCGTACCTCCTAAGATCCATTAATGTATTTACTATTCGAAATTAAGTTGAACCGTTGGTAGTTGTAGATTTCAGATTCATCTCTGTGTGCATTTTTGCATGCGTAATGAGCCGTGAATTCACACGCGATTTAGTTACGAAATTTCTACCAGCTCAGTTTCCCTGAATTTGATGCAAATGTCTTCTAAGACATTTAATCCATTCAAAGATTTTCAATCTGAGGAAATGCAGAGAAGTTCTCTTAAAATATTCACTGCTCATTACGCATACAGGAATGCCGATTTAAATTTGACACCAGTTACGGGAACGACTAACGGATTCAGTTTTTCAAATAATCAATTCAGTAATAGAATCTTTTTGGGGTAAGTTTGACCTGCCTTGGCTGTTAACGTTGGATTTTGTATGCCTTCTCTTTTATTTACAATACCGACCGGTACAGACAGACGCATCCGCAACCGGTGCAGCAAACATAGGTGGTCTTAACTTCTCATGCCTTTTCGAGAGAGCCGAAATACAAATACCGGTAAACAAAAAGGCTGAGCTTTTCCTCGGGGAATCTATTCTAAGGCTCATTCACCAATCACAACACCGGAAATTATTTGCGTCATGGCATTAACATTACAACCAATCAGAGGCTGTCCCCAACATTCCGGGGAAACGGGAACACGATTATCGTCGGCGATTCACAGACGTCTCCTTTCCCGATTTTTCCTGAGGGAGGGGGGACGTCTGTACACAGGCTACAAAGAAAAACAAGGGAAATTATCAAGACATTCAATGACATCAAAGACTCATGGACCCCACAGACGTAATAACAATCGGAATATCAGAAGTGTACGTGTAAAATGGATAAGAGTTTGAATAGAGGAATGTTGAACAAGTTTGAGAGTCGCAAGATTTGTGTAGCTGGTTATCAGTGTGACAAAAGTGATTTTGATTTTGCGTTGCGGAAGACAGCGAGTTGCCTGTGATAAAAATCTGTTCCGATGAAGGAGGAGACGATTGTCAACAATTGAAACCAAAAGGGACCGAGGCTTCTTTTGGAACTACTGTGATAACTGCAACAATTCTTCTTCAATTTTGTTTAGCAGGGTGACGGTTAATGTACTTGTTTTTGTATTGCGTGTTGTGTTTTTTCATATGATGCTGTGCGTCGGGATTTTGCATTATCAGCAAGTTTTGTGTTAGAGTGTTCTTATGGCAGCGAGGTGACGACAAGGGAAGGTAATGAGCTAGTTGTACAGAAGGAAAATTGTGTTGTGGAGGAAATAAAAGAAGTTGAATTGAGTTCTCGTCGTGGGAAATTTATTTATAACAGAACTTACGATTCAGGTTAGTCCATTATATTTTCGGCATGACAAATTACCATAAAATCGAGATTGTAATTCGAAACTCGCGTTGTTTTCAAAATTTGCATAAATCGGGCGCTGCAAAGAAATATTTAGGTTACAAGCGCTTCGCTGCTTCGAAATACTGTACCTTCAGAACGGCTTAGCTTTTACTTGTTGTGCTATATCTTTCAAAACTATCGATCGATTCTAGCTCAAAAACTCTCAAAGCAGCGGTTTAAATTTTAAAGCCCGTGGCTGGTTGAAATCGTCTCTTGTTTGTTTTCAAACGATTTAGGATGGATCGAATCGACTTTGGATCGATTATTATTTTATCAGCTTCTGGTATGAACGAAACGTTTTTCTTCTCGATAAAGTTCACTCAACAAATTTAGAAAGATTTACTTGACTTTTCATATGTGGAACGAACTGACTTTTCTGTGGAACGAACTGACTATTTTATGGAACGATCTGTCTATTGATTGGAACGATCTGACTTGGAACGATGTCAACGATCTGACCATGGGACGAAATGACCGGTTACCGTCATGCCCCTGCAGACTACCAATGAACAAATTAAAATCTTTGGTACAGAAAACACGGAAAGTGACACTTTTTGTATGGAAGAGTATTCGGAAAAATACATCATTGTCGTCTGAAATTCATTGTTACGTTAAAAGTACAAAAGGTTTACACTTAAACAGGTACAGAAGTAACTGTAACAGTGTGGGGTTTTTACTTAAGGGGCAACTCCAAAACTAGTTCGTAAACGAGGGAAGGTGTATCTGTCGTCCAAGCATCAGAGCACTGGCGATTTAGGTGGAATGAGATATCCAAATAGGCTTCTAAGTAAGAATTTGCCCCTGATTGTACATGTATTTATCCATTTTATACTGCTTAAAACAGTTTGAATCACCGAGTTAATTTTGGCCAATTTAAGCTTTGTACTGATATAGAGAAGAATCCAGGACCTTCAGTTTATGTAGATGCTGCAAAAACAATTAATGCTCCATACTGTCAAGGAAATGTTACAGGATTTGGGGAAAATGGTGGACAACGATGTGTCGAATGAGTCTGTGCACAATCTTTTACAATAAGATAACAAAGGTTACTTCAGTTGATGATATGACTCAAATGATGATTTATTGGTATTCAATTATATTCTTGTCTGTCACTGCTTGCAAGACAATCTATGTCAATGTTAACAGAATTGCCAGGAATAGTTACAGTGTTTGAGCAATTTTTTCACCTTAAATACAGTGACAGTTACACTAGTTGTAACATCCATCACTACTGTATATGCCACTCACAGGTTACAGCATTTGAAACACTCTTGGCACGTGAACTACAACTCATTCATTTTAATGGTGGCAATAATTGGTGTTGATATCTACAGTACTGAGGCTGGGGGATATAATGCATTTGATTCTCATGCTAGAGATATGTATCATAACAGTCATAGTGAAGGGACATGTGTATTGTTGGAAATACCATCCATGCATAAATTAGTACAATATTTTCAGACTCTACATAGGAATGAGGATATATATGAACTTAAAGGAGTACATATTGACCACGCCCAAATATACGCTCACACAGCGTCTTGTTCTTTATCTTTTTCGAGGACGAAAGAATTATTATTTTGGCTTTCCCGGGGTTTGAACCGACTCACCTGTGTGACCCATCAGATCAGAGGAGACTCTAAGTTGAGGGATTAGCCGATTGCGCTACTGCGATCCAAGGTAGTTTGGCATACGAAAAAATAGTTATGAAATGATGCACTAGTCTCGGGACAAGATTGGGCGTACAAGTTCGTGACTTTTCGGCTTGTTTCAACTATTTCACGAAATGAGAGCGGACTACTTCTTGATATCTTGAGATCACTTCGAGTTTAGTCTTTAATCACTCGAGGAATAAATAGAGGATTTTTCGTGGCCGCGCAGTGACACGAAATTTCTCTTCGAGTGTTGAAAAACATTTCACGAGTGAGCACTCCTTTCGAACTGTTTTATGACGAATTTAAAGTTACAAAACGCTGCACAAAGACATTTTGTCTTTGTTGAGTGTTACGTAGTAAAATTGCTTTCATGCGTTGCGTGACTTTCTCGAACGTTCTCTACGTTTTTGGATTATACATGAATAATTAATTAGGGCATGTTAACATTTCAGAATGAGTCAGCAGATTTGCATCAGTTACTGGAATCATAAAATATGTCGAAAAGCTACTACTATTCGCCTGTTTAGTATTTTCTGGTACCTTATGTCAAACGGTATGCAAGTTCCAAGCGAGTCCTTTTGACGAACTAAGTTTTTTCCCACGAGCTGGACTGCTGTGTTTAGTCAAGTGTGACGAAGGTCGATTTTCAGGTTCTGTGTTTACAAGTTCGTGGAAGCCGTGAGATATCTGAAGTTCAAGTGAGAGTTTGTTATTATTGGTAGAGGCTGTTTAGTTTTACTCAAAGTTCAAGGCAAGTTTGCGTTGGTGGATGCTGTGTTTTAAAGCTCTGTAAAGGCTATGTTCCTTTGGGGTTAAACTTCCTTGTGTTAATCCGACATCCCTGCGTGCTGATAGTCAGTGAATAATTATCCTCAAAACATTCGAACTCGTGACTTTGAGTTTTAGCCAATTCCATGCTCAACGTAATTGACTCCTTACCCATGCCTTACATATCTTTAATCAGTACATGAGACTGCTATGCTGTTTTTGAAGCCTGATGTGACTAAGAAAAATAGAGAATTGTTTTTTTAAAAGGATTTGTATGGAGACATCAGAGCATAACTGGGCTAATACCTCGGAGACAATTTGTCCCGAAATGCTAGTTTTTGGCAAGTAGGCCTCTTGGATGTTGCTCTTTTCAGAATATCCTGATAAATCCCATAATTTCACAAATTAACACCTTACTCTTACCATATTTGATTTCTTACTATTCGTCCGCATTTACAATTAAGTAGTTTCGCAACCACGACGCCGAAGTGTACGCTCCGTAGCGTCTTGTTTTCCTTACTTTGTTTAACGTGGCCTGGAGTGCAGGCGTTTTCTTTGGGCGCGGAAATGTTTTTGCTCGCGAAAGCGCCATGTTGAAACCTGCCTAAGAGAGGATAAAATGGGTTCTCCCCTCCCCCCTTTCCTTCTTTCGCCCTCACACTTACCCTAAGGGTTACTATTTCTAATCTCCCCAATCTTCCACTGTCATAAAATCAAAGATGACGGCTACAACAATACGAACACGAACAAGGTTTCGCCCACCCAAAATACGCCTGCATTGCGGGCTATGTTTAACGTCACATTACACCTAGTTAGAGTCATCTCTATGACAGAGAGTTCTATTTACATGATTCTATCGTTGGTTATAATATAAGATTTCTTATACTATTTTATCTGAAACGTTTTCCCTACGAAATTACACTTATTAACGTTGAACTAATTTCATTAAGAGAGCATTTGGTTTTCTCACTTGTCACTCATTAATAGAAAATCTACATAGGCGCGTTCCACAAACATGTCATAGAAAAATACTGAAAATACTATCTTATGAAGTACGATAAATGCTTTTCATAAAATTGACTTTACTGTGTTTGAAATCCACCCAAACCTTTACCTTGATTTTACAAACATAAAAATACGGTGACATACCGGAATTCTTTTTACATACCAAAGTTATAAATGATTTCTCTAACTATTTAATCCGAAATGTCTAAAATTTGTCTTCTCTACAAACTGAAATTATGTTGGTGTTGTTGATCTATGAACGTTAAACTGCTGTCATTTAGGGAGAATTTGATTTCTCCGCTTTTCCCTTTCAATAGAAAATCTCTAAAAAAAATAGGTTCTACGAACACTTCTTACAAAAATACTGAATATACTGTCTAAGTAATAGAATAAACGCGTTACGTAAAATTGCCTTTACCTTATTTTAAATCCACCCGGCCCTTCCCTTCGAATTATCAGTGCTAATTACATGTATAAGTTCAAAACTCTGAACAGAGGGCGCGAATCGACTCCATTCGCAGACCAGATAACCATAGGAAGGGGCATGTATTCGTATTCGGGTCATTTTCCAAAAACCTAGAATAGTTACTCAGTTTCTGAATTACTTTCACTAATTAACTAAAGGAAGGATCCTTCTCAAAGTAACTACAAATTATAAAACTACCTGTACTTTACAGTAATGTAGGTCTTTTCTTATCTTCCCTAAACATTCGTTTAGAACAGTACACTAGACTGATTTGTTTTAACCTCCTCTAATCATGTTATAAAACAACTTATTTACACTACTTAAAAGTCCTTACTGATAAACGTTTTCTAAGTTGGCTGTTTTTTTCTCTTGAGGCGAATGAGCATACTTGTACATGTTGTCAAAGAATTGCATGGTTCTGCCCTGGTTCTGCATCTTGAAGATGAACTCAGCTCGGGCATAGATTCAGTTTTGGTGTTAAGTCAGAGGAGATTTTGCTCCACAGGAGATTGACTTTCTTTCTAGTTTTCTAAGGGAAACAAAGAAATAACAAACACGCTGCAGGTTAAAGAAGACAAACAAACAGCGAAGGTCACAAACGACAGCACAGTTTGTTGGACCTCAGACACTGTGCTTATCAAGACATCTCATCTAAACCTCTATGAGTAAAGACGATTTAACTTAATCTAAAACTTGGCATCTAAAGCAAGAGCGCACATGAAGGCAAACTCTTGAAATGTCTCAGAAAGTTAGAGTTAGGTATACCTTGATGACCAAGAGAGAACTCTCTTGTTAATAACTTAAATGCTTCATATAGGCTTTGTCTAGACTATGCCGACAGAAACCTATTCAATCACTGGACGATGCTCTCTCATTACCGGCGCGGCGCAGCTTCGCCCCGATACAGAAATGGCGCCAAAATCACCGTTGTTATGTGTCAACAGAGGCCCTATCCGGTACGATTTTTTTAGTGTGAGCATAGACTTAGTGACAGAAAGTGTCGGCACTACTAATCTACAGGCATCTTTTCTCCCAATGGTGAACGAGGACGGAGGACAACAAATCGTTACTTGTATCGTACTTTCTTTATTTTTAAACGACATGGTCACAATTTTGTACCCTCAATGTTGCCATTCATCTACGGTATTTTCAAAACTCAACCAGCTGGCAAATGAAACTCCTACGGGGAACCAATTTGCGTTCAACTGTTTTTATAGCCTGCGTAGCAGGCGTCGAAAGGGGTAGGGGATAGGGAGGAAGGGAAAAAGGGAGGGGGATTGGGGAGAGAGGGTGAGCGCTTTTCTCCCTTACCCCTCCCCCTCCCCCTCCCCTTTTTGCGTCTGCCACGCAGGCTACTGTTTTTACTGCAGTTTTACATTCTAACATTCCACGTACGTATTTTTACTTTGGAAATAAAGGAAGCTGGAACATAGTGGAAATTGTGACATATGCCTTCGGCCTTTACTTATCAACATAGGAGAAGGAGCTAAGCCATGATAATTGTTTCGTTCCTTTAGTTTTTATTTTGTCGCCATATTTCAAAATCAAAGCTTATATATGATCCCAGCTTACTCAATAGGAAATATTTAATTATAAGCCTTAACAATAGGAACTGGAAATACGTTTATCGCAACACCCCGCAAAGGTGTAAAGAAAGGGCAGCAGTGTAAATAAATTAGAACCAGCCAAAAAGTAAGAAAAAAGTATGGTGAAAAAAAACAAAACAAAAACAAAACAGCCAAAAAAAGGGAAAAACATTTCCCCAGCCGGGAGTGAACTCCGGACCTCCAACATGCAAAGTCATCTCCTCGTCTACTGTGCCACGTCCCCAAATGTTAAACGGGGGGGGGGGGGAGAGTTACAGTATTATAATAGTACTTTAACAAAGCACTTACCCTGGACCATATTCCACATCTTCTCAACAAGGGCTCCACACTGCTCCTCCCAGTTGTACCTCTCTTCGTAGCTAGCACGTAAGATTTGGATTTCTTTAAGACGTTGTGCTCTTCCCTTTTGGCGAACAGCAGCAATTGCTTTCGCCCATTCCATGGGGTCGTTGGAATTCACCACAAACGATTTTCCTGAGGGTAAATCGCATAGTGCATGTGCGAATCCTGAATTGCCACTCACCAGAATGGGGAGACCAGCAGACAACGCCTCGAGAGCTGTTAATCCGAAACCTTCTGTTCTGGAAGGCATAATGGCAAGGTCAACCTCACAAAACAACTCTTTTAACCTTTCCTTGCTCTGTACAAAAGCTCTAACAATAAGCTGGTCTTTAGCAATTCCAGTCTGGAGCAAGTTTTGGGCGACTTCGTCTTGTTTCCCAATGGGAGCGCCCACAAACACCAGGCAGTAAGAGCTTTCTTCCATTTCTTCTTTCAATTTAACCACTGCTTTTGCGGCAATGTCATATCCTTTGAGACTAAAGTCTTCAGGATCACCGCGGCCAAAGGTTAAAACCTTAAACTTCCCTTCTTCCAGTGTAGCTTGTTCTAGCATTGAAAATTCATGGAAAGTACCTGGAGTAAGCTGGAAAATACATTGGTGTTTCTTGTAAACACGGAGGCGGGATGAATAGGCTTCTCTCAACTTGGGTCCTACTGCCACGACAAGATCTGCTAGTCTGCACAAGTCTACTTCAGCTCTGTCCTTCTCTTCACCTTTGGCAACCGCGCTGTCATAGTTTTTTAACATTCCCAGTTGTTCAGGTGCAGTGTGGACCACCTGCACCCACTTACAGCCGTGGTACTTCCGAATTACTTGCGCTTGTTTTCCCAACTTTGCGCCATGGCCCAGGACGATGTCGATAGCAAGGTTTTTCGGTGGGGTGCTCAGCCAGTCAAGAGGATCATAGTAGCCTGGTAAACTCTCTGCTTCCCGAATGACAATGTTCTGTTTCGCAGCGTCTCTCCTGTCCTCCTCGCTGCAAGAAGATTGTGGCACCAAAAGAGTAATGTTGACTAAGCTGTGCTTCGCAAATAGAATGGCGAGATTTCTGTTTATTGTTGACAAGCCACCCATGGATGAGCCCCACTCACTCGCCAACAAAGTAACATTCAGTGCTTTAAGAAATTTTTCTGGGTCACTTTCACCTCCCCTATCTTGCCACGTGCCAAGAGAACGGGGAGTATACTGCACCTAAAAAAAGCAATGCGTTTGACAAAGTGAATACTGTTTTCCCCACCAATTGAGTTAACGGGGTCATAACGCACTCGCCTGGTTGCTGAAGTGTTGTAGCATTTTCTTTTAAGTCTTCCCTACCGAGACTTATCTGGTTTATAAAAGATGGTAAAACAACGTTAAACGTACGATAGACGAAGACTAATTCATTATGGGATTTGAGAAAATCTGTGCGGTACTTTCTCTTCGAGACAGTACGTATGTACTCGGTTTCAGCTACAGCACATTGGGAGGGCGTTGAAATTTTGGATACCTTTTAAGTTTTCAGCCCTTGTCAACACCAAATCAAAAAGAATATAAAACTAGACATTATGGCAGACATAATGTAATTTATGGCAAGGCATGATACTCACATGATAACTCGCTAGGTCAGGCTGTACCAGGTACTGCAAATCTAGCCAATTAGGTTATAGGGCGGTGTCAGGGTTAAGTAGGTATATCGAGATATTTTCCCAATAATTCTTCCTTCTCTCCCTCGTCATCAACTCGGTCAGATCTCGAGCAAAATCTTTTCAGGCAAGTACTTCCTTTGATTATATTCTCTTTTCCTCATGCCGCCAATCCGTGTTTTAATTCTGGGCCACTCTTTCATTCGCCGTGTGCACGATTTTCTTTGCCGCAATTTTAATGCGCGCATTGCGAAAAATTTAAGTCTAGATGGCGATCTGCTCATAAGATGGCATGGGATTGGAGGTAGAACGGTTTCTAAAACTAGGCAGTACGATTTAGGTATAGTAGAGGAGTTCGCTCCCAATGTAGTGATCATGCAATTAGGTACGAACGACCTTACCACCATTTCGGCCGTTGCAACTGGCTCGGCAATTGAAGATCTGTGTCGTTTACTTTATGAGTCATATGGAGTGGAATTGATTTGCGTTTGTCAAACCCTTTACCGGCAAGATGCCTCTTCTTTTAACAAACAGGTTGACTTGTTAACGAAGTATCTGAAGGTGGTTTTAGAACCCATTCCTTATGTATTTTACTGGCGTCACAGAGGGTTTTGGCGTTGTAAATCACGTTTTCTTGCTCGGGATGGTGTTCATTTAAACAAACTCGGACATTATAAATATTTTCGCAGTTTGAGAGGCGCAGTTCTTAGATGTATACGAATTTTCTCAGGTCGTTAACAGCAGTAATTTTTTCCCATGTATTTGCCAGTTCCCTAATTTTAATATTTGTTGCTCTTTACCAAGCCGAATGTTATGCAGCCTTGCCCTTTGTTCACTTGTTGTTGGAAAGTAATTTCCTACCTATAAGCAGGCGTGCTACTTTGTTCATGCACGGTTTAAATATCGTGTTTATTTTTGCGGCTTTGGTTATGTTATTTTGTGCTTTCGCTTTACCATTTTGAGTGTACAACCACTTTTGACCGCCCCCTTTTTTGGGAGGTGTGTCCAATGCACTCGGTATCAGTGATTATGCACGTTTTTTCATGGAACTTGGCTTTTTTCTATACTGTTACTGCTGTCTTATTTATCGTATTTTGTCACTTATATTTTTCAATTTCTTTTGTGGCTACGTCGGGCCTGTTAGGCTATATATATCTTGAACTGCCTCTCCCAAGTGCTAAGTAATTTTACAGACAACAATGGCTCGCGGGGTATATTCGTATCCCCTGCAGTGCTGTTAATTGTCTCAGTCTTGTTTATTTTTGCCAGTTTCAGTAGTCTTTTTTGTAAAAAATGCCTCCGCGAAAACGACCAGCAACTCAAGCTACCGCGCCCACCGCCATTCCATCCGTTCGCCCCAACAAGAGAGCCAGGCGGCCAAGACTGCGTCCTGAGGAGGCGCCCACTGTTCATGAGAGCACTACAACTGAGCAGGCTAACGTGCTTGCTTCCAACCCTTCAAGTTCATCCCCAGGCACAGTGTCCGTGGATGTCGACGCAATCACCGCTACCATTTCTGCCGTAATTACACAAGCAGTAAAGACGGCCTTCTCGCCTGAGAAATTGGCTTCGCTGCTCGACAACAACTCCCCAACGCCAGTAGTTACGCAAGCGCCAACTGGAATTGTTGAACAGGCTGTGGATGACGACGTCCATGTCATCACCAATCCTCAGTCAGGTATTGGAGCAGTTGATCCTTTAGACTTAGTTAACACGGGTCCGTATGATCAAAGACCACAAGTTCAATTCACCAGTGTTTCTGTCCCTCTCACTTCGAGAGTTAGTTCCAAAATCAAAGCAAAAATTTGGGCGAATGAATATATTAATTTCGGGTCGTTATTGTCTGATTCACCTCAGCAGGAGGGGAAATACTCATTATCTATGACACCGTCAGTCGCCGGTTCTTCGAGCCAGCCTCAACTGACGCTTGAACCCTGTCACGTTTCTAAGAAAATAGCCAACATTTCCCAGTGGGTCTCTGCGTTTAATATTTTCGTTTCTGTTTACGCGGAAAGATTTAACAATTACACTCCTCAATTAATGAAATATTGCGAGGTGGTCCGGGATCTGGCTGCAAAGGGGGGAGATTGGCATTGGTATGATGAACAATTTCGTTACGTAAGACAATCGGCACCAGAGCAGTATCCATGGGATAGGATACATTGGGAGTTGTGGTTACGGGCGTCAAATACTTTTCGCAAACCGCAACCGCCCACCAACAAACCACGTTTTCGTTCTCAATTCTTTCCGAAAGGGACCTGCTGGGCCTTTCAAGCAGGTAAGCACTGTTCCGGATGCAAATTCGAACACGTGTGTTTTAAATGTGGTGGAAAACACCCGGGCGGCCAGTGCTCAGCTTCGGCGCCCAAAAGTGGATTCCCTTTCAGTTCAAAAGGCAAACGAGATAGTACATCGGGTTCTCCACAGCAAGCCAGTCACGCCAGTAAGAGTGGATCGGCTTGATTTTTTGCTGCATGGTTATGACAGAGTTTTAAAACAATTTCTTGTTGACGGTTTTGGTTTTGGTTTTCGTATTCACTTTGTTGGTGAGCGGTTTTCGTCTGAGTCTCCTAATCTTAAAAGCGCTCTGGATCAGCCAGTGGTAACGCATGCTAAGTTACGCAAGGAATGTGATGCAGGGAGAATTGTTGGTCCTTTCACAGCTCCCCCCTTTCCCAATTTTCGTTGCTCTCCACTGGGCATTGTTCCCAAAAAGGATCCATCTGAATTTCGATTAATACACCATTTATCTTACCCCAAAGGGTCTTCCGTAAATGACTTTATCCCGGATTATTGTTCTACCGTGAAATACGCATCGGTCGGGGATGCGGTGAAGTTACTCAAGCGGTTAGGAAAGGGTTGTTTTATGGCCAAAACCGACGTGAAATCTGCTTTCCGTATAATTCCTATTCACCCTGCTGACTATTCCTTGCTTGGTTTGAAATGGGACAACATGTACTATTTTGATAGGTGTCTCGCGATGGGGCTTTCCAGTTCCTGTGCGATTTTTGAAGCATTTAGTACGGCACTTGAGTGGTTGTCCATCAATCATCTTGGTGCTTGCGCAGTATTACATATTTTAGACGATTTTTTATTCATAGCCCCAAGCAAAGGACAATGTGAACACGACTTAGATAATTTTATTTTGATGTGTAATTATCTTGGCGTTCCCTTGGCCCCTGAAAAAACGGTGGGTCCCGCGACTGTTTTACAATTTGCTGGAATTACGCTTGATTCTGTACGCCAAGAGGCTCCCCTACCAGAAGACAAACTTCTCAAGTGTCGTGCGATGTTACAAAATTTCCAGGCCCGGCGCTCCGTCTGCCTAAAGGAACTCCAATCACTGATAGGTTTATTGAATTTTACATGCCTCGTGGTTGTTCCGGGTCGCGCTTTTCTGCGTCGCATGATAGATCTTACCAAAGGCGTCAACAAGCCTCATTATCACATTCGTCTTTCGCGAGGCGCTAAATTAGATATCATGCTTTGGCTCCGTTTTCTTGACGATTTTAACGGGCGATCGTTTTTCTTAAGTGACGTTTGGGAAACATCCCAGAGTCTTCAGCTTTATACTGATGCCGCAGGTTCGATAGGTTTTGGTGCGGTCTTTGATCGCCATTGGCTTCACGGAACTTGGCCGAACCACTGGAAATCTTATAACATCGCGCTTTTGGAGCTTTTTCCCTTTGTCATTGCTGTTCATATTTGGGGGCACATAATGGCAGATAAACGTATCATATTTTTCACTGACAATGCCGCCGTTGTTGACATTATTAATAATCAGACGTCTAAACACCAGGGTATCATGGTGCTATTAAGGGATTTAGTGCTAAGTTGCCTCAAACATAACATAATATTTCAAGCTCGCCATATTCCTGGGTTAATCAATTCTAGTGCCGATTACATTTCACGTTCCCAGGTAACAAAGTTCAAGGAACTTTCACCAGAAGCCGACCAGCTCCCGACCCCTATCCCCGAGAACCTATTGCCGAAGAGTTGGGTGCTAACTTGAGAGGTCTACTAAATTCTACTCTCACAGCCAGCTCGCGGCGCCTGTATCAGCGTGCGTGGGTCGTTTTCCGCCAATTCTATGCTCACTTGTACGGTTCAACCAATCCTCCTTTACCTTTACCCCCTACTTGTATCCCTCTTTTTATTTCTTATCTCTCGTTTCGTAAATTGGCCTGTTCCACCATAAAATCATATCTTTCTGCCATTTCCTATGCACATAAGCTTAAAGGTTTTAATGACCCTACCAAATCTTTTCTAATTGACAAGCTGTTGACAGCTTTGAGCCGTCAACAGCCGTCGGACATTCGTCTGCCAATTACACGGCCCATATTGCACCAGCTGATTCGCTCTCTTACTTTTTCTAACTCTTCGGCATTTCAACGTTCTCTTTTTTCGACGATGTTTCTTGTCGCGTTTTACGGTCTTTTTCGCATAGGTGAGCTGGCGTCCAAGAGCACACGATTTGCGCGTTCTGTCGTTCAGTACAGTAATCTAACATTCTTATTTCGTCAAGGCCAAGTGCAGGGGGCAAAGATTACTATTACCGAGTATAAGCATAACGCTAGTCGCAGACCTTTTGACATTTTACTTGCCAAGGATGTCTCTTCCACTTTTTGCCCTGTTACAGCCCTATATCAGTATTGTAATATCAGGGGAACTCGTCCAGGGCCACTTTTTTGTCACGCTGATCAGACCGCCATCTCTGTTCACCAATTCAATGTCGCACTTCAGCAGTGCTTATCTTACTGTGGTCTGGACAGTAGTCGGTACAAGACTCATAGCTTTCGCATTGGCGGCGCGTGCCATGCCGCTGAACAAGGTTATTCTGACGCGCAAATTCGTGCTCTTGGTCGCTGGAAATCCGACGCATTTAAAGTTTATTTGAGGTCGGAAGTTCTTCACGCTAATTAATTGATTTGCCAACGTGTCGAAAGTAGGTCAGACAATGGGGCTGCTACTTGGTGGGCTTAGACAACCATTTTTAACTGACCTTTGAGTTGTTAGTTCCTAATCTTATTCATTCTGCTTTTAGGCCGGCTGAATGGGTCAGTCATTGGGCTGCTATTTGGCTGGCGTTAGTTCTCGTTTCGTATGACTTAGTTCGTTCTGTTATTATGCCTTTTTGGTAGGTCAGTCATTGGGCTGCTACTTGGTTGGCATTATTTCTCGTTTCCCTTGTCTTAATGTTAGGCGGTTTTTTAGTACTTTTGTTCTTATGCTGGTTGCGTAGGTCAGTCATTGGGCTGCTACTTGGTTGACAATTTTTAAGTCCGAATTTTCCTATCGATTATCATCTCTCTAATTTGTACCAGACGTTCAATTTCACGGTTCAGACAAGGGCTGCCGTTTCGTTGACGTCACGTTTAGTATTGACAAATTTTTATTTTCTTCTTCTTCTTCATAGTTTTAAAAGTGTCCAACAATTTTTCGCTTTCCAGCTTTCACGCGAGCTTTGCTTCTTTTTGTGGGGCTTCAGCCACAGTTGTGTGGCTTGTGGCGGATTTTTGTCGCCCCATTTTTTATTCAGTAGGTTAATCGGTTTACATATATCGATGTGTTGTGATTATGTTAGCTTTGATTTCATTAAACCTGCCACAACCGTGGCCAGATTTATCCAACACAGTTGTTTGTTTATATTTTAATTCTGTTCCTTTTCGGAAAGTACGTGACCGGAAATGCAAGCAGAGCTCGTGCAGAGTTGGGCCTTGTTTAGAACACATGCCTTGATATAAAACTAGACATTATGGCAGACATAATGTAATTTATGGCAAGGCATGATACTCACATGATAACTCGCTAGGTCAGGCTGTACCAGGTACTGCAAATCTAGCCAATTAGGTTATAGGGCGGTGTCAGGGTTAAGTAGGTATATCGAGATATTTTCCCAATAATTCTTCCTTCTCTCCCTCGTCATCAACTCGGTCAGATCTCGAGCAAAATCTTTCCCTCCTCCTTCCCCTTCACCTGCCTGCGGGTTATTATTGTTCACGGTATTTCCTATTTCTTCTTTTTTCCTTTTCTTAAATATTTTGTTTTGTAGTTTGTGGCGGATTTTTGTCGCCCCATTTTTTATTCAGTAGGTTAATCGGTTTACATATATCGATGTGTTGTGATTATGTTAGCTTTGATTTCATTAAACCTGCCACAACCGTGGCCAGATTTATCCAACACAGTTGTTTGTTTATATTTTAATTCTGTTCCTTTTCGGAAAGTACGTGACCGGAAATGCAAGCAGAGCTCGTGCAGAGTTGGGCCTTGTTTAGAACACATGCCTTGATATAAATATAAATTAAAGTGAAAAAGTTTACAAACTGCTAAAAGTGGTATCGGTAACTTTGATGAAACAGGGGAAAAGTTAAGTTATCTTAAGCGTTTCAGGCTATTCAGATATGAAAGCAAAATTACTTTCACGTCAGTGTAAAGAAAACTTGTTCTAAAAAAGTGCCAGATGTGGGCAGGATAGGCATTTTCCGTCAACGAAATTTTTTTTACCCATACGAGACGAACTTCGCTTACTCTTTCTCCCCCGACCACAGTAACACGCAATACAACTAATTCACCTCTCCGGTAAATAATGTTGAGATCATTATCCACAAAAACGGAGGAAGATTAGTTGAGAGGTCAACGCTCATGACGTGTCATCCGGAGGTTCAGATTCCAAGTCCCGCTCTGACCACTAGCTGGCGGATTTGGTTGGGGAGGGGCAATGGAGGGGAGCACTCGTTCGAGCACGCTTCTTGCGCACCTTAGTGGCCAGCTACGCAGGTTAGTATTGTTAACGTCAACATCGCAAAAGATTACTTCACGTCATTTCATACTATATTTTATTAAATATTTTACCTGCGCTCTTCTTAAAGACAGCCACTTTTCCATCCCAAGAACCCTCCTCACACTATCACGAACGTTCTTCGTGCATATTAGTCGCTGCCCTTCCTTTAATTCAAAAAAGTGTAAACACTCCTCTTGGGTACATGCAGCTTCCCGGTGGTTTGAACATTCTGCCAGACAGTGGGGGCACGCAACAGATAACTCGTACTGCAACCCGCTAAGACATGGCAACTCGTGAGACAATTTTTGTAAAGTGTCGTCTATGAAGACACGAACGCGACTTGGTATTTCAACTGATTCAGACACTGAAACTGGCTCTTCATCTTCATTTCTTTGCTTCAGCGCAATCTTGATAAAACTTTTCTTGCAAAGAAGAATAAAATCATAGATGATCTGCCTGCCGACAATGACGAAATGAGCACCATTTTGGTACAGAGTAGGAAGTGGTGTCTGTTGCCAAGTCTTACAGCACCAGGAAATAGAACTGGAAACAAGGCGTATAAAGAGACCTTTCGGAACAAACCCACCTCGGAAACGGAGATATAGTGGACATGGATCAGCTGGGGTAGGGTGTAGTTTGCAAATTTCTGTGGGTGGGGTCTTGAGCTGCGCGGGTACAAAGTACGTGGAACCGGAGGTGTTTGATGTAAATTTCGCAATCAAACCAAACTGGTCCATCATATCCAAAATGTCTTTCTTGACAATAGCTTGATCCACAAATTTGGAAAACACGTGATTGACAAGTTCCATGCAGAGAACACCACTCTTTTCAACTTCCTGCCAATAGGTTGAACAAAGAGGGTTCTAAAAGTAATAAAATATATCGTGTCAGGATCTTCAGCCTTAGTAGCAACCAAGAAGTATGCCTTGAGGTTCACATTTGAAGTATAACTAATCCTTTGATGTGAATCTCAGCGTCTAAATCACACCCACTGCTTGCTCATAAGTTTCGAACGTTTACTTTACGCGACATGATTCACATTTTCAGGTTTTCTCGCATCACGAACGTGATGCGAGCTACTAAAAATATTTTGTGAATGAAACTTTCAATTTTTGTTCGCGTGGAAAAAGGGTAACTATGAATCAAACAAGGTTTGCTTAAACGAAGACATAACGATGCCACAAAGACAGTGAGCGTTATCAATTAAGATTACAATAATTATTACAATTTAGGGCAGCAGAATCTTGCGTTTTGCTCAGTAAGTCGTATGAGTTGTAACAACTAGAAAACACCTCTTATTGTAAAATTATGAAACTCTCCTTTCTTCTGCTTTTTTTCTCACCGCTTCATCAAAACGAGGAATGGTAATCAGCTCTTTAAACAGGTCAATCAGCCATTTAGCTTCCAGAACAACTGTGCTCCTGTGTTTTATAATCAGGCCGAGGTCATGATAGAAATTTAACACTGTTTGAAACTCGTCATCATCGTCAATGAGGCAATCTTCCCTGGCAGAAATTTGAAGTTGTTCCACACTCGTGTAATGAATTCTCTGAGCCACCAAATCCTCAAGTACCCTCTCAAAATGGGGCCACCTGCAAAGGTTAACAAAAAACAATATCGCATACAAAAGACATGTCAAAAACAGTCGTAGTTCATACACGTTTGCAGCAAATGAGCTCTATAGCAAAACACTGAAAAATATAACTCCTTTGTATCCGTACGTTTACCTTCAAGTCCCTCTTTATAATTTCACTTTTCAGCCTATGAATGCTTTTCTGCCGGAGGCCGAATAGATTTATTAGAACAAATCTAAATTCGGCTTTTAAGGAGTCACTGTACCGCTCCGGTGTTCATTTTTTGAGCAAGAAGATATGAATAAAATTAATTAATCTTTATTATAAGCACGTCAGTGAGAAGTGCAATGCGCTCCAGCCGCCTCTGGCAGTCAGCTTTATCGTCATCAAAAAGGCATTCGACAGCGTCCACAGAGAATCTTTGTGAAACGTCTTGTTCCAGTATGGCATTCCACCTAAGTTCATAGAAACATTTATTTATTTATACAGGAACATCTGGTTTAGCATGAAGCTAACTTAAACAAAGTCCTGTTACAAGAAGTGAAGATGTTGTGTCAGGACTAACATTTCCTCACGAGGGTCCATCAGGTCTGTTTGCTTTCGTCGCTCCTTTTTGTGGTAACTATCGATTGGGTACTGGAGAAAGCGACTGGAGCAAAGAGTATTGTGTGAAATGAGAATTGGCATTTCTCTGACCTTGACTATACGCACGACGTTCACGAACGGCACCCGGGAGCTCCAAAACTTTGTGGCAGAAATTATAGACATCGCTATTAGCACTAGCGTAACGATCACTGCCAAGAAAACCAAGAACAAGTAAACCCTACTACTGTTAACCAAAGAGTGGTAGAGAATTGCACTTTCGTGGGCAGTTCTATCGGTCACGCAGGAGTTACGGACAACTGCCGATTGGCAAAGCAACAGCTGCGTTTAATCACCTGTCAAAGATCTGGAGTAGCAAGAAACTGTCACTCGAATTAAAACTAGGAAACGTGAAATATGTTGTGACAGCAAGAGATTCGTATAAAGGGTTTAGTTAAGAAAAATCGATTTGATAATTTATGGAGAACTTTTTCAAAATGAGCCACTAATACGTTGCTGGAATTATCACAGACAAGCTTAAACCAAAAAGAACCCAAACACATGCCAGAGTCAGATCCTTTTTGTAAAAACCAGCCAAGGCAATCCCCATCAGCTTTAGATAAGGAATCAGTTTGGGCGAAATAAAGTGAAAAAAGTGAAATTTGATGCGCGAAGACTTCCTTGCACATGAGTGTCACTAAAACATTACTCACCTGGTTGGTATCTTTTCCCCCATGTATGGCTCTTGTCTCAACACTTCCATGATTTTAGCACGCAAGGCATCGATGCCATCACTTTTGGTACTGACACTGTCACCTTCTTGCCCTTGGGAAAAAAAAATACATTAAGCCCGGTAACTGCGTGTATTGGTGCACATTACATTACAAAAGGATGTTACGATTTTCGTTTTCTCAAAGAGCTTTGTAATAATCAGTTACAAGCCGGTATGAGATTATATATTGCTGCCATTTTTCGTTTTCACTGAATAAAAAAAAATACGAGCGATAGTGTAACTACCAATTGTTCAAGTAATACTGTAGGATTGTAGAAGCTTACACGATGGGGGAAAAGTTTGATGTACTGTTTATCTGTTACTGTTTTTTTGGTTGGTGGTTTGCGATCTTTTGGCGTGTTTCTACAAAGTATTTGCTGATTTGATAAATGTCAGTGTGATAGCGAAATGTAAGGTGTGAGATCGGTCTGCCGGCAGACTGGAACGGGTAGCGCATGGGCTATGTTTGCGATTTTGAATCACACGTGTATTTTATAAACATGAAGTGTACCTTCAAATAACGAGATATGAAACAACCCAGTCATCCTGTAAACGTAATACGAAATCAAAAAGTCATCCCGGTATGAAACTCGCGCCGGTGCAATGTCTTCTCATGTAAACACCCCCTAACTTTGCGAAAGGCGTACACTTGGCTTTTGACAGTAGTCACATTTATTCAAGAAAACAAAATCTCTGACAGAAGGAACATCTGCTATACTCATCTCTTTAATTTTCACATTTACTAGCCTGCGTAGCTGGCGGGATAAGCGTGGGAGTGCTTATGAAAAAGCTTTATTTAAATTCCAGGATGTCCTTTTGGGGCCTAAAGTTCACTGAGGCATTGTTACTCTACCTGTACATATAAAGACTATACCTGGTTGATGGCCTTTTTTAAGGCGCTTCCCAAGAAACTCCCTCATTCGTCTTATCATAGATCTGTTGCCCTTCGTGTTGGCAACATTGAAGAATGGCCTGATCACATGCTCCTCATATTCCTTACCAGAAATACCCCGCTGGATCTGTGATGT
>NC_133214.1:14470433-14482933 GCF_958299795.1 Porites lutea | reverse complement strand
GCACTTAATTAACGTCGCGGAAACTAACGCTCAACAAAATTAAAGCGACTTAAATTAACGCGAATTTTAACGATTCGCGTTAATTTCATGAAGCGTTAATTTCCTATAATAAGGTATATTGATTGTGTTACGTATTAATAATGCCCTAACCACCAAGCATCGCTGAAGCATGAGTTTTTGAAGCTAAAACTATTGTATCCTTTCTAGCCTGTTCCAGGCTCCGAGATAGTCGGGTCCGCTGAATTGAGGAAACACGAAAATAAAATGGGCGGAAACTTTTTCCCGCCCCGCCAACTTTTCGGGTGCCTTTTTCTTTCGCGTCTTCCCCCACTATCTGAGAGCCTGGAACAGGCTATATCCTTTCCAAATGTAAACCTGATGTTATATTACATCACGGACGACTTCCCAATAACCCAGAAGGGCCGTTGTGAAGACGTTTTACTGTATGCTTGTCCACAACTTTACCAAATTTCTACTAAAGGATTTTACATTCACCTGCAATATCTATCCATCTCTCATTATGGGCGAGCTTCATCAGTTTTCTTGTTTCATCATCTTTTAGAGGATTTCCTTGGACACTTAGCCTTCGAAGACAACTCAGCTCAGTGATATCCAGTGTAAAGTTGTTTAATTTGTTATTCCGCAAGTCCAACTCTTGCAGGTTTACCAGTCGTCTTATAATTATAGGCTGTAGTGATGAAAAGTAATTGTCATTAAGGAACAAGTGGGTCAGGGAAAGTAGAGAACCAATTGATTCAGAGAGTTTGCCTAGTTGATTGTGGCTTAAATCCAACTTGCGAAGCGAACAGAAGCCGTCAACATCCAATGGACCCATACCTAACATTGGAATAGCTAGACTAGAAATCCCATGGTACGAAAGGTCTATTTCTTGCACGCCTGCTCTCATTAGTCTTGCAAGTCTCTTCCACTTTTCCAGCCTACCTACGAATAGGTCATGATGAACTTTAAAAAATTCAGCGGCATTCTTTTCGCACAAAACACGGCTTTGTACCATCAAACCTAGAAATATGAAACAAATTGGTGTAAAAAATTACTATAACCAGCAAGTGTTGCAGCCCGTAAAAGATTCTTAATAACCAAAGCGCATCGAGGTTCAAGCGCAACCCACCTAAAAAAAAAATTTAAAAAATCAATCAAAAAAATCAATTTTAATAAAATCTCAGTATAGGTTACGTATTAGAGAGACCACTGTATACAAGTACAGGTGGAGTTATTGAACAAAGCCTATTCAGTCATCTGAAAATAAATTGAAAGTTCATATTTAAGCACTTCCTTCAACTTTATTGACTCAAAATGAATATTTACCTGAACCTCCAGCTACAATGCAGTACGTCGAGGTAAGTGACCGAATTAATTGAAAAGCTATAGGTGCAGATATATAGAGCTATATAGAATACTTTATGGCATGTGTTTTGTACAGTATGTAGGCACAAGTTGTCATTGATGTATCGGGAGACGGATGATACAATGACATGTGCGTGCGAACTTAAGGTGGCTCGATACAGTTTTTCACTTGACAGGATCAATACCTCCCAAGTTTGAGCATGAACTACGTCGCCATAAACAAAGATTTGGAAAAATTGCCACCACAGTTGTATTAGATAACGATGAAAATTTGTTATGATCAGGGTTGCAATAACATCGGAGTTGCCATAGCAACGAAATGACGCTATTACCTATTTTACTTGCAGCAGTATTGCTTGGCACTGGGAACTGTTCTTCCAACCTCGTTCACGATAGCTTTTTCCTCCAACAGCCGCCTCGATGTTCGTGAGGTTTAAGCGAAATGTGTAAGAGCGTTATCGAGACATTTTGAGATAAAGTTTTTATGGTTAGAAGTACGGCAGAAAATGGACAATCTTGATATCCCGGCATGGTAAATCGAACCCAATCGAGCTAAATTTCAATCGAACTCAATCGAAATCAATTCATGGATTAAGTTCGATTGAGTTCGGCAATCGAACGAAATCGAACTCACCGAAAAGAAAAAAAATCAATCGAACCCAACAGCAACCTCGTTCCCAGGGTTCTCTCCTACCCGCCCTACGGAACGAGAGAGGCGGAGAGATGCGCCGTAGAGCGGGTAGGAGAGAACCCTGGGAACGAGGTTGACCCAACCGAACGTTCGATTTTCGAACTCGTGATTTGTGTAAAACAGGCGTTGAAAATCCATAACCAGATCTTATAATCTCGAGTTACTTCAGCCCGGAGTGTAGCGCACGTGTTTTTCACTTGTAATGACGAAACTTCCGATAAAATATTAGCGAATTGTAGCCCTTATTTCACTGCCTTACAACATATCAATAATCTTGAAACTAAAAGGTCATATAAAAGGAGGGTTAATCTCAAGAATCTTAATTTTTTTTAAAACTCTATCGAGCGGTTTAAAAATTATTCGCTAATTTGTTAAAGTAGACCAAAATGTTTACAAAACGGCTACCAAGAGCGCTTCGATAAATAGTAATCAAATCCTTCTTTCTAGCAATCGGCTGGAGCTATCTCCATGATCTTTCACACACGTTTTCAAAAAGATTGAAACTACTATGGTTTGAAATTGCATATAAAAGCGCCTCGTTTTCTGCAGATAACGGCCAAACATCAAGATTGTCCCTTTTTAACTGTGCTTCTAGCCATAAAAACTTCATCCCAAAATATCCCAATAACGCTCTTACAGATTTCGCTTAAACCTCACGAACATCGAGGTGGCTATTGGAGGAAAAAGCTACCGTGAACGATTTTGGAAGAACAGTTCCCAGTGCCGAGATATATTGCTGCAAGTAAGATAGGTAATAGCGTCATTTCGTTGCTATGACAACTCCGATGTCGTTGCAACCCTGATCATAACAAATTTTCATCTTTATCTAATACAACTGTGGTGGCAATTTTTCCAAATCTTTGTTTATGGCGACGTAGTTTATGCTCAAAGTTGGGAGGTATTGATCCTGAAAAACTGTATCGAGCCACCTAAATACATTCAACAGATCTCTTGACTCGTCTTTAAGAAAGACGACGAAACATCTCAGACGAATTATCGCCCTATTAGTGTCTTTCAGTTATACCCAAGGTGTTTGAGAAACTAAATTTGATCAATTATGCAGCGTATTCACACCTGTCTTTTCGGATAATATATCAGGGTTCCTGCGTGGGCCTTCTTGCTGTTCCTCTTTATTAAAGCTAACTGATGATTGGTGCCAGGCTCTTGACAATAAAAAGGATGTGGCGGTGCTTTGACCTATCCAAAGCATTTGACTCGATTTGCCATAATTTATTACTAGCAAAACTGAAAGCTTACGGCGTTCACGATTCAGCTATAAAACTGATTCAGTCATATCTATCAGGCCGCTTTCAACGAGTAAAATGTAACGGGAAGGTGTCAGACTGGTTGCCTCTTCGCTGTGGAGTGCCGCAAGGGAGCCTTCTAGGTCCGCTTTTTTTAATATCTTTGTGAATGATGTCAATTACTCAGCTGGATCTTCCTCCTTACGTCTGTATGCTGATGACACAACGCAATATATAGCCCATGAGAGCCCCTGCACATTAGAATCTACACTGAATCAAGATATAGAGAGATTAACCCTCTGGTTCACTGCAAATTACCTGCAAGTAAACGCTACTAAAACTCAGGCAATGACACTGGGGAAATCTCAGTGCCCATATAATCTTTTTATTGGTGATAAGTCCATCGAAATTGAACCAACTCTCAAGATACTTGGCGTTACATTGGATCGGGATTTGTCTTTCAAGCCCCACGTGGCAATCATGCTGAAAAAAGCGTATACTAAGATAGCCGCACTACGGAGGATTAAGCGCTTAGTTCCTTCAGACGTTATGATTTCATTTATAAAGCCTACGTGTTACCACATTTAGAATACTGTTGCCCACTACTTCTGGTCATATCTAAAGTCTTGAAAAATAACATCGAACGTACCAATCATTATGCGATCAAGACATTACTGAATTTAGGTAATTCCGCTACCTATGACTTTTGCCTAGCAATGGCTGATATGGACAAGCTTGAGCAAAGACGTACCCTGCAATCACTTATTCTATTTTTTAAATGTTTTAAACTAGATGGCCCAAATTATAGTTCCCAATTTTTTACACCTCGGCTAACTAAATACAATCTACGAGACAGTGGCTTAAATGTTGTGCAGCCTCCATATAACAGCCTTGTCATGCACAACTCCTATTTATACATGATTGCCCATATATGGAATCAACTACCAACTGTCACCAAATCCTCGAGCACTTTAGCACAATTTTGTGCTCGACTGAATAATGTCAATTTCACAGGGTGCCAGTGTATGAACTGTATATAACTTTATCTATTCTTACATTTTAACATACTCTTGGGCTAGTTTATATATATATATATATAACTTGCACAGAAGAGAATCGTCTTTCAACAAATAAAAACTTTATTCATATATATATATATATATATATATATGGATGGCACCATCGTATGGATCATCCATCGTATGGATGGCACCATCGGATGGCACCGTCGTATGCTAACATTTTTATGGACAAACTGGAAAGACAGTTGATTTCAAACGCTTTAATAAAACCCCAAACTTGGTGGCGATATATTGATTATATTTTTATAATTTGGACAGAAGGGGAGGAAAGTCTTAAAGATTTTATTAATTATCTAAACAGTGCGCATAGAACGATCAAGTTTACATCAAAATGGTCCTATCAAGAAGTGGAATTCTTAGATGTTAAAGTCGTGAATGAATCGGGAAAACTGGAGACGGAAGTTTACATCAAACCCACCGATAGCCATCAGTATCCCCACCGGGTGTCGTGTCATCCGAACTCTTGCAAGAAAGGGATTCCCTATGCACAAGCATTACGTTTGAGGAGGATTTATTCAAGGGAGGCTTTCTTTGAAAGCAGAGCGCGGGATTTGTGTAGTTCTTTAGAAGAAAGGGGATATAAGAAGAATGTCATACAACAACAAGTGGATAGAGCGAGACAAACACCTAGAGATGAAGCATTGAGGGATAAACCAAGAAAGGAAAATACCAGGATTCCCTTCACAGTGACGTACCACCCGGGCCTTCCTAACATCGGAGGCATGTTGAGGAAGCTACATCCGGTTCTTCACTCTTCGCAGAGATGCCGGGATGCCATTAGAGAGGTGCCAATGGTTGCTTTCAGAAGACCGAAGTGCCTCTCCGACTTCTTGGTTCGAGCAAAGTTTAGGAGTGCCGCTAAGGAAGAGGTAACAGGAACATCAAAGTGTGGTAGCAATCGGTGCCAAATTTGCACTTTTCTGTGTGTGGGGAGAACTTTCCGCAGCAAAACCAATGGGAAGGAATTCCGTATTAATTACAACTTAAATTGTAACTCTAAAAACGTGGTTTATCTTATGACTTGCAAGGTATGTGGCATTCAATATGTTGGATCCACTACCACTAATTTTCGGTCTAGGTTCTGTGACAATATTGGTTAGCTTTGGTTAACATTGAGATATTGTAAGTCGTGACGTATTAGCCTCGCTTTCATGGATTAAAGAGTTGTTGTTGAACCGCCATCTTGAAGTTGCTCAATTCACTTCGTCTTCTTGTCCGGCTTAATACACCGGTAATAATTGTTACATGGTGGCAGCGGTAAACAATGCCTACTGATTCTGACAGTCAAGCTTCTGGACCGCAAGCTTCAGCTCCTGCTTTTCGTCGGCCACAAGTTTCTCCTCCGCAACCTCTAGAGATCGAAGGCGATCGGGCCGACAACTGGAAAATCTGGAAACAACGATGGGAAAATTACTGTATCATCACGGGCTTAAACAACCAGCCAGAAGACTACAAGTGCGCCATTTTACTGCATAGCATTGGAATAGAAGCCATGCGAATTTTCAACGGCATGAAATTCTCCGAAGGCGAGGACCGTAACAAGATGGCAGATATTCTAGTCAAGTACGATCAGCATTTTCTCGGTCAAACTCAGGAATTCTTTGAACGTTTTCAGTTCAACCGTAGAGATCAAGCTTCTGGTGAGTCAATTGATGAGTATCTTTCAGTTCTGCGAAACATGGCTAAAACTTGTGGTTTCTGTGACTGCATGCGAGATTTGTTGATTATGGACCGCCTGCTCTTAGGCATCTCGGATGACAAAACACGCGAAGAGCTACTCTCTACTCATGATTTGACTCTGAATAAAGCTATTGACATCTGTCGAGGAATGGAAGCTGCTTCTCTTCACATGAAGGCCCTGAAGAATGAAGAAATTAATAAGATCAAGGATATATCGAAGAAGACAAAGAAGTCAGGCCTAGATAAACACCAGCATAAAACCAAGAAACCTCCCCAAAGTGATGATCAGAAACCTGCAAAGAAGAAGTGTCTATACTGTCTTCAAATTCATGTGATGAAAAAAGAATTGTGCCCTGCCTGGGGAAAAACCTGTGCAGCCTGTGGTGAAAGAAATCACTTCAAAGCCTCAAAGAAGTGTAAACACCAAGGTGTCAACTCTCTTGCTGATGGTTACTCCTCTGATTCATCTGAAAGCAGCGCTGGAACAATTAGCACTGTAACAGCTTTTGAAGATCAAGTTGTCAATTCAGTAAACCCTGGCAACCAGCTTATTTTCTGCGAAATGGAAATCAACAAAAGGCCTGTCAGAATGCAAATTGACTGTGGGGCTACAGTTTGTATTCTTCCAAAGCACTACCTGGGGGATCAGCACGCTATTCGTCCTGAGAGGGTTCATCTTCAGATGTGGAACAAAACGTCTTTACCTGCCCTTGGCAAGTGTGAGGTCAAAGTCAAGAACCCCACCACTAAGAAGAAGTACAAGGTGGACTTTGTCATTGTTGACAACCACTTCACACCTCTCCTCAGCTGTATTGCTGCACAGAAGATGAATCTCATGAGTGTCCATTATGACAAGTTTAAAGCAGTTAATGTTGTCACCCATGGTAGCCAATACTTCAAACAGTTTCCTGATGCCTTTAAAGACACCCCTGGTACCCTACCTGGGAAGAAAGTTCACTTAACAACCATTGAAGGTTCCACTCCTGTCGTCCGTTGTGCCCGCACTCTGCCTGAGTCTAGAAAACAAGTTGTCAGAGATGAACTTCAGCGTTTAGTGGATGCAGGAATCATTGTGCCTGTGGATGAACCTACTGACTGGGTCAGTCAAATGTCTGTTGCTGAAAAGAAAGCTGGAATTCGTATCTGCATTGACCCAAGACCTCTTAATGAAGCACTGAAACGTGAACACTACAAGCTTCCCACTCTAGAAGATGTTCTTCCAGACCTTACCAAGGCGAAAGTATTCTCTGTTTGTGATCTCAAGTCTGGGTACCTTCACTGTGAGCTCGATCATGCATCAAGTTTGTTGACCACGTTTGCCACGCCTTTCGGACGCTATCGGTGGCTTCGTCTCCCATTTGGTTTGAAAGTCAGCAGTGAAATCTTCCAAAAACGACTACATCATGCTCTTGAAGGCCTTGAGGGAGTCCGCTGTATCGCTGACGATGTGATTATTTGGGGTCGAACAGATGAAGAACACGATGCACGTGTCTGTACCTTCCTCAAGTGCTGTGTCGATAAGGGTATCACCTTGAGCAAAGAGAAGTGTCGTTTTGGTCTCAACGAGATCCCGTTCATGGGCCACGTGTTGACCAGTGATGGCCTCAAGCCAGACCCCTCCAAAGTTGAAGCAGTCCAAAACATGGCACCTCCTCAAGACAAAGCAGCAGTGGAAAGACTAAGAGGAACTGTGAATTACCTGTCTAAATTTGTTCCAAACCTGTCTGATGTGATGCGTCCAATCTATGACCTAGCCCGCCCCACCTCTGAGTGGACGTGGGATGCTGTGCACGAGAAAGCTTTTACAGAGATGAAGCGCTTGCTGACACAAGCACCTGTACTAGCCTACTTTGATCCAAGTAAAAGCCTAACGATCCAATGTGATGCTAGTGGACAGGGGCTGGGAGCCGCCCTCCTTCAAGACGGCCAGCCACTAGCATACGCCAGCCGGGCTTTGAGTGAAGCAGAAGCCAGATATGCCACCATAGAGAAGGAGATGCTCGCGATTGTGTTTTCCCTAGAAAAATGGCACCAGTACACGTTTGGTCTTCCTGTGACTGTGTATTCAGATCATAAACCACTTGCAAGCATCGTGAAGAAGCCCCTGGACAGAGCTCCTAAGCGCTTACAGGGAATGTTAATGCGCGCCCTGGCATATGACATCGAAGTTAGATACCTAAATGGTAAAGAAATGTACCTAGCCGACACGCTCAGCAGAGCTCACCTGCCGAGAACCTCTGATTGTGGACAAGAAGAGTTCGAGACCATAAATGCCCTCTCCTATCTGATCATGCCTGAAGAGAAGATTCATGAGATCCGCCAGCACACCAGTGACGATACCTCTCTTCAACAGCTGAAATGCATAATACAAGAAGGTTGGCCAGCAGACGAGAAATCACTACCACCCCTCGTTACCCCCTACTTCAGTGTCAGGGATGAACTTGCAGTTACAGACGGCTTGATATTCCGCGGCGAGCGACTTGTGATACCTAAAGGAATGCGAGCAGCAGTCAAGAAAGACATCCATAGCGGACACCAAGGAATTGAAGCCTGCCTGCGCCGCGCAAGGGAACATGTCTATTGGCCAGGAATGAACAAGGAATTAAAAGCGTGGATTCGCACCTGTGAGACATGCAGAGAGAATGAACTGACACCTTGCAAAGAGACGCTTATGTCTCATGAAGTCCCTGAAGGAGCATGGGAGAAAATTGGAGCAGACCTCTTCACTTATCATGACAAAGAGTACCTCGTCACCGTCTGCTACAAGTCTAACTTCTGGGAGTTGGATCCACTCACCAACACCAAGTCATCAACTGTGATCAAAAAGTTGAAGTCACACCTGGCGCGGTATGGTATCCCCAGGCAACTGGTCACAGATAATGGTCCCCAGTTTACATCCAGCGAATTCAAGTCTTTTACAAAGAAATGGGGCATTGAACACACTACCACATCACCGTACCACAGCAAAGCAAACGGAAAGGTTGAATCGGCTGTGAAAACTGCGAAAAGAATGTTACGCAAGACATCAAAGTCAGGAGAAGACCAGTACCTGGCTCTACTCAATATCCGGAACACACCAACTCAAGGTGTTGCTAGTAGCCCAGCACAGCGTCTTCTGGGAAGAAGGACAAGAAGTCTGCTACCATCCACAAGATCACTCCTGGAACCCAGAAACCCACCAAATCTCTATGAGATGGAACAACTGCAGTTAAACCAAAAGAGGCAGCAGTGTTATTACAACCGGTTAGCCCATGATCTTCCAGCCCTGAATGTTGGCGACGCTGTCAGAATGAAGCCATTCGTGCTCGGCAAACATGATTGGGACAAGGGTAAAGTGACAAAGCGATTAGATGAGAGGTCCTACGAAATCCAGTCACACGGGTCCACCTATAGACGCAATAGGCAGCACCTGGTCAAGAGCCCTCCTGTACCAGTACCAGATACACTACCTGCACCAGATCCACTACCTGGACCCCAACAGAGTCCAGATACCGGATTGCTAAACACACAAGCTGCGAACAGCCAGAAGGGCCACCTGGAAGCAAAGTCCACCAAGCAATCATCACCTGTGCGTACTCGCTCAGGACGTGTCATCAAAGAGCCCGTTAGATTCCAAGACTATGTTAAGACTTAATCGTTATCATTTTATTTTTCTTCCGTAACATCGATTTCCAGGAACTGAGACTTTAGAACAGTAGTTCAGAAAATAACACACTGCACTTTCAGTATATTCTTTGTTTAATAAGCTTAGTTTTGCAGTATCATTGTTAAGTTTTGCCATTATCAAAAAAAAAAAGGGGAGGATGTGACAATATTGGTTAGCTTTGGTTAACATTGAGATATTGTAAGTCGTGACGTATTAGCCTCGCTTTCATGGATTAAAGAGTTGTTGTTGAACCGCCACCTTGAAGTTGCTCAATTCACTTCGTCTTCTTGTCCGGCTTAATACACCGGTAATAATTGTTACTGGTTCAATAATCACAGAAGTAGGATCAATGCCCATCTCAAGTTGTCTTTTCTCTACCAGCATTTTCATAGTTCGGGACACTTAGGATTTAGCCATTTAACTATACAGTTAATAGACAGAGCCATGGGAGAGAGGGAGTTGCGGAAGAAGGAGGGAGAGTGGATGTATAGATTGGGAACGCTGCGCCCTCAAGGACTTAATGAGGATGATGGTTTTTACGCCCAGAACCGAAAGACGCGCGCGGGCGCGCGCAGGAGATGATAGTGGCATCTATGACATTTTCCGTTAGACGTTTAAAATAACAGTCATTTCAGTTGTGATGCGCGCGCGTTACCTTCGTAATTCATCAATTTAAAAGTTCTGTACGTTAACGGCTAGTTAGTCACCCTGAAGAAGATCACTGAATGTGATCGAAATATAGGTGGATTGAAAGGAAACTGTTTTCTGTCTTCATTTGTGATTAAGATATATTTGTGTTTATGAGGACGGGAGAGAGAGATGCTTGGGACAACTTTATATATATATATATATATTTAACAATTATTCTTTGAAATCGAGGTGAATAGTGGCAAAATATTTACCGAGACGCGAAAGCGGCGAGGTAAATATTCCCAAAGCCACTATTCACCGAGATTGAAAAGAATAATTGTTTTAGTATATACACACGAAGTGATCTCAACAAAATCAGAGAGGAAACCATTCAAAAGTACGATTTGATTGACAGATCAAATCACGCGTAAGTTTAAAAATAGATCTTTGCAGAAATTTCAAACATGGCAATTCACAAGTTTATCATTTCGCAAACAACAGCGTAATGGCTTAAATGGGACCGCTAAAAGTTTGAACTGTTTCCTTACCTGAGAAGAAAAGTAGAGCTGTGTTGTTTTCTGTTGACTCGCCAAGTGTATAGCCAAAAGGGTTTGTTGTGTCGTTCTTCGCATGAACTGCTGACAAAAATGGCGGCTCAGTTGCTCGAGGTAAGACGTCGTCTTTCTGTATCATTCTTTTTCCTGTTTACTTGAAACGTAGGATTTCTGCAAACATTTCCTTTTAAATTTGTTTGTCATAAATAAACTTCGATTTTTGAGCCAAAATTTTCTTCTTAGAAAACGCCGAGTTCACGCAACGGCTTCTTCTACGCGAATACACGGGAGTTGTAAACAATCTATCGAGCACAAAACTCCTGCTACAGTAAATTGAAAAACGCCGTATTGAATCCTTCCAAGTCTTTTCTTGCCTTAAAAAAAGTCAGCCCTAGGATTCTGTCGACTTTTAAAAGATCGTTCTCTAAAAAATGGGAAAAACGCTGAGCTCACACATTATCCACTCGCTAGGAGGTGAATATTGTTGAATAGTCCGAGATAGCGAACCAATCAGATTGCTTAAATCACCAAGATCACTGAGTGTGTATATACTAATTATAATTATATATAATTATATTTTTTAATATATATTTTAATCAGTTTATAATGATTAGTCCGTTTTAAACTATTTTTAATGCATGTTCTTAGGTTTTTTTTAGTTTTTTTTCAGAAAATAGTTTCTTAAAAAATTTTCCCAAAATTACAATGTTTTTAGGTTATTCTTAATATTTGTATATGCATAATTCACATTTTGTCCTGTTTTGAATTTTTTAGTTTGTTGAGCGTTTTTAACATGAGCCTCTGGCTCGGAGGACTGTGCAAACACCTCCCACGTCTTCGACATTAAATAAATCATTCATTCATTCATTTGACACATTTTTTAGTTTGTTGAGCGTACCAAGTTTTGAACTTGGGCTTCACTCAAAATGACAGCAATATTTGCGTGAATGATGTTGTAATTGAAACTAAAGATAATATCATACTTCTAGGAGTAGTGTTAGATTCTAAGCTATATTTCTCTGAGCATATAATCCCTATCTGTAAAAAAGCCAGCCAGAGAATTGGTGTTCTAATGAGACTACGTAATCTAATTCCTATGAAATCTAAGTTAATATTATTCAAAAGCGCGATATTACCATTCCTCACGTACTGTCACCTAGTGTGGCATTTCTGCAAAGCGAGTGACACTCGAAAGCTTGAAAGACTACAAGAAAGAAGACTTAGAGCGGTTTTCAAGGATAATAATTCTAGTTATGAACAACTATTAGAGAAGGCAGATCTGCCCACACTGCTAAATGGTCGCTTACAGGATCTGTCCATCCTTATGTATAAAGTAAAGCATAAACTGTGCCCTGCATATATAAGTAACATCTTTAAAGAACCAAATAGTAATTACAATCTGAGGCAAGCAGATTTCTCTATACCTAGGTATGAGACAGTCACCTACGGCAAGCACTCTATTAGATATCTAGGGCCTAGGCTATCGACAAAACTACCCGAGAGTATTAGGGACGTCACAACCCTAATGTCGTTTAAAAGCAAGATACGCCAACTCAATATAAGTGAACTTTTAGATGATGGCTGCACAGGCTGTAGCCTTTGTTCATT
>NC_133214.1:14440433-14467933 GCF_958299795.1 Porites lutea | reverse complement strand
CAAATCGAAGAGCCTTTTCGAAGTGAAAATTTGTGTAAATTCCATTTTTTAACTGCTCTAGTACTTCATGAAAGTAAAAGCGTAGGAGGATCCATAGCCAAATGGGTCTAAATAGCCTGCAGAGCAGGCGTTTTTTAACGAAAACTCGGAGGTACATTGATCGTGGCCGCCATCTCGAAAAATGATCGTGGCCGCCATCTTGGAAAGCAACGAAAAAGACTAAGGGGGAGGGGCGGTTTAAACCCATCTACCTCTCCCTTAAAAACACCTTTTGACACGTCCCAACTCTCTGGTAGTATTAACGTCTAAGATGGCGGGACAACGTCATTCCTGAAAACAATTCATGGATCCCGACGCAAAATACGCCTGCTTTGCAGGTTAGAGTCTAAAATACGTGGCACGCCCTAGTCACCTGATTGGGCGTCGCCCAGAAAAAATATGAGATAAACTCTATATGGAATTATTTCTTGTTATCATAGGTTAGACTTATGGCATATTCTTACATAAGAGATAAGATGCAACGTGACTTGAAGTATATGATATTACACGTGAATCGGCATGAAACATAAAAATCATGCATCAATTTAGGTTTTCTGGGAAACTACCCGCCTACCCCTCCCCTATGCCAACATTGACACTTACTTCTTAATAAGGGCAAAATGATGGCTTAGGGGAGGGGTAGGTGGGCAGTTTCCCAAAAACCTAAATTGATCCTAAATCCTGTTTGGCCAAATAGAGCGATTTTCGCATGACCTTTGAAATGAAAACGCGCAAACAAAACAGAAAAAACAACAACAAACGAACGGAAATAGAACGATTTGATTGGTTTATCGAACGGATACAAACGCGCGTGGCTTTCGGTTGATTAAGCGAACGCTCGGCTGAAAAAACTTCATGCCCGAAGAACTTTCCAGAACTCAATCAATACTTCGCTTTGACATCATACTGCAACACGATTGGGCAATCGAATAATGCCTTCTCCATATTAGGATTTTTTGGCTGGAAAACGAAGAGTCCATGTTTTGATCTTTTCATCCATTGGCTGATAAAACAAATAACAATCACTTACCGAAACCATTTTTCAAGGTCATACGAAAATCGCTTTATTCAATTTATTAAACCTGTTGCTTTTTCTAGTTTAGTGGCCGACCCATGGAGAAGGGGTCGGAGGGGTTCCAACCCTAATATATCCATTAGACAACTGCTTTGAAACTGAAATAACAACCACCGAACATGCTTGTACTTTTAAACATTGTAGTTTTAAAACTACACTTGTGTCGCACGTTTTAATAAAGGCACTTGTTGAAATTAAAGAAAAATGCATGGCCAGTGGGGGGTGAGGTCGCTCCTCTCCTCCAGAAAAGCAACTTCTGTGAACCGAAAAAGGCCAAACAATTTCTGTAACGTAACTCGACGTGATGTTGATAGGCTGTCGAACAATGATCAATTGTTTCGTTTTCGAACATTGACGTCATGCTATGCTATGCTATGCTATGCTTTATTTATCCCTACTTCAAGCATAGGCTATGCCTCCATAACTATGCTTCCAAAACACTCGTTCTCCGGCCATTCCGGTAGACATATACGCAACTCTGTGACAACAATTTGGTTTCTACTCCTTATAATTTATAGTTTTTAAAACCTTACCATAACAGGAAATTTATCACATTTATTTTAAAACGAGTGATGAATTGTTTCATTTTCGAACGCTGGGGTCATACCATATATTTCCTCACTTGAAGCAATGCTAGGCCATACCCCTCAACTGAGCTCTCACGAACTAGCTTACACAACTACTTTGGATTCCTGTGAGTACAGATTTCTTTTCTTTTCCTTATCATTTATAGATATTTAAGCATAACTTACTTTGTATCTGGTTAAAATGTATGTGGTTAAAATTGGTCGACAAAAAGCAATAAACAACTGAGGATTAAATGGATGAAGGGTACAACAATGATTGTTGCAATTGCTCTATATAATTTTAAACTGTTTTATTCAAATAACGTAATTTCTACTAAAATTCCAGTCATTATATAATCTCCAAAATCACGATGATTGCCTTCAGTTTCCACAGAATTATGGTGAATGTCCTCCTGATTATGATCAATATTTTTTTCACAGAAACTGAAATATGGAGTAGAAACGCCGAGCAGGCACAATATCGCGTCAATCGTCTCCTTCAAGCGTTAAGTTTCTTTCAGGTTTGTTTACAATTTTAAATTTTTTTACATCCTAAGGCACTTAAAATTCAAACTCACAGAGGAGAAATATCAGGCTTCAGTAGATTTTTACTCTGACGTGCTGTCACAACTCTACTCTGACCAGGGAATCGACAACAACAATTTTTTTTGTACCCAACAGTAAACAAAAATATAGAGGAGCGACAATGCCCCAAATAACCATAGGAGCTAAAGAAAAGTGGCAGCCATACTCATGATTTATCTATAATCATTTGGGTCAGATATCACACACACACACACACACACACCTAAACATAACACCCAAACACAAAACACACACGCGCCCATGCGCAATCAACACCAAAAGAAAGAAAAGAAAGAAAGTTAAGGATGTCAAAGTAAAAAAAAAAACAACTGGAAGCCAGAGGAATTATGGTGTTAAAATACCTTACATTTTTTAGTAGCTTTTAAGAAGAATTAGCTTGAGGTTTTTCTTAAAGCGTTAGAGAGGAAGAAGCTTTACATAAATAATGCAAGTTGAAGGGTGATAATGTCAAACAACTTGACAACATTTAGATCTTTAAATAAAGGACTTGAATGTTCATTATAAATAGTGAAAGTAATCATTCTTAATAGAAATTATTCTTAATAAGGCAAAAAAACTTAAGGCAAAAATTTTGAAAAATCAGTTTGATATTGAGGTTAGTTATAAAAAACACCAAACCTCGTTACCACCAAGGTCCGGAAGGCATTGGATCCAGTTTGGTTGTGGTTTGCGGCTTTTGATGAAACCCACTGCTCAGTACATTCTTAATAATCAAAATCAGTGTTCGTAATAAGCTGTAATGGGACCTAAAAGTTATCATGATGCTTTAAGTGGCTGAGTTCTCATTTTACAACTTATTTTTGCATGAGCCCTACAGAAAGTATCGAGTGAGTCATTCAGGCTGACGAGCGAATGATTTCGTCACCTGCGGCTCAAACTGGCTTTCTGCAAATACTGTTGTGAAGATAGATAAAGATATGTGGCCTCCAATATAGCAATCATAAACGGTTTGGCCCCACGATATAACCATAACCAATGCCACGTTTTCTTCTTTTCTACGACATGCAGAAGATATATTACAATTTTGGGTTTACAAAACGAAAGCAAACAATAACCAGTTGAAGACCGGGTTTTAGGGCTAAACGAAGTAACACGAGGAAGTTAAATACAAGAAAGGGTACAACAACGATTGTTGCAATTGTTCTATATAATTTTACACTGTTTTATTTAAATTGCGTAATTTCTACAAAAATTTCAATCGTTATAAATTCTCGAAAATCATGATAATTGCATTCAGTTTCCACAGAATTATGGTGAATGTCCGACCTGACTAAGATCAATATTTTATTTCACAGAAACTGAAATATGGAGTAAAAACGCAAAGCAGGCACAATATCGCGTCAATCGCCTCCTTCAAGCGTCAAGTTTTTTTCAGGTTTGTTCACAATTTTAAACTTTTTTACATCCTAAAGCATTTAAAATTCAAACTCACAGAGGAGAATCAGGCTTCAGTAGAGTTTTACTTTGACGTGCTGTCACAACTCGACTCTGACCAGGGCATCAACAACAACAACAACAACAACTTTATTTGTACCCAACAGTATACAGAATTATTGGCGAGGAGTACAGGCTGCCCCAAATAACCATAGGAGCTAAGGAAAAGTGGCAGCCATACTTATGCGATTTATCTATAATCATTTAGGTCATATATCACACAGTCACACACAAACACAAAGCACACGCGTGCGCATGCGCACTTAACACTAAAACAAACAAAATAAAGAAAGTTAAGGATGTCAAAGTAAAAAAAAAAAAACAACGAAAAGCCAATGTTCATTATAAATAGTGAAAATAATTATTCTTAATAGAAATTATTCTTAATAAGCCAAAAAAGAAACTTAAGGCAAAAATGTTTAAAAAATCAGTTTGATATTGAGGTCAGTTATAAACACCACCAAACCTCGTTACCACCAAGGTCCGGAAGGCATTGGATCCAGTTTGGTTGTGGTTTGCGGTTTTTTGATGAAACCCACTGCTCAGTACATTCTCGATAATCAAAATCAGTGTTCGTAAGAAGCTGTAATGGGACCTAAAAGTTATCATGATTGTTACGCTCGTAATATTTTAGAGGACGGGTAGCTTGCAAACTAAACTGAACGCAGGGTTGTCGGAACAGCAACAAGAAGATTTATTCCAAACATGGACGTAGTTTCCACGAAGTAAAACTCCACAACAGCACTTAACTCGTTAAACTTATACGGCCTCCGCCAACTTCAATTAACTTGATGAACTTACACGGCCTCCGCCAACTTGAATAAACACTGCTTTCGTCACTTACTAAACATGACTAACGTCAAACTCTCTTCGCTTGTGAAAACTAGTTAAAACTTAACTCGGACTCGCCTACTTATATACTTTCACACTAACATTCTAGAACTTTCCAATACCCTAATTATAGAAAGATTACAAAATATACCTCTTACACAAGACCCTAAGATAAACAAACTATAAACTCTCGCGAAGCTTCTAGAAAGTCACGCTAGTCACGCAATACAATTTTTCGTAACAATGATGCTATAAGTGGCTTAGTTCTCATTGTACAACTTATTTTTGCATGAGCCCTAGAGAAAATTTCGAGTGAGTCATTCAGGCTTATGAGCGAATGATTTCGTCACATGCGGCTCAAACATAGATAAAGATGTGTGGCCTCCAATATTGAACTCATGAACGGATTGGCCCCACGATATATAACCAATGCCACGTTTTCCAGTTTTCCACGACATGCAAAGATATTACAATTTTGGGTTTACGAAACCAAAGCAAACAATAACCAGTTGAAGACCGGGTTTTTGGGATAAACGAAGTAACACGGGGAAGTTCAATACATTTTCAAGACTGTTTTGAATTAAATCGCCTGCTTAAACAAGAGTCAGTTTGCATAGAACAGGGGCACCCAGAGACTGGTTTCTCCTAAATACCTTAAAACTTGTGTAAGGCCATCAAGACTGCTTATTTAAGCTTAACCCTTACATTCTAAAATAGCCAGCTTTATTAACGCTTTTTCTGTACGGTTATCCCCGGCAAATTTAGCTTTTCAAATTTATTAGGTTTTCTCATTATTACGTTTTGGTTCCTGATCACTTAGCTATTGTTATAGTAACGTTTTAGGAAAACGAGGGATTTTCTGATACCTCTTTCCATGACTATTCTCGAAACCAAAATTTATTAGTGTTCTTTCTAGCAAACATGGTGGCCACATCTGGAAAGTGATATGACAACTTCGGAAAATCGTATACAATAGTTCAAAACGTATATAGATGAATGGAACAATCATCTAGAAATTTTCAGCCTTTCTTAAGCTATAGAAATTGCAAGGCAATATTTTTTCTTTTCCAAAAGATGTTTTACAAAATATAGTCTTTCGGTTCCTATGAAAGAATCCTGCTAAAAGCCTTTCAATTCGTGTCAATCGTTTATTTCACAGAAACTGAAATATCGAGTAGAAAACACCAAGCAGGCACAATGTTCGTCATCCGCCTCAAGATGACTGCGGCTTACCAACAATTAGAATTAGATCTGAATTTCTCTATCAACATCCTGTAAAAACCATACTTCTCTTACGGAACTGCTCACGCCCTCCGCGTTTCAAAAATAGTATAAAAGCATGGTCCAATTAAAATGTGGAAAAGCAAAAAAGGGAGCAAAGAAAGTGAAAAATTGTTTTTCGTGGTAGAAAGAGCTATTTTGCCTTTTTTCGTCATTAAATATGCGCGATTTACGAGCCAAGAAACAATGAGTCTGAGGATTTGAACAATTTGTTGGACAATGAAAGCGGCAGCCAATAGAACTTGCATAATAACGTAACGACTCAGTGACACCATATATCAACAAATGAATACTTTTCTTAGTTTTTAGTCAACAACAAAAAGCCTCTGGCCTCCATCGACCTAGAAATTACCAGAAAACCTGTCCAACGGGTTGAGTCATCTAACACTGCGCTTGACCTTATCTCAATGAAATTCCTCGGCGTTTTACTCATGGGATAAAGACAAAGGGTTATGACGTCATCAGCGTTACTGCATTCCTCCGCAAGTGAATGCGATTTCTCCACAAAAAGGGTTTCATTTCATCTCTACTATACTACCGACAATATCGCATAGAGGAGACGTTAGCCTTTATTTTCTAACATAGGCACGTTTAACGTGCACGAGCTATTTTGAACGCTTTAGCGTAATCGTATCAACAATCTACTGTTTTAATCCTTAATGTAGACTATTTTTTGTGCGAAATTTGGTATTGTTGTACATTAATGAAAACGTAAAACGCTGCACACAACTGAGTCGATCCTCATACTACAGATTCACTTTTCTTAGTCTTTTCTTCAGACATCTGGTGCAAAATAAACAAATTGTGAAAGTTCTATTATTATCAACTCATCAAACGTTGCTCAGAGGGAAGACTCAAAAGTTTCAAGGTTTCCTCATGGTGTCTTAAGATAAGATCGTTGAATACCGAATAGCTAAGAAATGTCACGATTTTCATCATTATTGTAGTTGGATGCATCATCATTATTCACGAGGTTGTCACGTGCGATTCTACTTAAAAATGAAACACTCTAACTCTGACGACTTGATTCTAAAAGTGTTATAAGCCTTAAGTTAAGGCACTAGTTACAAAGCTAAAGAGGTCCTCATTTGTTCAAGTTACTATAATTATTACTATTATTACAGTTTGCACATAAAAGTGTTTGTACTTTGCCCCTTTCGTGGTTCGCACGTGAGAGAATTCGAGTTATCAGATAGTAATCCAGTAAGCAGGATTATAAAAAAATGACTCATGCACACAATTTGCACATGAAGATGTTGGACTTTGTCCCTTTTACAATTCGTACGTGAGAAAACGCAAATTGTTTAGTAGAAAATTTGCTCAAACAATTTTAAGAAATTACCTCGGCTTTACAACATGTGCAATTAAATCGTGCTTCATGCAACGTTAAGGTCGAGAGCCTAACATTTATTTACTTCCCATAACATTATCAAACTGCCGAAATATATTTCTACTAATATCATGTTATTCCACTTAATAAAACAATACCTTATTATTTTGTCAACTAGCTTCTTCCAATTTTTATTCCCTAACGCTATTGTTTCTACTTAAGTTACGCATCTTTACTGAATAAAATGCGTTTCAATAACTATAATGACTCTTAAGCAGCAAGCATGTATCATGTTCTCTTAATTCATGTTTTTTTGCTGGAACGAAGAAGGAATGTTGAGCTTTGTAAGCGAGAAAATAAAGCTTTTTTACAGGATTAACTTACTCGGTACAGCTTTCAAACAAAAAAAATAAGCTGCCTTTTAAACTTCTAAAACCACAATTTATAGGCCGCACACATGTACAATGTAACTTGCAATCCGTTGTCGATCGACGCGCTCTTCACATCCCGATGGCCTTCAATGAAGGCTCAGCCGTTTTTGCTTCGAACTATTTAAACGGGTAGTTCAAGGGGAATAATTTTTTAACAACTTGACTTACAACTCGCGTTGAGCTGAGACGGCCTTCCGAATGAGTTATCCCAGATAATAACGATCATTACTGAAGCTAAGCCTTCGGAATTAAGCTAAGTGGTACGTGTTGGAACATGAAGAAAGAGCTGGCTCCGGTTGTTCAAATAGGTGGCAGGGGCACCCAACGACAATTTTCGGGAAAATATCTGTTCGGAAGACGATTTGAGATCTAGAATTTTCGGAACATTTGTTGTAAAATTTCTTGCTTGCCTGCTTCTCCTAAGATTTTCGAACATCTAAAATATGGTATAATTGCCTATTTTTAACGGATTTTTACCCTAAAAAGGTCACCTAGAACTTTCGGGAGCCTTTTTTCTGGCTGAAATTTTCGAAAAGGTAAGTTTTGATCCCTAAAATTTTCGGATCACGAGACTTTCAGCTAGGAAATCCGAAAAGATGAAAAATGTTTAGGGGATAAAAATATGCCTATATCTACCGTTTACATACCAAAATACGTTTAACAATGCTATGTTTTAGTGGTTTTGAACTATATTCTCGTTGGGTGCCCCTAAGGTGGATAGCGCTATCAACTGCATAAATCTCTACACACAGGGATATTACGATTGTTTTCCTCCGCTGGATAGTGATTTATCCAGTAGTTAGCAACAACCGAGGTCTGATGTTTACATTACATTTCCCCTTAAGAAAGCGATTTTGTAAAATTTACACACGAACAATTTCGTCTCTGTTACTTCACTTGAATCTTTCGGCCAACCTGAGTTTAGGATGTGTACTAAGAACTGAATCAGATTTTTCTAAATCTTAAGACTAGACTAGTCAGTCGTTGGCAACTCGTGACGCAATTAGATACTTTTGCAGTTGTAACCCCCAATCTCAAACTCTGTCCGGGGACCCTCAAGCGCCGATGAAATGTGATCTTCATGCAAGATATAATAAGGCAAGTGATTCCGGATGTGCTCAGCTCCTCGTGCGTTCAAAAGAATTTATGGACTTCCCACGTTCCAGTTTATAACCTCCTCTTCTCAAATCGAATTATCTATAGAAAGTTCCTTCTTTCTTAAACTTAATTGTAATATATTCCTATACATAATTATTTGCATTCTACTGATAGGTTTTCTTTATAGTCTTAAATCATTATTACATGAAATCCTTATTGATCACTGAAGAACCCAGATGGATATGTATTCAATAAAATGTATGTATGTATGTAATAATGTATGAAATATTATTATTTTTATTTTATTCGCCTATTATTGTAAAAACTAATATAATGTACATTTGGTATTTGTAGCTATACATGATCGGGAGATCTCAGCAAGCTCTGCTGAGCCTTTCAGGGGAGATTCCCAACTTTACTTATCAATTAAATTACTAACATATTGTTTTCCACTTAATATTACAATATAAACTCTATCGAATTTAAATGAAATGATGCAAGCTTATCAATGTTAGGAATTTTAATGTACTGTCACATGCCTTTCAACCTTTTAGACGTTCTTTTAATTCTTCCAATATAGTTGTTCTTAACTTAAAATTCTACAAGAGAAACCACCTTTTTCAAAAATGCAAAGAAACCTAAAAACTAAAAGATTTCTTGTAAGTACAAGACTGCATGCAGATACATGTTCTATAGACTTAGATTTCAACAAACGGAACTCATGATCATTTACTTCAACAAGTTAACTGCTTTTAAATGTAAGTAGCTTTATTCTGACGATCCGGGTAACTAAAATCTTTCGTAACTTTGTATTCCTGGGTAAGTCCATTTAACCGAAACAGAATGTTTCGTGGAATCACAGCTACGATAGCATCAGTTTAATTTACAATTTTAAATGACACCTGACCAGACCACAAAGTCGTTACGTATAAGAAAAAGCTTTACATTTTGAAGAAAACCTTATTGTTTTCGTAGCTATTTCTTAAGCCAAAAGCTTATTATTATAAACGTTTCTAACTGGCTTGCTTATTTTTTTTATTTAAGATTAACTCTATTTCCATAGAACTATTTGCTAATTATTCGGGTCTTGTTTTTTTACCTATTTATGTTTCAGAAAAGACCCAAATGGGCACTGTTCAAGAAGCTATTCACCATGGCATGATTGCCGCCGATTTTCTTTGGACCACTAAACGAGTTGTCCAGGCTATCGAGCTGTGGAACGAGTGCTTAACACTACCTAACAACAAAATCTTAGAAAACGAACATGAACTTGCAACAATAGTGCGTATAGCGCTGAACAAGAGGCTGTTTTATGGAAATGCTGCTATTACGAAACTTTCACCAGCTATAGAATCTGGCAAAAAGCTTTTAGTCCTACTTCGTAATCTTAGGAGAAAAAAAGAAGAAGGTAACACAGCCTTGATGTTATCAAAACTGTACTTCCACAAAATTGAATACCAGGAAGCACAAGCAGTCCTCAAAATTGCACTCTGCGTTTACAAAGAAATCGAAAACAAAGACGGAGAAGCGTCATGCTACGGACACCTAGGAGCTGTGTTTCAATCTGTCGGAGAATATGCCAAGGCTGAAGAATATCTTCATAAAGCACTTACCATCACCACAGAAATTGGCGACAGAAAGGGAGAAGCGACATGCTACGGAAACCTAGGAAATGTGTTTCAATCTGTTAGAGAATATGCCAAGGCTGAAGAGTATCTTCATAAAGCACTTACCATCACCACAGAAATTGGCGACAGAAAGGGAGAAGCGTCATGCTACGTAAGCCTAGGAAATGTGTTTCAATCTGTCGGAGAATATGCCAAGGCTGAAGAATATCTTCATAAAGCACTTACCATCAACATAGAAATTGGCGACAGAAACGGAGAGGCGTCATGCTACGGAAACCTAGGAGCTGTGTTTCAATCTGTCGGAGAATATGCCAAGGCTGAAGAATATCTTCATAAAGCACTTACCATCAAGACAGAAATTGGCGACAGAAAGGGAGAAGCGACATGCTACGTAAGCCTAGGAGCTGTGTTTGCAAATGTAGGAGAATATGCTAAGGCTGAAGAATATCTTCATAAAGCACTTACCATCACCACAGAAATTGGCGACAGAAGGGGAGAAGCGACATGCTACGTAAGCCTAGGAAATGTGTTTCAATCTGTCGGAGAATATGCCAAGGCTGAAGAATATCTTCATAAAGCACTTACCATCAAGACAGAAATTGGCGACAGAAAGGGAGAAGCGACATGTTACGTAAGCCTAGGAAATGTGTTTCAATCTGTCGGAGAATATGCCAAGGCTGAAGAATATCTTCATAAAGCACTTACCATCAACACAGAAATTGGCGACAGAAAGGGAGAAGCGACATGCTACGTAAGCCTAGGAAATGTGTTTCAATCTGTCGGAGAATATGCCAAGGCTGAAGAATATCTTCATAAAGCACTTACCATCACCACAGAAATTGGCGACAGAAAGGGAGAAGCGACATGCTACGGAAACCTAGGAAATGTGTTTCAATCTGTCGGAGAATATGCCAAGGCTGAAGAATATCTTCATAAAACACTTACCATCAACACAGAAATTGGCGACAGAAACGGAGAAGCGACATGCTACGGAAACCTAGGAGCTGTGTTTCAATCTGTCGGAGAATATGCCAAGGCTGAAGAATATCTTTATAAAGCACTTACCATCAACATAGAAATTGGCGACAGAGACGGAGAAGCGTCATGCTACGTAAACCTAGGAAATGTGTTTCAATCTGTCGGAGAATATGCCGAGGCTGAAGAATATCTTCATAAAGCACTTACCATCAAGACAGAAATTGGCGACAGAAACGGAGAAGCGTCATGCTACGGAAACCTAGGAAAGGTGTTTCAATCTGTCGGAGAATATGCCAAGGCTGAAGAATATCTTCATAAAGCACTTACCATCAACACAGAAATTGGCGACAGACACGGAGAAGCGACATGCTACAGAATCCTAGAAACTCTGTTTGTACATGTGGGAGAATATGGCAAGGCTGAAGAAAATCTTCATACAGCACTTACGACCAACACAGAAATTGGCGACAAAGACAGAGAAGCGTCTCGCTACCTAAAGCTAGCAAACATATCTCAAGCCTTATCGGATCTCTGGTCAAGCATTCAAATTTACGAAAAAATGCTTACGTCTCTAGGAAGCAAAGATAGCCACAATATATCATTTTTTGACAAGAACGCGTCTCCCTATCGGCTGTTTTGTTCATTGAGTTGTTCTTGTGGGAAACCCTATGAAGCTTTACACGCTGCTGAACTTGGACGGGCCAGAGCTCTAGCAGAACTTATGTCAAATCGCTACTCCATTGAAAAAGAAATATCCATCAACCCACAATCGTTTGTTGGCATCGCGAAAGTAATTAAGAAAAATGGCAACAGCACCTGCCTCTACATCTCCTATGACTACGATGACAATATATTTTTGTGGGTTTTGAAACAAAACAAACCGGTAGCTTTCCGAAGAACGAAACTTTGTGAAAGCTATGTTAGCAAGCATGGCAAAATCTCTGTGTATGACCTGTTTGGAAACGAAAGCTTATTAAGAAAATTTCACGTTTTACCTCAAGAGCAATGCGAAGACCGATCACTCTTCTCTTCATTCGCCAACCAACTTACAAACGAATCAAATCTGGAAGATAGTCTCTCAACCTCGCGTCCTCCTTTAGATGAGGGGGAAGTATACACGGACCCTGAACCGCCAACACTTTTTCAGGTTTACAACATGTTGATTGCTCCCGTGAGTGACTTGCTAGAAGGATCTGAAATCATTGTTGTTCCTGATCGCTGCTTCTTCCAAGTTCCGTTTGCAGCATTACACGATGAAAGTAGCCGCTATTTATCAGATTCTTTCAGGATACGAATTGTCCCTTCTTTGACGACTCTCAAGCTTATTCTGGACAGTCCAGCCGACTCTCACAGCGAAACTGGTGCATTGATTGTGGGTGAGCCAAGAGTGACGGATGTGTATTTCAAGGGAGTGTTAAGGTATCTCTGTCCATTGCCTGGCGCGAAAGGGGAAGCAGAGATGATTGCGAGACTACTACCTGAATCTCACCTTTTAATAGGAGAGCAAGCAACAAAGCAGGCTGTTCTTCAGAGAATACCCTCAGTGAGCCTTGTACATTTCGCTGCTCATGGTGATGCCGAAAGAGGAGAAATTGCTCTTACCCCCGCTGACTCCACAGTGGAGTTTCCACACGAAGCAGACTACTTACTGTCAATGACCGACATTTCACAAGTTAGACTGTCAGCCAAACTGGTGGTCCTTAGTTGTTGCCATACCGCACGTGGACAGATCAAAACAGAAGGCGTTGTTGGAATCGCTCGAGCATTCTTAGGATCGGGTGCACGCTCAGTGTTGGTGGCATTGTGGGCCTTACAAGACAGAGCAACAGAGGAGTTCATGGGAAGATTCTACGAAAACCTTGTCCAAGGGAAAAGTGCAAGTGAATGTCTTCACCGGGCCATGAGGTGGATGCGAAATAACGGTTTCTCAGAAGTGAGGCAGTGGGCACCTTTCATGCTGATTGGGGATGACGTGTCATTTCACTTTGGTGAAGAAAAGTGAAGGTAATTGTTTTCTGACAATTAGGGCCATACGAAGTCTGCCAGGTCTTTTTGTATTACAGTTTTATCAACTTGGGTGCGTTTGGTACTTTTGAGTACTAAATAGAAAGCAGTATTTACCCTTAAAAGCCTCATTATTGACTACACCTGAAGTTAGCTTTTACTTTTACTACTAACATCGAAGATACTAAACACCACAATTATTCGACCACACTTCTGTATTTATCAATCTAAATTACAACCCGTGCATATGTGGGGCTTTGCATTTGAAAAAAAAAAAACACTAAAGCCCCGAATCCCTACAGTAGCAAAGAATGATTTAATTCTTTTCTCTCTTTCCTGATATATAAGGCACAAATAATTGAATATTCTTTTATTTGCTACGGTTCAATATGATCGTGAGGGTTTGTTGACAAACTTTTTCTTTCTGAATATAATAGGAAGAGAATTCCAGTTATGAATCCGAACCAAACAGCCCAGGGAAGGTTTTTGTTTGATATAAAGATAATCGGATCAAAAATATTATGGCGGAGATCTAGATCTCAGAATTGATCTAAAACACTGCAAAGTACAAATTATGGACTATTTATGGAGTCTTGACCGTAACTAGAGGGCTTTTCGCTGACACTGACTAAATTACAGAAGCACACTGGTTCTAAACTTGGACCAAAGAGGGAAGACCGAGATTCCATAGGTCATCAAGGCAAGAAGTTTCAAACCTATTTTAGCTGTGCACCCTACATTTCATTTGTGATGCCAATTGATTGGAAAGTTCAGGGGCGGATCCAGGATTTTTTTTAGGAGGGGGTGCACTCGTCTCTGGCTCTACTTCAACACCAATAAACCACATAGTTTTTTTTTTTGGCAGAATACCAGTTGTATAAGAAACCGCAGGTCATCTCAGGGGGGGGGGGGTGCGCACCCCCTGCACCCTCCCCCTAGATCCGCCCCTGAAGTTTTAGCGGTGAGATAAACTTAAATAAGTAAACCTCTTCCGCCACGATAAAGCCGGAGGATCCCTCTTCCATGTAAAATGAACCTAAATGCCATTTAGCCCAGCTGGAGTCTTTTATGATGAGTAGATGTGTTTTATTAATTTTTATGTTTCTTATACATTACTGTTGCAGGTGTTACACTAACGAGACACCATGGAATAACGAAACAGCCCTTCCGCAGAATTCCAATGAGGTAGTCCCTGGCGAAAAATGTAAAGGGTCAACTCTGCAGCATACGGACATTAATTAAAAGAATTAAAAGAGAACTGACTTGCTTAGCCCAGCTGTTCATCTTTGCCGACTTAATTATTTTTCCCGCTAATTTTATTTTGTGTGTGTGTGTGTAGGAGGTACCTCGAGTACTCTAATCTCTAAAATGTCTTGCAAAAGCACAAATCACCAGCTTTTGTAAAAGTGTACATCGGTAGCTCGGACAATGATAAAACTTTAATAGCGACACGAAGAACATCAGGATTAGCTAATTTCCCTGTCTTTTTAGGTAATTTGTTTAAAAAAAACCTACTTCCTTAATTAGTCCCTAAGGCTACAACTAAAAAATACTTTTTATGTAACCGAGATTTTTGATCGCAAATTGAAGTTTGATTACAATGCAAAGAACATTGCAAGGTTTATAGTTTAGTAGAATTGTATATATTTTAGAGCCAATCTTTTTGTGAACATAGAAGCAGTAGTTTTGCAACCTTGTATTATGAAATAAGGTTTGACGACTCAATTAAGTCAAATAAAAGCCTAGCGAAACCAACTTGTCCTAACTCCAAAACTAGCCCAGTTGTAAACTTAAGGTTATTTCATAGTATAATGTTCATGCCTGAGCATAGGTTAGTATGTTAGTATAGAAGAGTAGTATTTGCTTTAAGTATCCACCTAAAATGCAAAGATTTGGTGGTCCAGTTTTCAGTAGAAAAGTGCTTTGAGTAGGAAAACTAATTTTAGTAGTTCGAACAGCATGTCGCGTATCCGAGAAGGTCGCACATGGACGTTTGATTGAAATCTGTAAATATGTAATCTCACCAAGTTTTTTAAAATAAAGCGTTTTTGACATACCAAATTCAACGACGAAGCTCTATTGAGCCTTTCGTTTTAAGACCTCCTGTGTTTATCGTTAATTATCTATTTGCTCTTTAACAAAAAATATTTCCTATAATATCAGAGAGATTTAGAATCCATTCAGGTCAAACGGCAACGTCAATTTTTACGTGACCAAGGTATCATTCTAAAAAAATAAATAAATAAAGTTGTCATTTGCAGTTTGTTTTCCCACGGAGCACTTAGGAGTTGTTAAGAAGTCGCTTAAACGTGGCCGTGCGTTACGGATCGATTTGGAATTTGGAAAGGTTGGTTTTTTGGAGAGAGGGGAAAACCGGAACACCCAGAGAAAAACCTCTCGGAAAGGAAGAGAACCAACAACAAACCTACCCTTTCATATACCTGAAGCATGAAAAAGGGGCCCCTTTCGGTCGGAGGCTCCCCATAAAGGCCATTATAGGGAGTACCCACCCCCCCCCCCCCCTCACCCCGGGGAAAGGAGGTAAGTGCCCTCACCACTGCGCCACCCTTGCACAGTTTTCGTCATAAGCCGATTCAGTTGTTATATCTACACAAAAAAGTTAGTAGTTTCATGTCGATCAGTCTAATCCATAACAATTATTTTGCAAAGTTTTTACCTGTTCATTTCCTAATTCAAGAAAATGTCACCTTAGGTATACTGTTTGCCGTTTGCCGTAAACGCCACTCTAAATCTCTCGATTTTCCTCTCAACGACTAGAATCCATAAATTTGGTCTCATGAAAGTTACTGCCACGATCACTCCTGTCGATTCGGAATCGTAGAATTACGTTGACGGCAAAGTCGAAACATCAAGTATTACAATTACACAAGTTAGGAAATCAACAGATAAAAACTGAGAAGATTATCCTTATAAACGTGGCATGTATGTCTTTATTTTTGAGTAGCAAAGATAAACATTAAATGACAAATAAAGAGAAAGCTTAGCGATATGTTTTAAAATGGCGTTAACCGTAAACGTGATTATAATCGGGGGTGGAAGCTGAATAATGAATAATGGATAAACGGGGTTTAAAAGAAAATGAATAATAATTATTTGGAGTTAGAAAATCGGGAATTATGAATAACACCATCTAGCCTCGGAATAATGAAAAACTCATAGCTGCTAAATGATCCCATAAAAACAGATGACGAAAGAAACAATTATTTCAACTTTTCTGCCAATCGTAAACAGCGGAATCCGCGCGAAATCAGTGAAATCCAAGACGGCAAACCCCGAAATAAAACTCCTGAAGTTCTTTTCCTACAGCCAATCCGATACCACGTAATTGACAGCCTGCAAACGTGCGTGTCAATCACTTGAGATGCTTGACCTTTGGTTCCCCTCTCAGTTTGATGTGTCGTGTGTCTACAGTTAACGCCCACCGTATTTTCTTATGATTGGGTCGCTTTTCTAAAATCCGCTTCTTTATTCGATTTTGAACAATGGAAAAAAAGAAGTCAGAGAATGGAGAGAAATTGTCATCGACGGTAGGTCTATTTGTCATTCTTGACAATGTTTCCAGTTCGCATTCCTGGTCACCTGAAAATTGACGTTTAGTGCACAATCAGAGTTGGTCAGTACAAACGTACCGTTCTTTTAATCAGCTTATTAGTAATCATTTAAAAGATTTTACACTCGATGATATTCAAAGAATCAATTTCTTACCGTCTTGTCTTTATTATATGGTTCTGTCCAGATCGAGATCACCGAAAAGGCGTCATTAAGGTTTTGACTGCGAGTAGTCTCTTATGTTTTCTTTTGGACACGGTAGACTGCGAGCACGCGCGAGCGATGACTGATATATTTTTCGCCATATATTGGTGTTCTTGTGTTAGTATTTCTTTTATCTTCAGTATTATTCCATAATCATCAGATTCTGATGCCGACAACACTGGAGATTGATAAAATAAACACCTGAATATATTTTTTAAATGTCCTGCGGAAAACGCTGGAAATGGCATTTCCGAGATCCTAAATTAAAAAATTTTCTGGGGGAGCATTCCCCCAGACCTCCCTAGGTTAGGCCATCTTCGGCGCTACAACCAGTTTTCCCGCTTACGTACACCCTCAAAATCTCACGCTACGTCGTCACTGAACAGTTCCTGTGAAACGGCTTAAACATTGTCGTGACAGTTATGTTTTGAGTCCCACACTACACTCCTGTGGTATGTCACACAGCCTCCACATCGGCTCTCGTCAGTTGTTAGCGAATGGTGGAACAAATGTTGATATCCTTTGACAGAGGCTCAAGATGAAACTAAAATAAAAGCCTGTCCCCTAATAATTAAGATATTCAATTCTATTACTTTAGTTATAGATGCAACTGTCTAAAAAGTTGCAATATAAGAATCTTCCATTGTAATGTTTGACAATGTTTGGACAATTTGAAAATTAATTAATGACTCAGCGTAAACGTAAAGCTTGCAATGAAACCTGGACTAGACAGGTCCTAAAATCCGACCGAGTGAGTAACCTGGTAGGTGGTGCAGTATAGCAGGTCCCGTGCAAGCAAGCAGCCTATCCTACCCGACTTGTGAACCAAATCGATTACGTACGATTACGATTATGAAAAGTGTTCGCTTCAGCTATAGTTTGTTTGTTAGTTATTATGTTTTAGTACTTAAGGTTATTAATTAAGCTGCTGTTGTTTGGTCCTTCACGTTCTAGTAATTGCATAGACGGTCTATTGATCGAAAAGGATAACATTGTTTTGACCATATTTATAGGAAAAAAAGAATGGTACTTTCTAAAGATAAGGTTGAATGTATACTGAAATGTAAACTTTTGATAAAAAAATGTATAGAATTGTATCATAGAAAATTTGGGAAAGGAAAACTGATCAAAAACCAAAAAGTGAATAATGAATATCACGGAAAAATTTGAAAAGAATAATGAATAATTTGGAGAAAAAAGCAAGAATAATGAATAATCGTGATCCAATTATTCAGCTTCCACCTCCCATTCTAAATCTCTAGACGCCTGCGTTCGCATCGAAGTTCCCCTTGGAATCAATGGGACAGGTGCTAACAATTCTTTTCTGTCCGTTTGACCATCCCCGCTTTACTCCCTAAAATCCCGAGCTGATCCTCTCTTTTTTTGACTGTCGTTAATCCTTTGCACAGATACCAGGAAATAAATTCAAGACTTTTTCCAGATTTTTTTCCAAAACAATAATTTCTTTTTCCAGACTCAAGGTTATCAAGTAGGTCAGTGACCTTAAAAAACGCAGGAACAAAGCTATTTTCATGATAGGCTGCAAACATACGGGCGAAATTGAATAAGATTTGACCAAAACGAAAAAAGTTTCACTTACTATTTGTTGTAGCTTTGAAAAAAAAAAAGAAAACTCTAAATTTTTTATTATCATTTCAGACTATATCACCATTTTCCAGACTTTTAAAATTTTTTGAAGGTAAAAAGAGGGGATGGTAAAAATTTCTGAAGGGAAGAAGGGAGATGCTAATTTTTTCAGATGCCATTGGAAGATTAAGTATTTGTTACATTATTGAAAACCACTGCACAGGTGAAGTTCCTTATTTTTTAATTCAATGAAGCTCGGATGTTTTTATTACTAATGCACTAAACTGTAATGTCTTTTACTTTGTGCAGTAATCAGCTCTATTTACATAATCATTATCTCCTTTACTTTTATCTTGCTTTTATAACGTCATCGATTGTTTTCATTGTCATCATTATCATCATCATCATCATTATCACCATCATTAGTATGTGTAATCAAACGGTGACGAGTGAAATTAGGGAATAATTTCACGTCCGTTTTGTCCAAATCCTAATAATTTCCCGAGTCTTTTAGCCTTTTTGCCCTAATTTCACGAGGGTTACCATTTGATTATCATCAAAATTATCCCACCTTTCTCACTGGCGAAGCTTTTAAAGTTATGATTAAGTCCTCAGCTTCTATGTACGCAAGATTTAAATCAACTTTCGCAGCTTAGAAGGAGTGAAAATGATCAGTAATAATTGGTTTGTTAGCTCTGCAGTTACGCTGCAATCAGAATGATATACTTGACTACAAGTTGTGCACCCTTCTATAATCAGAAGTAATCATATGCAAATTCCCATCAAGTTGGCGGCAAATCTTTAGAAAGCTTCTTTGATTTACATCAAGCATGGAATTTCTTAGGATATAAATTTATTACGATTGCGGTGTCTTTAAAGGATATCGAACGAGGATTACAATATCTGAAGAAAGCTTTTCTTCTATTAAGCCACATTCGGAAGCTGGTTGAGAATATGCTTGTTTGAGTCAAAAGACCAAATAGTTTTCAGTACGGAACCTGAAACTTTCCGTGGAGTAGGCAGTGCCACTAATCTCAAATTTCATTTTCTATTTGTAAAAACTTTAATAGTCCTTACAATTCCCTGGTAAAAGAAAAATAAAACTGAACCAAGGTAATTTTTGACCCGATGCATAACAAATATCATATTCAGTTTTTTCTCTTTTGATGCAATACTCTAGCTGGCAATTTGGCCTTAATAATCAAAAATAATGAATTAACTTCCATCTCCTCTTTTGGAGAGATTTGTATTTCAATGAATGTAAAGTATGTGGACCTTTCTTCAGAGGTAGGCTGACTTGCAATTCCCTTTTCTTTTTCTGCTTAACTGATCAGGCCATTCAATCGTCGCTCCACAGAGTAACAGAGAAAGGACAGATGGTAAGCCATCCTGCCTTTACTCAGTTTGAAAAACCAACTGAAACTTGGAAAGTAGTAAAGTTATTATTAAAGAGTGTTTTACCAGTGAACACCAGGTTCATTTGTGCATGAACCGAGACGTCTTTTACTGAACGTTCCGTTAGTTCTTTTCTTTATGCACAAGGAGAAATGAGGACCTTTTGCCTGAGGTTCCAACAACACAGTTAACAGTCGTAAGATATGAAGGCTCTAGTCAAGAGCTCTGGGGGTCGAGATTGGTAAAACCTGTACCAAACGGTAATAATTAGGCACTTGAACAAGAGCCTCTCCCCCTTTATTTCTTCCCCGACCCAGGCCCCCCCGTAGAGCTTGCTCGTGGTCTAGATGAAGTTTAACCTGTTATTTACACATAATTACAACAACTTTTTAAAGGTTTCACTACTTTGAAAGTTTACGACGCAACTGATACAGATAATTAGCAATTACAACTTGTTTATATTATAAATAATATTCTTCTTTAGTTTAAAAACATAACTGTGTTTTATCAACACTCTTGACTATTACAAACAATGGTACCTATTAAGTTCTGACATTCTTTTTACTCATATATTATTTTTATCTTTAGCGAGAAAGAACCGAGGATTGGTGGATTGGAGAAAGGTCAGTTAAGCAACGACAACGACAACAAGAACGTCAAAATCAAAAAATAGTTAAGTAAGCAAAACAACAACTCTGCACGTGCAAGTCACTTTTTAGTACATTTCCTTGCCGTCACAGCACGACTACGAAATGAAACTTCCTATTGCCACTCAGACGACCAACTTCGAATTTTTCTTTTTTTGTATAAACTTGATAGGGCTGTAACACTGAACTAAACTCCAGAAAAGGTAGCCTATATTTAAAAAGCGAGATTAAAAAATGCGATAAAACTTAAAAGCGAATAGAACAACCTTGATCAGCGACAGGACAGTTTTGTCCCATCAGCTCTTGCTCATTTAATGCACCTTTCGTATTTAACTATTTAAATTATCCGTTAAAAATATAACGTAGTTCAACGCTGGCTAACTGGCTGTCTGTCTAGCAACAACCACCCCGTCACTCTCGTGTAATTAACTGAAGTATTTCCAGACAAAGGGGGAGTATATGTGTGCTGGTGGAAAAAGCAAGACTTCAGTTAAGATGTGCTCCAGGCCCTTGTTTCCCTCTTCGTTAAAGTTGCTGCTGCACAACTCGAAAAGGTTGTCTTTGGGCGCGGCGTTTAATGGAAGAAGTTCCATAGTAAAGCTTCTATTTTTCTTTACATAAACAGCCCACCTTAAAAGAGAAGGCAAAATAAATATGAAATCAAAACGGAAACGTACCCTCACAAATGGCCAATGACCCTTATTAGCATGTTTACGTCAGACGAGCAAATTTCACCACCAAGCCTCGTTTTGAAGTTGAAAAGGTGCTACGTTTTGGATAAATAAATTCCCAAGGGAGAACAGTTGAAAAGAATACCGTAAAATTCCGAAAATAAGCCTTGGGGCTTATATTTTTCAAAGGCCCTTAACGAGGGGCCTTTATTCGGAGGGGCTTATCTACGAAGAGAAAATTACGTTTCAAAATCGATTGGGCTAGCCTTTTAGTTGGAAGGAAATTTACCGTTTTTGCTTTGTATCAGGGCAATTTCCAATTACAAGCCCCCCGGGGGGGAGGGGCTTATAGTCGGAGGGGCGATTTAACGGAAGGTTTTTTTGCGTTACGAGTTTGGGGGGTTTATTTTCGGAATTTTACTGTATTCACACCCAAAGAGTGCAAATGCGAAGAGTTTTGCTTACAAACGAGGCTTGGTGGTGAATTTTGCTCATCTGACATAATCATACATTAGGGTCATTATCCAAGTTGTCCAAAGCCTCAGTTTCAAAGCGAGGCTAAGTGCAAAGCCATTGATATGCACTCTCGTGCAAATAAAACTCATTTTCACAAGACAGGTTTTGCACTGAGCCTCGTTTTGAAAGGGAAACGTTTTGGAAATCGGAGATGGTCTCTTGCCAAAATGCAGGCCCTTTTGCGTTTTTAGTTTGTCTTATTAGAGATCTTACGAGATCGAGGTTTGGCCATCTTACCGCAAACGGCAAACCGCGGTTTTGAGGTTAGCGGTTTCACGTTAGCCGTCTGCCCATTTTTGGGACTTACGTTCATTCATTCGTTGACGTTTATTTCAGCTAAAAAATCGTCTTGCAAAATTATGTTTCAATGAAAAAGAATTCGGTAACTAATAAGCAAAAGAGTTCTAAAAGGCACTATGTCCTACGTTTGGCAAACATGGGCTTGTGATGTTACAGGTCACATAAGACCTTGCGATACTTCACTAACCTCAACAGCGTTGTCTCGCCGTACAAACGTGAACCTCAAACAGCGAAGCTGACGGCAAGGCACTAGTCACATGACTTCTTGACGTTAGCGATTTGCTGGAACTACCGAAAAACCTCGAGTCTCAAGGTCTCTATTGACATATGAACCGTACCTGTAACTTCAATGCTTGCGCCGGTGATGTAACTGCTTCTGTCAGATGCAAGGAAGGTAACCACATCAGCTACGTCTAAGAAATTCATCAGTGGAAAAATTCACCACCAACAAAAGCAAAAGAAATAGAAAAAAGACAAAGTTAAGTCCTTTTTGAACTGTTTCGTCAACGTTTATGAAAGCATATCATCTGTATCTCTCTCTGAACTAACAAAGGGTAAAGGTAGAACGCAAGAAGAACGCGTACTCAAATCCTACACAGAACAAGAATTTTGGCGCTGTTTCGCAGACGGACTTAACCAGAGTTTAGTTTCATCTGTGGCGCAGGCTGCAAAGACCTGAGTGTACCATCAAAATTTACAGAGGTGCCCCGGGTTGAATTAAGTGGTAACTAAAACTGTCGTTGACAGAAAGTTGTCAAATAAGATGAGAGGCTCAAGTGTCATTTCAGTACTATAAGGACAGTGCACCAAGTTAAGTTCATATGTGTATGGCCTTTTATGGTCTGTAAAGTAAAACATGTGGAAACAAAGAAACTCACACATCACAAACTCTTCAAATCAAAGGTTCACTGTTCTAACCTGATGGTTGGCCAAGTCTGAACATAGGAATCTGTTTCTTTAACTAGAAAAATGAAATAAAATACATCAGGAAACATTTTGTTAAATCAAAATTTTTGGTTAACTGCTTTTGTCACTAGAAACTCATGGGACTGAACCCATTCAACCAGAATGACCAATGAAATCTTGTAAGGTGTTTCTCACCTTCGAGTTTGTGAATGAAATCCTATGGTGTTACCATTCAAATGAAACCTCTTAAGCAGTATTTTCACATGGTACTGTTTATTTAGTATGTTGTTCTAACTTTTGAGTCTGTGGACCAAATCCTATGGTGTTACCATTCAAATGAAACCTAATTCAGCAGTACTTTCACATGGTACTATTTATTTAGTATGTAGTTTACCATTCAAATGAAACCTTTTAAGCAGTACTTTCACATGGTGCTATTTATTTAGTATGTAAATCTAACTTTTGATTCTTTGGACCAAATCCTATGGTGTTACCATTCAAATGAAACCTCTTAAGCAGTACTTTCACCTGGTGCTATTTATTTAGTATGTAATTCTTACTTTTGATTCTTTAACCAAATCCTATGGTGTTACCATTCAATTGAAACCTTTTAAGCAGTACTTTCACATGGTACTTTTTATTTAGTATGTAGTTTTGACTTTTGAATTTGTGAACGAAATCCTATGGTGTTGCCATTCAAATGAAACCTTTTAAGCAGTACTTTCACATGGTACTGTTTATTTAGTATGTAATTCTAACTTTTGATTCTTTGGACCAAATCCTATGGTGTTACCATTCAAATGAAACCTCTTCAGCAGTACTTTCACATGGTACTGTTTACAATGTATTAGTATGTAGTTCTATTTTTTTATTCTTTGAACAAAATTCTATGGTGTTGCTATTCAAAAGAAACCTCTTTGGCAGTAATTTCATGTGGTACTATTTGCTTTATATTTTTACATTACACAAATTAAAATTTGGAATTTTTGTTGAATTTTAAATATGACCACTTTTGGGAGTGAAAAAGTTAAACTGAACCAATGGTGGCACACCTTTTCTATGACTTTTTCAGGGACAGCTTCAGTCATCGGAGTTTCAATGAAACCAGGTAGAACGGCATTACATCTAACACCAAACCTGAGACACACACAAAGCAAAGGCAGTGTAAACTGTTAGCAATTTGTTAAAATTACATCAGTTGATAACAGCAGTTCATTGAAAAACAAAAATGGTATTATTTTGTCTTTAATACACATAAGAAACACTTACTGTCCAACCCAGAGAACAGTGAACACTTGAAATATTGCAGGAATGTTTATTGTACTGTAACCAATCACAATATGATCAGGAGAAGCAAATAGCCCACAAAACCACACACTAATTACCGTTTCTACTTGCAGCTAAAGTTTTCTCATGCCTGATTGGGTTTTCCTTGCAACACAAAAACAGTCCAGAAATAATTTCAGGTGTTCATTGTTCCCTGAATCTCACAGCAAACTATTAATTTATGCCACTGACTTATTGTGGAATTCACACTCTGGTCAAGATAGATTAATCTTCAGGGCTAGTTAGGGGAATACACCCACACTCCCAAAGAAGAAAATACTTAGAAGACCCAATGACCCCGGGAACCTAAATTGCAGAGTTAAAAACCATTGGCAAAATTCAACAAATCCAGTAAATAATTAAAACTTAGGCTACTACAGGCTGGTGCAGTGTAGAAAGCAAAACATACAAATACTCTCCTTTCTGCAACTTTCCTGCTACCCACCCAAAATCAATATGAACTATGAGACACATACTTAGCAAGTTCTTTGGCACATGACCTAGTGAGTCCCTCGACACCAGCTTTAGAAGCAGCATAGTTAACCTGACCAAGATTTCCAACCTGGTATTGTAAAGGAAGAATGTTTTCAGTGACATGATCATATTGATGTAGTTGTAGGATAAGTTGAGGACTGGAGTTTTGGGTTGCTCATGGTGGAATGGTGGTCATTTTGCTCAAAAGTCAACTTGCATGACAGCATTTTGCCCACTTAACTGGATTATTTCAGTTGATTAGGACTCCATGCAGCCTTTTTTTGTTATAGTTGCAGAAAAAAGGCCAGCAGTCTGAACTTAGCAATATGGCAATGATCATATGGAAAATATCCATAAGACAGAACTGAAGTCTACCTCAGCAATAATTATTGTAAAGATCATTATGTTGATCATTGAGAAAGATTGTGGTAAATTTTTACTAGAAAAAGCTGTTAATCCACATAGCTGTAAAGTCACTGTCTTTCCATCCTGTGACAAATACATATTGCAAACATGGATTTACGACTCGTGTTATTAATGGCTTTGCTTGGAAATAGTATGGTTTGACAGTTCTGTGTGAACAGTGCAAAAATATTGAACAGTTTAGTGAAAACAAAGTTTCCAGTCAAATTTTTCAACTGATTGAAAATTCGAGCAGTACTGGGTGAACGTAGCCTGAATTAAATTGTTACTAGTAAATAGGGAGTTTTAGCAACGGCGACGGCTACGGCAATGAAAACGTCACTTTTAAAATGAATAAATGAAAATGTCTAATGTAGGCAAATTTCCCTAGAGTTGATTCCTTTGGGACCACACTCAAGCTTAGAAAGAGAAAGAAAATTTCCTCGTCACTCGTTACATCCTTGATAAAACGTGAAATTAGGCATTTTCCATGGCAGTCATGCAGCAGCGGCAAAGAAATGTACAAAAAAGCGTGATCCTTGCTGTTTTGATGTTCTTGTTGCCGTCACGGTCGTCGATGCTAAAAATCCCTATTCACTTTCAGGCAAAACGATGGGATTCCATGATGGAGCTTGGTTCCACTGCACAGCACACCACATAAAGTTTTCTCACCTTGCCTACTATACTCGCCAAATTCACAATAGAACCATTTTTAACACCTTGATCAACCATAACTTTTGCAACAGCTTGAGTCATCAAAAATGTCCCCTGGAAAGAGAGGCAGATCAGCCATGTAAACAACACGAGGAGTCAGTTTTTTTAAAAAATATTACAGGAGCCAAATATTATTCTATTTTTACAGTTTGCTTGACGTTAGTTTTGTCATCACTTTAAGTCTGTCCAACGTAAACATTAAAAATGGTGTCAAGATGACACCAAAACATCATTCTTTCTTATCCACATTATTTTTTACTTGTTTCTGATCCATTTTTAACCTATATAATAGCAAGAAATCCCCAGAATTTTACAGTCAAACCAAGTCAAGCGTACCCCCCAAGATTCTATTAATGAGTTGATTATTTGAAAAATGAATCCGTTAGTCGTTCCCGTACCTGGTGTCAAATTAAAAGCGGCATTTCTGCATGCGTAATGAGCAGTGAATATTTTACGAGAACTTCTCTGTATTTGGTCAGATTGGAAATCTTTGAATGGATTAAGCTTCTTAGAAGACATTTACATTAATTTCAGGAAAATGGAGCTGGTAGAAATTTCATAACTGCCTCGCGTGTGAATTCACGGCTCATTACACATGCAAGAATGCAGAGATCAATCTGAAATCTACATCTAGCAACGGATTCAACTTTTGAATAATAAATTCATTAATGTATTCTTGGGGGGTACGCTTGACCTGGTTTGACTGTAATGGCTGATGTTATTAAAAGAAATCTTGGGTTATATAGCATAAAAATAGTAAGATGTAAGCATATGCATAAACACACTTAAATGTTTTGGTACATGTAATTATTAATGTTGGCACTAAAGAACTGAAAAAAAAAAACAGATGAATCCAACATAGCAGCACGTTTTTCCTGCTTGTTCTTATGCTTTTCTTTGCATCATTCCAGTTTAGTTATAGCTTTCTTGTGCTTAGAAGTATGCTTATATCTAAGATATATAAGCCAGCAGTTCTGCACATCAACTGAAATCAAGTAGATCAGTCTTTAACATAATGAGTGAAGAGTAAATGTTAATTTTTTCAATGCCATTTGCATGGATGGTTAAAGCCACTCACCTTGAGGTTGACTTTAATGACCTTATCAAACTTTTCCTCATCCATTTTCAGTAAGAATTCATCACTAGTGATGCCAGCACAATTGACTAAAATGCACGGTGGCTTCTTATACCCACTTATAATATACTCCAACACCTTATGTATTTCCTCTCCACTTGACACGTCTAAAGAATAGTTTTTGTGTTTTAAGCTGGCATGTTGTGATAAGCTGTCTACTGTTTCCTGAGTCCCTTGACTGTTAAGATCTGTTACAACGACACCGGCTCCTTCTGTGGCTAAAGCTTGACAGACAGCCCGACCAATTCCACTGGCACCACCTTCAAACCCAAATGCATCATTAATAATTTTTTAATTTGAAAAACAATAAGCCTGCGTTGCAGACATAATCTAAACCTGGACAGTCTTGTTA
>NC_133214.1:14412933-14432933 GCF_958299795.1 Porites lutea | reverse complement strand
AATCCACAGGATAGGATTTTTTGGAATACAAAGTTATACCATCGTTAAAAGCTTAGAGCTCAAAAGAATAAAAAATGCGAAAGTAGTTCCAAGGATGCACTTTTAGGCGTCCTATATGCCCACCGTGGAAAGAAGTACCATGACTTAATTTAATTGTTTTTTGTATTTGTGGTAGACGTAAAAATAATTCTCCTGATTATAAATTCACAATGTTTCTCCGGTTCTGAATGGATCAAATCCCCCGACTAATTCTTCATAACCAGGCTTGAAACACTTGAGATATTTGATAAAATGACGTCAATAGTACAGGCTATCGCCAGAAAAAGGGAGGGGAACAGAGAGGCTACGGAACGAGATTGCGTGAGCTCTGTTGTATTGGTAGAGCTGGAGAAAATGCCGGGAAATTTCTCACCTTTTGACAAAAAGAAATAGCCAACCTTTCCTCAAAAAGCATTGAAGGAAAAAAAGCGAAAATATATACTTAACGGATGACAACTTCTATTAGAAGATCTAGAATATCCGCTAGGCTAGCCTGTTCCAGGGGTTTAAATTGTGGGGATAATTAAGAGATCAGGGGCGGATCCAGGATCCAGGAATTTTTTGTGGCAAATTACCACTTTCAGACAGAGACGACCACGTGTTTCTTCAATCTGTGAACGCCGGTCGCCGTTGGCACGGGAAATACCTCTTTGCGAGCAGAGAAGAACAGATCATAGGAGGGTACCCAGAAACAATTACATTTTTTAGTATTCCTGGAATTTAATTTGGTGGTAGGGGGGGCAGGGGGTACGGAGTTCCTTGGACCCTCCCCCTGGATCCGCCACTGGAGATAGAGCAAAAGAGAGAGCTCTCCCTCTCCCTCCTAATTTAAACCTCGCTCTCTGACTTCGCGCAGCTCTCCACTATCTGAACGCCTCGAACAGGCTACCACTGGGCTAAACATCCTTTTATTATCCTGAATTCACCGATAACGGGCAAATGAAGCGGGGAACTAAAAGTGATTCCGGGGAGTACTCGACCAATATTTGGATATAGGTTAGCCGCTGAGGGTTTGAAACCCTGACCCTGTTTAGGACAAAACAAATCCTAAATACATACACTGTTTGGGACAACAGCCTAAATTTTATCACTCTGTTTACGACAAACGACAAAGTGCACGCCGTCCTGTTTTTAAGCCATTTATTGGCAATTGCAATGGAGCAAATTCACGTTATAGTCATTGCTTTCGTATAGTTTGAGTGCAAACAAATTTCATCCTATTTATAATTAGGACAGACTCGCACAAAATCATATACCCTTTAAAAGACAGCGGGGTAACCAAACTGCCTTGTCCAGTGGCATAACCCTGAATAGGCCATATAAGGGAGCATCCCCCAGGACATGATTTGACACCGATACAGGTGTAATGTACAACCGCCAGAGCGCCCCAGAGAGCTTGCTCGCAAGCTGGAGTAGCTATTGTTTTCAACCTCTTGGAGAGTAGACACATTGTTTGGATGGACCCCAGGTTTCATTTCGATAGTTAACAAAGCAAATGGCACAGGTAATCGTCATTTGAAACTTGCTTTGTTTAGTCACCGAAAATCCAAAATATAATGATCAATATATCTTTAAGGTGGATCAACTGAATTTCCAACATTGGCATAATTCCGCATAAAGCTGTCATATATATTGTCCTTTGAAATTCTTTGTTTTTAAGCTTCAAATAAATCTTCCCTTTAGTTTAAGGTCTCGTCCACACGAATTCGGATTTTAAAATCAGCGGTTTCAAAATACAAATTTACGCAAAACCAAGTACGTCCCGGGGGGGGGGGGGGTACTCCTGGGAATTCTTGGCGGGGGTGTGCCTCCCGGTTCTCCAAATCCTGACCATATTTCAAACCTAAAAATGTCATTCCTCACAACCGTTTTCAGACCTGGCCTCTAAAGTCCATACCCGTTTTCAGACCTGGTCTCTAAAACAATATGTCATTAAATTACTTAGATTAGAACAGCAACAAAAAGGATTTCTTGACATCCATTTCGAATTCGCATATTTATCTTTCTTTCGATAAACGATAAATAGTTCATACACTCCCGTAGTTCCCTCGAAAACCATACCAGATTCCAGACCAAAATAGACAAAGTATATACCCGTTTTCAGACCAATCAGTGATCACTCAATGGTGTATTGTGTGTTCAAAAGTGGTCTTATGAAGGTTCCGCCAAAAACGCTTGAATATCGAAGTTTTAAGTCTTACAACAAATCATCTTTCAGACAAGATCTTACAAATGTCCCATGGCACGTTGCTCTTAATAATCCTGGGCCGAGTTGTTCGAAGGCCGGTTAGCGCTAACCCAGGGTTAAATTTTAACCCGTGTTTCTTTTTCTTTTCATCAAAGGCGTTTTCTCGGAAAATTTTCTCTACTCTATTTAGAGTATTTAATCATCAAATTGTAGAAAAAAGAATTAAACTGAATTTGCATTTTAAGCTTTCATATCAGAATTCAAATTTTGTACTAACCCTGGGTTATGTTAACCCAGCTTTGAACAACCCGGCCCTGAAGACTTAGAAGGCTGCGTGCAAACTTGGAACAAATTATTTCTACAAGTTGCGAAGGATCATGCGCCAACCAAAACACGTAGAGTTAGAGGAACTCCGACTCCCTGGATGACCTGATGAGAGATCGCAATTACCATCTAAAAAAAGGCAAAAGGTAACAAAACTAATTTTCATTGGAAACAATACCGTGTTTCAAGAAATAAGGTCCAACGTAAAATCAAAAAGTCAAAGTCGGAGTATTATTGCAACCTTATTAAAGACTCTCGAAACAACCCTAGTGATCTATGGAAATCCGTCAAAGAAGCTTTTCCAGGAAGCCATCCACGCAAAGATAATGTAACCAGCTTAATATCAGATGGGATTACACACACCAACCCTACATCGGTGTCTTCTATATTTAACAAATTCTTTGCAACTATTGGCATAAAACTTCATGAGAAATTTACAACGAGGAACACTCTGACAACTAACGGTGTAAATCAAGCCTCCAGCACTTTTGCTTTTAAAGCGATCAGTTGCGAGTCCGTTATAAAGATGATAAATGAACTTAAACCTAACAAGGCAGTTGGTTTAGATAAAGTAAGCTCTCGGTTGTTAAAAGATGCTGCTGATATTGTTGCACCAAGTCTCACATCGTTATTTAACATCTCTATAAATACTGGCTGTTTTCCGTCCTCATGGAAACTGGCAAAGATATCTCCTCTTTTCAAAAAAGGGAGTAAACAAGATCCTTCTAGTACAGGAGTGACCCTATTCGGAGGAATGGCGGACTGATGGAATGACGGAACGGAAGGGCGGAATACACGGAATATTCTAAAAGACGGAATTTACAGAATATTGTGTATTTTATTAGAACTGACAAAGAAGCAGAGGCAAAGAATGCTCGGTTGTTTTGAAATATTGAAAATTCAATGTTCGTACTGCCGTTTACTATAGATCTTATGACGGTTTTGAAAGCCATTTTGACAGGTGAAGGGTCTTGTAAGGGAATCTAATGTTGGATAATTTTAATAAAACGGCTGTTTTTAAGAAAGAAGAATTGTAAACTTAAGCTTCACAGCAAAGGATTGTACTAACAATTAATGGGGGCCGCACCTGTGCCTAAATTTGTCCGGTTGCTGACTTTAGATTTTCCAGACATTTGTTCGCAATTTTTCCTGGGAAATTTTAGTCGGCAAGAAGGAAAAAAAACACACAAAACACTGCATATTTTCATGCGATTGCTTACCCGTCAAGATGGCCTCCAAAACCGTGATTACCGTAACTATTCGATTTAGCGCCCTCCTTCCAATAAGCCCCCCCTTATGTCCATGTGAGTGCACAAATTCTTCAAACGAATGATCTCTTCTTCAAATTTTGTAGCTTATTAAAGAAAATAGGACCTTGATAAAAAACAGAAAACTTTCTTATGTTGGTACGGCAGAAAGGAATTTAAAATTTATTTGAACTACGCGTGTTCATGGTGTTATAACCATGAACTTCAAGAAAAAAAAAAACAGTACGCTATACTCTAAACTAAACTAAAGAAGAAAAAAGTGCACTTTTTGAGGTCTATAAACGGAGAAGTGTAATCAGTTCCATGGAAGTTTAACATGAATATAATTATAACAGCTTAATACCTCATATTTTATCTTTCTGTGCATCCAAAGATCTGCTTTACTTCCTACAAGACCCACAACATGTCTCTGCAACCAGGACCTGTGTACAAGATACTTTGCCTCATCAAACGAACTTGGGTTTGTTATATCATATACAACAACAACTGCCCCACCAATCACACGTCCTCCACGTTCAATGCCAGGGGGTCGCTTGACTGGTTGAGGATCATGACCATCCCATACAATGAGTCCATGATAGTAGTAGTCCACACATGGAAGTGAAGCGTTTTCCCAAAAAACTAAAGGTAGAAGGAATAAACTGCATGAGTGAAGCAGCAAAATTATGTTAACAAGAAACACTTCATGATTATCTAATACCTCAGAAAAAGTAGAAAAAAGCGTCTTACTTTGACTTCCTCCACGGTAATCTTCACTAAATTCTCCTAGAAGAAATTTTCGAACTAAGCTGGACTTTCCTACACCTTTGCCGCCTGTGAAATCAAAATGAAAAGCAGAGAACGAACAACTGTTACACAATCTTCCGTACCCAGTTTAAGGCTTAATCTTTCAGTATCAAGTGCAATCGGAATAGCGGAACCCTAACATATTCTTTTAACTAAGTCAATTGACCTAAACCACAAAGTCTTAATAACTGTAAAAACCTACTGTGTAACTATATAAATACAGGGTACATTTTGAATCTCCAGTTTTAAAAACTGTTTTAAGAAAGTTTAAGGTCTTTGAACTTCCTTGGAAAGACAACAGATATTATGCACTCTTTAGTAGCATCAGTGATCCTTAACATGGATGGCCTAAAGGGGAAAATTAGTTCTAAATCTGATTTCAAACTATCTCTGCCACTAGGTGATGAGAGTTAAAAGTATTTGCAGTCAACAAATTGGAGAACGCAAGTCTTATAATTGTGTACTTTTGTGTTGGGTGACAAACACAAGAAAATTGAAGCAAATCGAAGTTTGCAGCAATTTTCTCTGTTTTACCTTATTTTCATGCAAGAATCTTGCCTCATTTTCAAGTTTAACCATCACCAACCCTCCACTTCAATGCAAAAATCTCAACCACACTCTATTACTCTGTGATTACTACATTTACTAGTACTACAATAATATTATTAATTTGTTACAGCTTCCATCGCACCAGTCTGTAATTGAGAGCCTATTTGAAATTAACTATTTAGTTCTGTCTGGAAGAGAGGGAGTGACTATTTTTTGTACTCAAAGCATTGATTTTTGCAGACATTTTTCTTTTGCAACAGAAAACAGATATATAAACCCTTCAAACCTCGCTTCCATATGTTAACCTCACCAAACCAGTTTTTGCACAACATGTCAAAGATAAAGCGCATGGTGCAGCGCCCCATGTCAAAACAATCCGTTTAAGGTGGCTGAACACAGTTTTGGCAGTTTCTGAGTACATGTCATTTGCCAAATCATGGCAACAGAAAGGTTGCAGCTCACAAGCTGAAACTTGACAAGTGAAAAATATATTTTTTTGACTGACGTTTTTGTTGTTTCCATGGCAACATAAACGATTGAATACAACCTTAAAATTTCACTTTGGCTCAGTTTACATAAAATTTGCTCATTAGATTTTCCTATAAACTTGCACACAGCTTACTATAATTAATCATTATCATTTGAAATTTATTTGACCAAATTTTAACAGACGGGTTTCTAGCTAATCAATAATATAATAATTTTGTACTGTAATTATTACGTGTCACAAAATTTTTCTGTTCAACTTCCATTTTAAAGTTCTCATTATTATTTTAAAATATGATATAAGTAATAATTCTGCCGAATATCACAAAATTTTCATGTCAGAGCAGATTTTGAGAAATCGTCTTCCTTGTACCATTGCTTTTTCGCTGCCATGTTTGTTTGTCTAATTTAAAACATGCACCGTCACTCGAGTTACCACTAACTGCCCGCAAAACTGTGTTCAGCCACCTTAACCAGTTAAGGGTGCCAAAAAAAAGGCTAGAGTTGACCTTGTTTATTCAGCCCTTCCTCCTTTATTATGTTAATCCATGTTATATTCTTATGCTAACTATTGAATTTCTTTAGCATGATTTTCATAAGAAAAGGAAAGAAGTTTGTATCAAAACAAGGTCAATCTCAGCTTCACGTTCACTCAGAGGCTAGGGTTACTTGTCTCATAACTATAATATGGTCTATCCTCAAGAACAAAAATGACAAAGTTTATGAGACAGTAGTGTTGTGATAACTCCAGAGAAAAGTCCATAGCGTGTGTACATTACTACCAATGCCCTGCATGCAGCCCTAGCATGTTGCAGGTGTTCAGATCGTGGAGACAGTGGGAAGAGATGGGAGCAGGAAAAACACATCACACTTACATTTTTGAATGCCTTTCACTTACACATCATCCCTGCTCACTGAGAGCCCGGAACAGACTACACAGCTCTAAGATACAGAAAACCTTAATCATGCAGAAATGCCTAAATCTTCAGTGAGATTTGAAATATCAAGAATTTCTGCATCCAGTAGGTAAGAAAGCAAACACATCTTTGAGAGAGCTTATTCTAAAGCAGCTTTAAGACACCAATTTATTACACTGCACCTCTATGTTTGAACTCACATCTGTGCACCACTATTTCCTATGCTCTTTCCCCATGGGAAAAAAGACCTTTTTGTAATCCTTGAGGGCATTGGTCTGACTAATGAAATCAGATGTCTTTATTTTATCACTTGAAAAGGTCTGGCATTGTCTTCAACAACCAATCTAAAATTATGATGGTAAGGATTTGTACTCGCTTGACCAAAAGGAGTTTTTTGCTCACAAGAACTTCTAGGATTCATCCTTGCCCAACCCTTACTGAATTTATCCTCACCCATAATTTATAACATAGCTAGAATATTCTCCTTATCAAATTCAATAGCGCGAGTGTGCTTCATAATTCCCATTGAGCATGCTGACGACGTCAGTAAACTATACCTGGAGTTCTTGTGAGCTCAGCAATCCTCCCAAGACGTCTCCCAAGTGCATCCATAACCCAACAGTACACAATGAAGCGTTAACCATGTGTTTTAACGTAAATTTAAGAGAAAATTTTTGAATTTGTTAACTGATCGTAGGGACAAGAGGTGAGTGTTGTTGTTGTTGTCATCTGCGTGAGATGTGCAGGCTATGGTGTGAGCAAATCATTCTTTGCAAAGTTATTTCTTTCAAAAAGAATTTTTCGGTGAATTAATAGTTTTCCGGCGCCTCAATATGGATTTTACAATCTTTTTTAATGCTATCTTAAGCGACTTGAATAAACTTTCTCTTAGTTTCAAGACAAAAACATAACTGTGACGTAAAAAAATATTTAAGTCACATAGACATTGACCTGCACCACTTTAAGCGTGCTACAATAATAAAAATTTAAGTTAACTGCTGCATTTATCACTTTGATATTATATATGTTAGAAAACAATTAGTTCATGCTCCAGCTGTGCGTATGAGATATTGAGCACTTGGGAAGTTTGGAGAGCACTCAAGAGGCTAGAGTTGCTCGAGGCGCACTCCTACGCCTCTTTCATGTTCTCCAAACTTTCCACGTTCTCAGTATCTTGACATTATGCACAATGACGCATGAACTAATTGTTAAATTGAACTTACTGTACAGGATTTATACCCTTGGCTATTCCAGACTACACTGTATGCTTGAAAACCATACCCTTCACAGCGGCAGATACCTATATATATAGCCCATATATGGCAGTACCCACCCACCACCATCCCCGCAGTATTTGCTGCCTTCACCCACATGCTAACCACTAAGATCATAACTGACAAAAAAAAACCTTCATGGTTTATATATACTACCTCGAATTAGGGTCACAATACTGGTATGTATATATAGCCACTCAATTCTTTAATTTCATAAAAATTTACAGTTAGTTATAAAGAAGACATTGCTTCTCAATTACCAGCCAACATCTCTCAACAAGAACAAAAATAATAAATTTATACTACTATACACTAACTGCATCTTGCAAAAAATGAGTAGTCCAATTATCACTTGGCTTACCTTTTATTTTCACGTTATACCATGGCATCACTGTTGTATAATGGACCTGTTGGTTTACACAGCCTGGTATTCCAGTAAAGGATAAACTCTAAACCAGTTGATAGTGATGTTTCCATAGAGACAAACACTTAGAAATCAATGACAATCATTTCTACTTGTAAATATAAATAGTAAAACTTTTATTTATTTATTTTTTATAAAATAACTGAGATAGTACGCGTGATCTGATTGGTCAAAAACCTATGGTTTATTATACCGGTAAACCCATAGAAAAAGGCATCCGGACCAAGAGCCATAAACAAAACCGGCTATTGATTTGCAAACAACGATTTTAGAAAGGCTAAAAAAACAGAACAAGTTACTTACCGTAGCCCTTCTTAGTATTAAAAGCGTTGGTTTCCACATTTTATTACTGAGGGTCACAATTCGCGACTGCCATAGCTTTAGAAGTTGTAAAGTACAAAGCTGGAAAGCAGTTTACATTTCACGACGATGCCTGGTCACTGAGTGCAGTGGTCACATCATGGCCGCCGATGTTTAAACATCAAGGTAGCGAAACTTCTGTTTGGTTTTCGTCCTTCCCTTGATTTAAAATGGGATCCTCAAAAAAACACAAAGAGAAAGACAAGGATAGAGACCGAGAAAAGAAGAGAGACAAGGAACGAAAACATCGTGAAAGGGATAATCATAAAGATCGTGACAGAGACTCAGATAATAAAAGGAGGAGAAGGGAAGACAGTTCAAAAGAGAAGCGAAGTCATCCAGCAGAGGACGATGAAAGAGTAGAGAAAAAAAAAAGGTTAAAGGAGAAGAGTATGATGATTTATACTAGTAGTAATTACAGATTAATGAGTGCGTTCGAGTTTTCTTAGCTCCAGATTAGCTTTTATGTCGTATCATCACAGGCAGCCCAAGCGCACTATGTGTGGGTTCGGGCTTCAGAGGTCATTTGGTCGGAATATACTAGAATTATTAGTGTATTATCTGATGCTAAATAAACGCAAAAATCTTAAAGATATAAAGTCTTCTTGTTTGTCTATCTGTACTAGTAGCCTTTAAGATAACGAAGGTCGATATTTCTTGCATTATTACATGTGATTCGGGCCCTTATTATTCGAATTTTATTACATGTATACGAATCTACAACGCGAAGAAAAAAAAAATCATGATCACGCGAAATATTGATTCAAAAAGCTCCATTACCTTTAGTTCATAGCCACTCTGTGTCCTACGGCCGGTTTAAACGCCGTTTAGTTGACTTTCTCTCCATCGAGTACTTTTATAGTGTTCAGTACTCGATGGAGAGAAAGTCGACTAAACGGCGTATAAACCGGCCGTAGGACACAGAGTGGCTACGAACTAAAGGTAAGGGAACTTTTTAAATCAATATTTCGCGTGATCATGATTTTTTTTTCTTCGCGTTGTAGATTCGAATACATGTGAGTTCGAACAATAAGGGCCCGAATCACATGTAATAATGCAAGAAACAGGGGCGTAGCTAGGGGGGGTCCTGGGGTGCCCGTGACCCCCCCTTGGTAGGCCTTCTTTTGAGCAAACAACCTACAATATTCAGGTAGCGAAAACGCCATGACAATATCTTGGCCGTAAAAGCCATTGTTGAAAAGCCCACTTTTTTAAAATTTGTTTTTTTTGTGAAGTATTTTCGTGTCAGACGTAAATAAAGCATTACAGTTGTAACAACCTGCACCACTGATACGCTCAAGTTTACTTTATCCCAGAATATTTTTCGTGCATGTAAGAGGTTAAACAACAAATATGTGAATAGACTCAAACGCACGGGTAAACTTCTCATGGCACAAATGTGTTACATGGTCTTTATTTGGGTGTTTCTACGAAGTGCCAGCTCGATTTGAACGGCATTGACCGAAAAAGGTGTAGCAGAATCATCAGTGAGAAAACCCACTTAGAAAACAACTCCAAAGTTCATTCTTTTGCCGAACTCAAATATTCCCATGTAATCATCTTGTTGACCTTGATAGAACCAGTGATGCACGTGATTGCCATATGACAATTGCTTATGACGTAAATAACGCGAGCTTAATTATTCAAGATGGCGCAAAAAAATGCAGACGTACGACGAATCGACGCGGGACAATCATAGCAACGGTAAGGTTATTAATTTGGACTAGAACGCGTCTTCAATGTTTAATAAACTTTTGGTGAGAAATATCTGTGGCTAGTTACCAAGCTGTTCTTAAGTGTGTTTTCCAATGTCCTTATCAGGTAATGACATGTCGCGAAACCATCAAGAAGTTGGAGAAATATCACTGAGTATTGAAGAAACAAAGTAAGCCACAAAAAATACTGATGAATGTGTACATTTAAGGTGTGACAATGGGGGAAATTCTAACTATTTTTCCTTCTTCCCTTCCCATAAGACCCCGCGCGCGCCTCAACCTAATCCCCAATCTTCTCTCACCCCAAAAAACACTTAAATAGCGACTGGGTACGAGTCTGGCGGAACCCCGTTAATAAGGTCAGCAATGGGTCAAAAAAAATTGGCCGTATTATCGGGGCAGGCTTAAATTTCATGACTTGAGGGCCGTAATGATAAATACACCGTACAGCGCATTCACATTTCTTGAACAACTGTTCTCATTAATAAACAACTGAAATGTAAATATCGCGTACGGTAATTGGAAAAAACTACTTAAAATTTCTCTTTAGTACATAAATCACTTTTAAAATTCGGCTATAAAATCGCAACAACTGCACTTTATATGTACTGTAGACTAAGAACAGTACAAGAACAGGCTCAGAGTACTAGGTCAATAATATTGACATGTCACAGCCATTTTAATTAATTTTCTAAATTTCAAACAAGTGGCCGTATTAACGGGGTAAAATTATAAGCGATTCTAGTGTTTGGGATTTTAAGATGTGGCTGTTGGCCGTATTAACGAGTGACCGCATTAACAGGGGTGTTTTTATAAGGAAATGTATGACCGTTCTGCCGGGCCGAAAAAAAGTGGCCGTAGTAACGAGGTGACCGTATTACCGAGATGACCGGAGTTCCACTGGATATGCTTTCATTACACTGTTCGTGATAAAACAAGGTTTAGAAGAAAGCGTTGGGCCGACCCATGGCTTAGAACGCGGTTTCGTTAAAGACTGGCCAACCTCTAGACGCCGCCGCGTCTCGTCTTTCTCGCGTGGGGTGATTTTCACGCGCGCTCGCGTTTCGCTCGCCCTACTATCCCTCAGGAAAAATGGGGACTACTCGTAGTCTAGCTAAACTCCGTTTAAAATGACCGGCCCAGCGAGTCTGAGGGAACGGCTGTACGTTCACATGGCACCGGACTAAGAGCCTGTTTACATGGAGGTGGGGGACCCTAGATAGGTGATGTAACATGTGGCGGGTCACCCCACCTATCATGTAAACCTAATTAAATTAAAATTAAAGATTATATAGACAGGCGGGTTACCTCACCTAAGCGGATTACCTCACCTACCTGGGGTCCCCCGCCTCCATATAAACAGGCCTTAATTTTCAACCGACTGAAAAATTTAGCCGGACACTTCCTTCACACGAGGCCGTTTCGTTCAATATTTTTGCTCAATTCACACAGAGCTTTGTACGGCTAAGTGACTTAACTTTCGTACGGTAAGCGTGGTTCCGTGTGAACGAACCACTCTAGTATGATCTTTTCAGTATTGCATACAATCCTTCAATTTCGAGTCCCAACTCACATGTCATTGTTTCCTGCGACCAATTAGGAGAGACTTACCGAGCAACTCCTACACTACTCCGGGACCCAAATCGATCCGTCAGTAAAGCAACAATGGAATGACAACAATACAGTCAAAATAGCACATAGTTTATTTGTAAGCAATGTGTTACTGAAAGTGCTGTCCTCTTAGCATTTCGGCTTCTTTGTTGTTTTTAATTTTTTCCTAGTTTGTTTAACATGACATTACACCTTTTTAGAGTCATAAAAATAATATGACATAGAATTCTATTTACATACTATGGTTACTATGGTTATAACATATGATTTCTTTTGCTATTCTATCTGAAACGTCTTCCCTAAAGAATTTCAATTAACGTTTAACTAATCTCATTAAGAGAACATTTGGTTTTCTCACTTGTCGCTCATTAATTGTAAATCTACATTGGTGGGTTCCACAAACATGTCATACAAAAATACTGAAAATACTGTCTTATGAAGTACGATAAATGCTTTTCATAAAATTGGCTTTACTATGTTTGAAATCGACCCAAACCTTTACCTTCATTTTAAAAACATAAAAATACAGTGACATGGAATCCTTTTTACATACCAAAGTTATAAATGATTTCTCTACTACTATTTAATCCGAAATGTGTAAAATTTGTCTTCTCTACAAACTGAAATTATATTGGTGTTGTTGATCTATGAACGTTAAACTGCAGTTATTTAGGGAGAATTTGATTTCTCCGCTTTTCCCTTTCAATAGAAAATCTTTTTAAAAAATCGGTTCTACGAACATGTTCTGCAAAAATACTGAATATGCTGTCTAAGTAACAGCATAAACGCTTTACGTAAAATTGCCTTTACTTTGTTTTAAATTCACCCAACCCTTCCCTTTCGAATTATCAGAGCTAATTACATGTAAAAGTTCAAAACTCTGAACAGAGGGCGCGAATCGACTCTATTCGCAGACCAGATAACCATAGGAAGGGGCATGTATTCGTATTCGGGTCATTTTCCAAAAACCTAGAATAGTTACTCAGTTTCTGAATTACTTTCACTAATTAACTAATGGAAGGACCCTTCTCAAAGTAACTAAAAATTATAAAACTTCCGGTACTTTACAATAATGTAGGTCTTTCTTATCTTCCCTAAACATTCGTTGGGAACAGCAGACTAGACTGATTTGTTTTAATCTCCTCTAATTATGAGATTAACCAACTCATTTAAACTACTTAAAAGTCCTTACTGATAAACGTTTTTTAAGTTAGCAGTTTTCTTCTCTTGAGGCAAATGAGTATACTTGTAAATGTAGTCAAAGAATTGCATGGTTCTGCCCTGGTTCTGCATCTTGAAGATGAACTCAGCTCGGGCATAGATTCAGTTTTGGTGTTAAGTCAGAGGAGATTTTTCTCCACAGGAGATTGACTTTCTTTCTAGTTTTCTAAGGGAAACAAAGAAATAACAAACAAACTGCAGGTTAAAGAAGACAAGCAAAAAGCGAAGGACACAAACGACAGCACAGTTCGTTGGGCCTCAGACACTGTGCTTATCAAGACATCTCATCTAAACCTATATGAGTAAAGACGATTTAACTTAATCTAAAACTTGGGATCTAAAGCAAGAGCGCACATGAAGGCAAACTCTTGAAATGTCTCAGAAAGTTAGAGTTAGGTATACCTTGATGACCAAGAGAGAACTCTCTTGTTAATAACTTAAATGCTTCATATAGGCTTTGTCTAGACCATGCCGACAGAAACCTATTCAATCACTGGACGATGCACTCTCATCACCGGCGCGGCGCAGCTTCGCCCCGATACAGAAATGGCGCCAAAATCACCGTTGTTATGTGTCAACAGAAGCCCTATCCGGTACGATTTTCGTGCCCGCGCAAAAGCTGTGATCCGTATGATAGTGTGAGCATAGACTTAGTTACCGAAAGTGTCGGCACTACTAATCTACAGGCATCTTTCTTCCACTGGTGAATGAGGCCGGAGGACAACAAATCGTTTAATACTTGTTTCGTACTTCATTATTTTTAAACGACATGGTCACAATTTTTTACCCTCAAATTCACCATTCATCGACGGTATTTTCAAAACTCAACCAGCTGGCAAATGAAACTCCTACGGGGAACCAATTTGCGTCCAACTGTTTTTAAAGCCTGCGTAGCAGGCGTCGAAAGGGGTAGGGGATAGGGAGGAAGGGAAAAAGGGAGGGGGATTGGGGAGAGAGGGTAAGCGTTTTTCTTCCTTCCCCCTTCCCCTCCTCCTCCCCTTTTTGCGTTTGCCACGCAGGCTACTGTTTTTACTACAGTTTTACATTCTAACATTCCACGTACGTATTTTTACTATGGAAATAAAGGAAGCTGGAACATAGTGGAAATTGTGACATATGCCTTTGGCCTTTAATTATCATCATAGGAGACGGAGCTAAGCCATAATAATTGTTTCGTTCCTTTAGTTTTAATTTTGTCGCCATATTTCAAAATCAAAGCTTATATATGATCCCAACTTACTCAATAGGAAATATTTAATTATAAGCTTTAACAAAAGGAACTGGAAATACGTTTATCGCAACACCTCGCGAGGGTGTAAAGAAAGGGCAGCAGTGTAAATAAATTAGAACCAGCCAAAAAGTAAGAAAAAAGTATGGTTAAAAACAAAAACAAAACAGCCAAAAAAGGGAAAAACATTTCCCCAACCGGGAGTGAACTCCGGACCTCCAACATGCAAAGTCATCTCCTCGTCTACTCTGCCACGTCACCAAATGTTAAAAGGGGGGGGGGGGGGGGGGGGGGAGTTACAGTATTATAATAGTACTTTAACAAAGCACTTACCCAGGACCATATTCCACATCTTCTCAACAAGGGCTCCACACTGCTCCTCCCAGTTGTACTTCTCTCCGTAGCTAGCACGTAAGATTTGGATTTCTTTAAGACGTTGTGCTCTTCCCTTTTGGCGAACAGCAGCAATTGCTTTCGCCCATTCCATGGGGTCGTTGGAATTCACCACAAACGATTTTCCTGAGGGTAAATCGCATAGTGCATGTGCGAATCCTGAATTGCCACTCACCAGAATGGGGAGACCAGCAGACAACGCCTCCAGAGCTGTTAATCCGAAACCTTCTGTTCTGGAAGGCATAATGGCAAGGTCAACCTCACAAAACAACTCTTTTAACCTTTCCTTGCTCTGTACAAATGCTCTAACAATAAGCTGGTCTTTAGCAATTCCAGTCTGGAGCAAGTTTTGGGCGACTTCGTCTTGTTTCCCAACGGGAGCGCCCACAAACACCAGGCAGTAAGAGCTTTCTTCCATTTCTTCTTTCAATTTAACCACTGCTTTTGCGGCAATGTCATATCCTTTGAGACTAAAGTCTTCAGGATCACCGCGGCCAAAGGTTAAAACCTTAAACTTCCCTTCTTCCAGTGTAGCTTGTTCTAGCATTGAAAATTCATGGAAAGTACCTGGAGTAAGCTGGAAGATACATTGGTGTTTCTTGTAAACACGGAGGCGGGATGAATAGGCTTCTCTCAACTTGGGTCCTACTGCCACGACAAGATCTGCTAGTCTGCACAAGTCTACTTCAGCTCTGTCCTTCTCTTCACCTTTGGCAACCGCGCTGTCATAGTTTTTGAACATTCCCAGTTGTTCAGGTGCAGTGTGGACCACCTGCACCCACTTACAGCCGTGGTACTTCCGAATTACTTGCGCTTGTTTTCCCAACTTTGCGCCATGGCCCAGGACGATGTCGATAGCAAGGTTTTTCGGTGGGGTGCTCAGCCAGTCAAGAGGATCATAGTAGCCTGGTAGACTCTCTGCTTCCCGAATGACAATGTTCTGTTTCGCAGCGTCTCTCCTGTCCTCCTCGCTGCAAGAAGATTGTGGCACCAAAAGAGTAATGTTGACTAAGCTGTGCTTCGCCAGTAGAATGGCGAAATTTCTGTTTATTGTTGACAAGCCACCCATGGATGAGCCCCACTCACTCGCCAACAAAGTAACATTCAGTGCTTTAAGAAATTTCTCTGGGTCACTTTCACCTCCCCTATCTTGCCACGTGCCAAGAGAACGGGAAGTATACTGCACCTAAAAAAAGCAATGCGTTTGACAAAGTGAATACTGTTTTCCCCACCAATTGAGTTAACGGGGTCATAACGCACTCGCCTGGTTGCTGAAGAGTTGTAGCATTTTCTTTTAAGTCTTACCTACCGAGACTTATCTGGTTTATAAAAGATGGTAAAACAACGTTAAACGTACGATAGACGAAGACTAATTCATTATGGGATTTGAGAAAATCTGTGTGGTACTTTCTCTTCGAGACAGTACGTATGTACTCGGTTTCAGCCACAGCACATTGGGAGGGCGTTGAAATTTTGGATACCTTTTAAGTTTTCAGTCCTTGTCAACGCCAAATCAAAAATAATATAAATATAAATTACAAACTGAAAAATTTTACAAACTGATAAAAATGGAAGCGGTAACTTTGATAAAACAGGGAAAAAGTTAAATTATCTTTAGCATTTCTGGCTATTCAGATATGAAAGCAAAATTACTTTCACGTCAGTGTAAAGAAAAATTGTTCTAAAAAAGTGCCAGATGTGGGCAGGATAGGCATTTTCCGTCAACGAAATTTTTTTTACCCATACGAGACCAACTTCGCTTACTCTTTCTCCCCCGACCACAGTAACACGCAATACAACTAATTCACCTCTCCGGTAAATAATGTTGAGATCATTATCCACAAAAACTGAGGAAGATTAGTTGAGAGGTCAACGCACATGACGTGTCATCCGGAGGTTCAGATTCCAAGTCCCGCTCTGACCACTAGCTGGCGGATTTGGTTGGGGAGGGGCAATGGAGGGGAGCACTCGTTCGAGCACGCTTCTTGCGCACCTTAGTGGCCAGCTACGCAGGTTAGTATTGTTAACGTCAACATCGAAAAAGATTACTTCACGTCATTTCATACTATATCTTATTAAATATTTTACCTGGGCTCTTCTTAAAGACAGCCACTTTTCCATCCCAAGAACCCTCCTCACACTATCACGAACGTTCTTCGTGCATATCAGTCGCTGGCCTTCCTTTAATTCAAAAAAGTGTAAACATTCCTCTTGGGTACATGCAGCTTCCCGGTGGTTTGAACATTCTGCCAGACAGTGGGGGCACGCAACGGATAACTCGTACTGCAACCCGCTAAGACATGGCAACTCGTGAGACAATTTTTGTAAAGTGTCGTCTATGAAGACACGAACGCGACTTGGTATTTCAACTGATTCAGACACTGAAACTGGCTCTTCATCTTCATTTCTTTGCTTCAGCGCAATCTTGATAAAACTTTTCTTGCAAAGAAGAATGAAATCATAGATGATCTGCTTGCCGACAATGACGAAATGAGCACCATTTTGGTACAGAGTAGGAGGTGGTGTCTCCTGCCAAGTCTTACAGCACCAGGAAATAAAACTAGAAACAAGGCGTATGAAGAGACCTTTCGGAACAAACCCACCTCCGAAATGAAGATATAGTGGACATGGATCAGCTGGGGTAGGGTGTAGTTTGCAAATTTCTGTGGGTGGGGTCTTGAGCTGCGCGGGTACAAAGTACGTGGTACCGGAGGTGTTTGATGTAAATTTCGCAATCAAACCAAACTGGTCCATCATATCCAAAATGTCTTCCTTGACAATAGCTTGATCCACAAATTTGGAAAACACGTGATTGACAAGTTCCATGCAGAGAACACCACTCTTTCCAACTTCCTGCCAATAGGTTGAACAAAGAGGGTTCTAAAAGTAATAAAATATATCGTGTCAGGATCTTCAGCCTTAGTAGCAACCAAGACGTATGCCTTGAGGTTCACATTTGAAGTATAACTAATCCTCTGATGTGAATCTCAGCGTCTAAATCACACCAACTGCTTGCTCATAAGTTTCGAACGTTTACTTTACGCGACACGATTCACATTTTCAGGTTTTCTCGGATCACGAACGTGATGCGAGCTACTTAAAATATTTTGTGAATGAAACTTTCAATTTTTGTTCGCGTGGAAAAAGGGTAACTATGAATCGAACAAGCTTCGCTTAAACGAAGACATAACGATGCCACAAAGACAGTGAGCGTTATCAGTTAAGATTACAATAATTATTACAATTTAGGGCAGCAGAATCTTGCGTTTTGCTCAGTAAGTCGTATAAGTTGTAACAACTAGAAAACACCTCTTATCGTAAAATTATGAAACTCTCCTTTCTTCTGCTTTTTTTTCTCACCGCTTTATCAAAACGAGGAATGGTAATCAGCTCTTTAAACAGGTCAATCAACCATTTAGCCTCCAGAACAACTGTACTCCTATGTTTTATAATCAGGCCGAGGTCATGATAGAAATTTAACACTGTTTGAAACTCGTCATCATCGTCAATGAGGCAATCTTCCCTGGCAGACATTTGAAGTTGTTCCACACTCGTGTAATGAATTCTCTGAGCCACCAAATCCTCAAGTACCCTCTCAAAATGGGCCCACCTACAAAGGTTAACAAAAAACAATATCGCATACAAAAGACATCTCAAAAACAGTCGTAGTTCATACACGTTTGCAGGAAATGAGTTCTATAGCAAAACACTGAAAAATATAACTCCTTTGCATCCGTACGTTTACCTTCAAGTCCCTCTTTATAATTTCACTTTTCAGCCTATGAATGCTTTTCTACCGGAGGCCGAATAGATTTATTAGAACAAATCTAAATTCGGATTTTAAGGAGTCACTGTACCGCTCCGGTGTTCATTTTTTGAGCAAGAAGATATGAATAATATTAATTAATCTTTATTATAAGCACGTCAGTGAGAAGTGCAGTGCGCTCCAGCCGCCTCTGGCAGTCAGCTATATCGACATGAAAAAGGCCTTCGACAGCGTCCACGGAGAATCTTTGTGAAACGTCTTGTTCCAGTATGGCATTCCACCTAAGTTCATAGGAACATTTATTTATTTATACAGGAACATCTGGTATAGCATGAAGCTAACTTAAACAAAGTCCTGTTACAAGAAGTGAAGATGTTGTGTCAGGACTAACATTTCCTCACGAGGTTCCATCAGGTCTGTTTGCTTTCGTCGCTCCTTTTTGTGGTAACTATCGATTGGGTGCTGGAGAAAGCGACTGGAGCAAAGAGTATTGTGTGAAATGAGAATAGGCATTTCTCCGACCTTGACTATACGCACGACGTTCACGAACGGCACCCAGGAGCTCCAAAACTTTGTGGCAGAAATTCTAGACATCGCCATTAGCACTAGCGTAACGATCACTGCCAAGAAAACCGAGAACAAGTAAACCCTACTACTGTTAACCAAAGAGTGGTAGAGGATTGCACTTTCGTGGGCAGTTCTTTCGGTGACGCAGGAGTTACGGACAACTGCCGATTGGCAAAGCAACAGCTGCGTTTAATCACCTGTCAAAGATCTGGAGTGGCAAGAAACTCTCACTCGAATTAAAACTAGGAAACGAGAAATATGTTGTGACAGCAAGAGATTCGTATAAAGGGTTTAGTTTAGAAAAATCGATTTGATAATTTATGGAGAACTTTTTCAAAATGAGCCACTAATACCTTGCTGGAATTATCACAGACAAGCTTAAACCAAAAAGAACCCAAACACATGCCAATTGAATCAGAGTCAGATCCTTTTTTGTAAAAACCAGCCAAGGCAATCCCCATCAGCTTTAGATAAGGAATCACTTTAGGCGAAATAAAGTGAAAAAAGTGAAATTTGATGCGCGAAGACTTTCTTGCACATGAGTGTCACTAAAACATTACTCACCTGGTTGGTATCTTTTCCCCCATGTATGGCTCTTGTCTCAACACTTCCATGATTTTAGCACGCAAAGCATCGATGCCATCACTTTTGGTACTGACACTGTCACCTTCTTGCCCTTGGGAAAAACATAGGCACGTTAAACGTGCATGAGCTATTTTGAATGCTTCAGTGTAACTATAATACTTCGGTGTAACCTTACCAAGAGTGATGAATCTACCTTTTTCATCCTAAATGTAGATTTGGTTTTTGTGCGAAATTGGGTATTGCGCTACATAAATGAAAACGAGAAACGCTCAGCTGAGTCGATCCTCAACCTATATATT